>NC_056741.1:79142707-79234377 GCF_019279795.1 Protopterus annectens
CACATCTTTAGACTATCCTTTAAAACTTAATTGGATTGATTTCTCTACTAGTGACAAAAAGTTAATTCTAAAGTCTAGAGGAAAATCTACATATTACCTTTACTGGAGAATTCATACTTGGAATTTTTTTCACAGACTTTTTTAACCCTTCATGAAATTGATTTAATATATAAAATTGGGAAACATCATTGCTGGAGATGTGATGATGCTACTGTTGCTGACTGGATTCATATGACAATGGAATGCAAAATGTTCACTTCATTCTGGACTGAGTTTAGGATTTTGTTCTCAAGCACTGTGGACAGATAAATACTGTATATTATAACTGATCCATTGATTTTGTTCAAAGCCCAATTATAGATTATATCCCTAGGTGACAAGTGTCTCTTCCTTGGACCATCCTAGCTATAGCAAGAAAAGTAGTTACAAAGACCTGGAAAAGTAAAACTGTTTTACCATTTACTGAATTCTTCTATTTGACTAAAGATGTTTGCAAGAAAGAACTATAAACCTTAAAAATGAAAACTTCTAATTTCACACATCGGAATAGATTTTGGCAAAAATTAAGTGTTTTGTTAGATAAATATTAATGGCTTGGTTAATTTTATTATTTTTGTGGACATTTACAAATAATTTTCTTTCATTTGTTGATTCTGTTGATTCTATAGTTATTTAAGTTTGTATAGTTTTGCCTTTTAAAATTCAACAGAAATTATTGAAAAAAAAGATTGAGGAAGCTTAGAAGACAAATGCCTGCAATGCTCTGGTGGAGCAGACATAGTTGACTTGGAGGGTGTTTTTGTCCCTGGAATAAAAAGAGGATGAAGAAGGCCTCTTAGAAAAAGTTTATTCCTCTTGTCAGCTAGACCTCTTGGATTAAGGGTCATGCAGACTTTGCACACTATATCCAAATGCTTTGCTCCTAGACAATTAACACACTTCTTGTAGGCATCAGAATTTCGGATCTTATGATCACAAGAAGCGCATTTCTTAAAACTCATACATTTGTCCATGTTGAACCCAACAGACACTGAAAAGGCAACAACAATAAAAGTTGAAAATATCAAAGTTTTTTTTAAATAACAGTAAACGGAATACAATCCAAGGTCGGAAAAAATACCCTAAGGTAATTCAAGGAAAGAGTACCAACAATGGTACAGTATATAAGGTACTAAAAGGCAGTATGAAAAAAAAAAAAACAGAAGAAAAATTCAAAGGGAAAGTAACTAAAGACCAGCAATATATCTAGCTATCTCTATATATATATTGTGTATGAGTTTAAACTTTTGAGTTCCTTTAATGTATGCTGATTTTATTAACAAGTTGATTTAAATTTCTATTTTTATGTGTAAGTCTTTATTAACAATTTGTCTATCTGTCTTGATTATGTTATGTGTGGAGCTTTTCTCCCTGGGCCTCTACTGAAAATGGACATATATCCAGCTAGACTAGCCCGGTCAACAAATGTAAAATAAAATAAAATAAAATAAAATAAAAAAAAAATATATATATATATATATATATATATATATATATATATTTTTTTTTTTTTATTGATATATATATATATATATATATATATATATATATATATATATATATATATATATATATATATATATATTTACACACACACACACACACACACACACACACACACACGGTTTCACTCCAGAATCTTGAAATATCACATTTCTGAATTTCATAAAACTTCATAATCTGGAACCCCAAAATCCTAAAAATTCAAAATTCTGAAAACTCAATATCCTGACTCCCAAAAGACTGAACACACACAGGATATAAACACTAACTGTATAGAAAACAAACCAGATTACATTCTGCCAAATATAAGCAGGGGGATTCACCCCCCCTGCACCCCCATGTGGGGGTGCTGTGACCCCCACACCCCCTGCAACTTAAATATATCAACTTCGAGATTGCACTTCACTGCACTATCATGAGTTATGTTCTAGTATAGCAAGTTAAAAGGGAATGTTACTAAGATTACAACAGGCAGTCATGAACACATGCAATTATAAATTTGCTATTTTTTTCTATAGAGTTCAGTTTTGGAGTTTATATATTTAATTAGCACGGGGTGAGGGGGGCACAGCCCCCACATGGGAGGGTGCAGGCCCCCACATGGGGGGGTGCAGTGGTGCTTGTCCCCTACCCATACTTGCTGAAAAGTGCTATCCTTTGTCTTGTGTGTGTTTCTGTGTGTCCTTGTACTGGAATACTGTCATTCTTTGTGTCCTGTATATTTTCAGTATTTTGTGATTCAGGATTTTGAGTTTTCAGGATTTAGAGTTTTTAGGATTTTTGGGTTCTGGATTATGAAGTTCAGGATTGTGATATTTCAGGATTCTGAAGTGAAACCATATATATATATATATATATATATATATATATATATATATATATATATACACACACACACACACACACACACACACACACACACACACACACACACACACACACACACACACACACACACACACACACACAGAAAAAAAACTAAACTATGCACTCACTGATCAATACACTCAAGAGTGAACCTACGTCTGTAGCTGAACATGGCAAATGAGATTTTAGGTAATAGGGATACAGTAAAGCATTATGGGTTAAGGGTGGAGGTCAAGAGTTGAATCTGAAATCTAGTAATGCGTATGTGTCAGATCTAAGGGTCCAATCCGAGCCAATTTGCAACCTACCCAGTGATATAAGGATTGATGCCTAATTTGGTAAGTTTATCAATGAAATGTGAGTGGGGAATGGTACCAAAGGCCTTGGCCAGGTTGAGCTAGGCTGTATGCACTGCCTTACCCTCATCCACAGCCTTGGTGACTGCCTCGAAGAAGTCAACCAGGTTCAGCAGGCAGGATCTACCCTTGACAAACTGAAACTGTGAGGGGTCAAGATTTTGAAATTGCTTGTATCTCTGTTAAGTAGGTCCATTATAATGTGTTCCATAGCTTTACATACCAAACTCATCAGGCTAATGGGGCAATAGTTCCCAGCATCTGTATTTGCTCCCCCTTTATGGAGTGGGATGACTGTAGCAGTGTACCATTCATTAGGGACATACCCTGAGATAAGGCTGTGATTGAACAGGGCACACAGATGTAGTGCCACTTTGTTTTGTAGGTAGGATGCAGCCAGGGATATTATCAGGTTCAATGGATGATGTATTCTTGGCTTTGGACAATGCAGCTTTTACCTGTGCCACAATTTCTTCCTTCTGTTGTAGAGTTTTTTTGATTGCCGGGGACCACTAGATTAGCTTCCCGTTTTTGGAGGAGAGCATCTTAGTTCTATTTGGTATGGCAAGTTCCATGCATTTGTATGCATGCTCGTACATTGCATTGGTGTATGATTCAGCTGTCATGCAGCTATTTTCCATTGGTATGGGTGCCAAGAAGTAAGCCACTTCTGTTTTTAGGAGTCCAAAATCAGCTTTAAAGAAGCTTTTCAGGGTGGTCACCTTAGCAGGGGTTGTAGGTGAAATGGAGATTTCCATGTTGATCAGTTTGTGGTTGGATTTAACCAGTGATGAATTGACAATATGTGTGGAGCAATGGTCTCCCATGTTGATGATAACCAGGTGGAGGATGTTGCTTCATCTACTGGGTGTCAGAATGAGCTGGTCCAGGGCCTGTCTGAAAAGGAGTCATTAATGACCTGATTTTGTGGGCCCCCTCTGCTTCTAGGGTGACTCCAGAGTTATATAAATTAATTCCAGATAATATTTTACACATAGGTTCATAGGTTCATAGGTTCATAGGTTTATACTAGGCTATCTGCCCGAGGGCATTTACAAGCCTAGCCCATCGTTTTGCTTTACGCCACCCCTTTAGTATGGGGAACTATACCCATTATTTTGCTGTGCCTCTGTCGAGCAGTGACACTGAGGTAATCCCTGGGGTATATCTGCGATCTCCCATCCATTGGTCAAGATTTCTCTTGAACAAGGCCAGCCAGTGCTCTGCCTCACATGTACCAGGATTTTGTTCCACAGCATAGGGAGTCTTTGGGTAATGAATCTATCCCTCCAGCACGTCCTATTAATAGCCGTGTCGAGGTTTAAGTCTCCCGCCCTTGTGTCCTCTGATGGATCTAGATTTTTGAGGTGAAGCATATTCATCAAATCTGGGTTTGACATGGCCTTGTATGTTAGGCAAAGGTCACCTCTGAGCAGCGTTACTGAATAGAGCTGGAGTTCTTTCAGTCGGGCAGCATAGGACAGATTTTGAGACCCTTTATCCTTTTGGTGAGGAACTTTGTGGCCTCTCCAGCTGCTGCAGGTGTCGGGTCAGATACATCCCAAATGGGGCATTGTACTCAATCATTGGTCTGATGAGTGATGAGTAAAGGAGACTATGACCTCCCTGATCTAGATGAGAATCCCTTCATGATAAGGTGGGCAATGTAGAAAGTCTTCCTAACTACTTTAGCTACATGGGTGTCGAATGACAGACTACTATCAACCTGGGTCCCCAGGTCCCTGATAACTTCTTCTGTGCTCAGTGGATTGCCACCTATTTGGTAGCTAGGGTAACCTTGTTTTTCCCAAAGGGTATGACTATGCATTTTTTGGCATTTAACTTCAGGCCGTGGCTCTGGCACCAGTTATCCGTTTCTGTGAGACCCTTCTGAAGGATATCTGTGTCAGATGTGTTTTCTACTATGGCTTCAGTTTGCAGTCATCTGCAAACTTTGTCAGCCATAACCCTCCTGTGTTTGCTTGTACTTCGGAAAAGTAGATGCCAAACAAGAGTGGGCCCAGGACTGAGCCCTGTGGGACACCACTTGTGACAGGTTTTGAGTCTGACATGGCGCCAGCAACTCTGACCCTGTGGGTTCTGTCACTCAGCCAGTTTGCAACCCATCTTGTGATGTATGGGTTAACATTTAAGCTGATGAGTTTTTCAATGATACCCGAGTGGGGTATTGTATCGAAGGCCTTAGCCAGATCGAGGTAGGCTGTATGGACTGCCTTTCCCTCGTCAATGGCTTTGGTGACTGTTTCGAAGAAGTCAACCAAGTTTAAAAGGCATGATCTGCCTTTGACAAAGCCAAACTGTATTTGAAAACGTTAAATCTACTTTAATTATCCCTCCTTCTTGGCACTATTCCCTTGCTTCTCCCATTCTGAAGCAAGGTAAATATACTAAGCTTTGCTCTTCCTATAATCCTATATCATTCTTTAATGTTGATTACAAAATGTTTATGTCTATCCTTGATAAAAGATTCAATCTCATAATGCCAAAATTAATAAATGAGGAACAAACCAAGTCTATTTTACACAGGTTCAATATAACATTATTAGACTTAATAATCTAGTTGATATAGTGAATAAAAATAAAAAAAAATGTCAATAATAAGTTTAGACTTAGATAAATATTTTGACTACTCCACCAATAGGTCTTGCTTATTTGAAGTACTTAAAGAACATAATTTTTCTGAAAAATGTATAAATCGTATTACTATCATTTATAGTAATTATTTCTCTTTTGTTAAAATTGGTTCCTTCTTATCTGGCTCATTTAATACCTTAATGGGTGCTAAACAGGGATGCCCCTTGTCTCCCTTATTATTTGCTTTAGCCATTGAATTTTTTGCCACTTATATTAGATCTGATGATAAAATTAAGGGACTTCCAATAGATACTAATTATAGTTGTAAAATCCAACTATTTGCAGATGATATTTTAAAGACTAGTGATGATATTGAAGTATCGTTGCAACGTATAATTACTTCTACAGATTACTTTGAAAAAGTTTCAGGTTTAAAATTTAATAATAACAAAACAATACATTTACATATTAATAAAAAATGACTAAACAGTTAAAGGGTTTTAAAATGCTTAATTGGAATAATATTCAAATTGATTACGCCAGGATTGCTGTTAGGCCTACTGTAAAAGACTAAATTATAACAAATTATAGTAAATTAATAAATATAGTAATTAAATTAGTTGACAATTGGAATAAATTCTTTTTACAACTGAAAATCAACTCACACTGATAAAAATTATTTTGCCAAAATTTTTTTATTATGTGCAGTCACTAATAATTCTTCCACTAAAAAAAATCAAAAAGCTGAACTCTATTCTTCTTTTGATTGGCATAATAAAAGGTTGGCAAGAGAGTGGTATAGATTTCTCAAATATTGATTTGTATGACAAGACTACTATTTTAAATATAATCTGATTTTGGCTGAACTTTTTATATCAATCTAATTTGAAGTTCATCCATGAAAGATTACTTAATAGTAATAGACATGTTATAATTCCTCATCAGCTATTTGGGATAAATAAATTTTACTGGACTTTGAAAGATTTGGGTTTAAATGACAGGAAATCTTTAATCTCTACTCCTTTCACAGATAATGTTATATATACAGTACAATTAAAGAATTTATGAATTCCAATTATGTAGTTAAAGATTTATTGCTTTTACTATTCCCTATACCTAATACTAATGGTTGTTTAGAGATATTTAATACAAGGAAAATGTTAGAACCTAAAGAAACAAATTTAATTTTCTAGCATCAATTTTAAATGTGAATAAAGCATGTACTACAGCTTTCCTTCATGTGAGATATAGCTTAGAGAAACATATGTGGTTTAATATACAGAGCTGTAACAAATTTATTAGTGCTAAAATTAAGATGTCCATGGATTTTTAGAAAAAGCATTTCTCTAAAAATCCTAAAATGTCTCTTCAATATTAACAGTAATGTGAATAGAAATAAATCTTACTCATCAACAATATATACGAGCTTAAGAATGGAGTTCACATTTTTAGATTCATCCTTTTGTAATTATCCTTTAAAACTTAATGGAATTGATTTCTCTAATAGTGACAAAAAGTTCATAGGTAGGTACTGGGCTATTGTCCCTAGTGCCTATATAAGCCTAGCCAAATGGTACCCTGGCTTTTGCCACCCAAGACAATTATTTTCCTAATTCTAAAGTCTAGAGGAAAGTCTACATCCTCCCTTTAATGGAGAATTCATACTTGGAATTTTTTTCATAGACATTTTTAACCCTTCATGAAATTAATTTAATATATAAAATTGGGAAACTTAATTGCTGAAGATTTAATGATGATACTGTTGATGACTTGATTCATATGACAATGAAATGCAAAATGGTCACTTCATTCTGGACTGAGTTTTGTTTTTTTTCTCAAGCACTGTGGACAGATAAATACTGTATATTATAACTGATCCATTGATTTTGTTCAATGCCCAATTCTGGATTCTATCCCTAGGTGACAAGTGTCTCTCCCTTGGTCCATACTAGCCATAGCAAGAAAAGTAGTTACAAAGAGCTGAAAAAGTAAAACTGTTTTATCTTTTACTGATTCCATCTATTTGGCTAAAGATGTTTGCAAGAAAGAACTATTAACCTTAAAAATGAAAACTTCTAATTTCACACATCAGAATAGATTTTTTGTTAAAATTAAGTGTTTTGTTAGATGAATATTAATAGCTTGGTTAATTTTACTATTTTTTGTGGACATTTGCAAATAATGTTCTTACTTTTGTTAATTCTGTTGATTCTATGGTTATTAAAGGACAGCTGCGGTGGTACAGTGGTTAGCATTGTCACCTCACAGAAAGAGGTTCTCTGGTTCAATCCTTGGCTGGGGTGCCTTCTGTGCGGAGTCTGCATGTCCTCCCTGTGGCTGTGTGGGTTACCTCCAAGTACTCTGGTTTTCTCCCACATCCTGAAGACATGCTGTAGGTGGATTGGAAACTCTAAATTGGCCCTAGGTGTGAGTGTATGTGTGCGTGCCTTCTGTGGAAGGTTGGGGGCTAGGCTGGCAACTCAACACCATAAAACTCCACTGCCAATCATGAGCGGACAGGTGATCCACTCTGACGACCCCTAACCGGGAAAAGAAGACAGTTTTGCCTTTTAAAATTCAATAAAAATTTAAAAAAAAAGATTGAGGAACCTTAGAAAACAAATGCTTGCAATGCCCTGGTGGAGCAGACATAGTCGACTTGGAGGGCGATTGAGTCCCTGGAATAGAAGGAGGATGGAGAAGGCCTCTTAAAAAAGTTTATTCCTCTTGATCAGCTAGAGCTCTTGGGTTAAAGGTCATGCAGACTTTTCACACTATATCCAAATCCTCTGCTCCTGGACAATAAACACATTCCTTGTAGGCATCAGAATTTGGGATGATCATAAGAAGTGCATTTCTTAAAACCCATACATTTGTCTGACATGTTGAACCCAACAGACACTGAAAAGGCAACAACAATAAAAGTTGAAGATATCAAAGTTTTTTTTTAATAACAGTAAAAGGAATACCATACAAGATAGGAAGAAATACCCTAAGGTAATTCAAAGAAAGGGTACCAACAATGTTAAAGTATATAAGGTACTGACAAGCAGTATGGAAAAAACAGAGGAAAAATGCAAAGGGAAAGTAACTAAAGACCAGCTATATATATATGTATATATATATATATATATATATATATATATATATATATATATATATATATATATACATACAGTTTTACTTCAGAATCCTGAAACATCAAAATCCTGAATTTCATAAAACTTCATAATCTGGAAGCCCAGAATCCTGAAAATTCAAAATCCTGAAAACTCAAAATCCTGAAACTCAAAAGACTGAAAACACACAGGATACATACACTGACTATAGAGAACACAAACCAGATTACATTCCACCAAATATAAGCAGTGGGGCTTTGCCCCCTGCACCCCCACACCCCCGCTACTTAACTATATCCATTCTAAGACTGCACTTCACTACACTATCATGAGTTATGTTGTAGTATAGCAAGTTAAAGGGGAATGTTACTAAGGTTACAACAGGCAGTCATGAACACATGTGATGGGTTGTTTGCCATTTTTTTATGTAGAGTGCAATCTTGGAGTTTATATATTTAGTTATCAGGGCGTATGGGGGTGTAGCCCCCCACATGGGGGCGTGCAGGGTGGCTTGTCCCCCTGCCCATACTTGTTGAAATGTGCTAGCCTTTGTCTTATATGTGTTTCTGTGTGTCCTTCTACTGGAATATTGCCATTCTTTGTGTCCTGTATATTTTCAGTATTTTGTTATTCAGGATTTTGAGTTTTCATGATTTTGAATTTTCAGGATTTGGGGTTCTGCATTATGAAGTTCAGGATTGTGATATTTCAAGATTCTGAAGTAAAACCATATATACACACACAGAAAAAAAAGTAAACTATGCACTCAATGATCAATACACTCAAGAGTGAACCTTCGTCTGTAGCTGAACATAGCAAATTAAATTTTAGTTAAAAGGGATACAGAAAAGCATTATGGTTAGAGGGTAGAGGTCAAGAGTTGGATCTGAAATCTAGTAAAAGCAGCCGAGTCAGATCTGAGGGTCCAATCCGAAACCCATAAGTGAGGAAGAATGGAAAGGACAACATCAGATGCATTAAACAATACTAGTGTTGTTTGCAAAGGAAGGACACAAGGATTTAAGTCTGTAGAACATATTCTCCTATGTATACTTTTCAAACGATAAGCCCTATTTATATGCATATTCCTATTATACAGTACATTCAGTGTAATTTCAGTTGACATTAGTTATTTTTTATCTAAAAAAGAATATGCTCTTTCATCCAAAAATGCAGAACACTCAAGCAGAATCACAGAAGAGCATACCTCTCAACCTGGAAACATCAAAAATCTGGACGAGGCCCATAAAAAATAGGTACAAATCTGTATGCTGATTAACATAAAATTTGCATACATAATTATGTAACCTTTTTCACTCCAATGGTATTGTGAATACCAACTTTCAAATGCAAACTGAAGAACAGACAACCAAAATATGGCACCGGAGTCCCCCTGCAGCCATTCCAATGTCCCATTACCTGGTGATTTCGCCCATTTATCATAAACACTAATGTGTGCATACTGCTTTACTAATACAATGATTACTTGGATTTTATTTTTACATTTTACAGCCCAATGCACAAACGTCACCAATAGACATCTGCTAAACAAAACACTGTCTCACAACGAAAATAGACTTGGCATTAAAACATGTCTGCCCTTGAAACTCACATTTATTGAAACAGCAGTGAAACCCGCACAACATTCAAAGAAAATGCATTTGGCCAGTGGTGGATAAAGATTTCCTCTGGACAGTTTTCAAATCATTGGCCCCTTGCACACAAAACAAGAAACATACATGTTTTCTTTGATACACCGTCCTGACTTTATTAAATAATATTCCATGTATAATACTGCACACTTGTAAGAGTGCATGTTACATTTATTGTTTGAACATTTTTCCAATAGGCTGTAGGCAATGAAACAAAATGCATGAACCAATAATGACAAAACTGCCCAATTCAGAACATTTCATAGGTTCATAGGTTCATACTAGGCTATCTGCCCTAGGGCATTTATAAGCCTAGCCAGAATGTGTTTGGCTTTCGCCACCCATTTTAAATTTATTTTGCTATGCCCTTTTCGAGGTTAGTATACTGTGCCTCTGTCTAACAGTGACACAGAAGTGATACCCGGGGTAAACCTATGATCTCCTATCCACTCATCAAGATTCCTCTTGAAGAGAGTCAATGAGGGACTCTGCCTAACCTGGACTGGGATTTTATTCCAGAGTGAAGGGAGCCTCTGGGTTATGAATCTGTCCCTCCAGCATGTCCTATTTATTTCAGTGCTGAGGTTCAAGTCTCTCGAGCGTGTAGCTCAATGGGATTTGGATTTTCTGAGGTGCAGCATGTCCATTAATTCCGGGTTGGACATGGCTTTATACGTCAGGCACAGATTGCCTCTGAACAGGCGGTAGGCCACTGAGTAGAGCTGGAGTTTCTTTAACCGGGCAGCATATGGCATCTGTTTTAACCCTTTGATCCTCTTGGTGAGGTACTTTTGGGGTCTTTCCAGTTGCTGCAGGTGTCTGGTAAGGTACATCCCAAAAGGGGCATTGTACTCAATTATGGGCCTGATGAGGGATGAGTAAAGAGGCACGATGACGTCCTCTGATCTAGATGTGAATCCATTCATGATTAGGTGGGCTATATAAAATGTTTTTCTAACTACTTTGGCCACGTGGTTGTCAAATGAGAGATTACTATCAACTTGGGTCCCCAGGTCCCTAATTACTTCTTCTGTACTTAATGGATTACCACCTATGTGGTAATTTGTGGGCACTTTGTTTTTGCCAAAGGGGATGACTATACACTTTTTGGCATTTAGCTTGAGGCCATGGCTCTGGCACCAGTTGTCTATTTCTATGAGGCCCTTTTGGAGGATGCTTGTGTCGGCTGGAGAGTCGATTATGGCGCCCAGTTTGCAGTCATCTGCGAACTTGGTCAGCCACAGTCCTTCCGTGTTGGCCTGTACCTCCGAGAATTTTCCATCATAAAAGTCTACTTCCAGTCTGTCCACACCCACACTATAAATAGAATGACAGTAGTGTAAGCAATAGGCATCTTGCACAGCTTCTCACACTTTTCAATTTCAGTTTTTTTTTTTGGGGGGGGGGGTGGATACAAAAGGCCAAAAACCAGGGACACATTTTTAAACATTGCTTGTATAATTTTGGAAAGTTGCTAGAATAAAATGCCGTGTTATCACCATGCATTTCACTGGCAAATCTCGAACCCACTACAATCAGAGCAACATACCACTATGCCAAATCAGAAATTTCATGAAATATAGGAAGACTGAAACTTAAATGGCTATCATTTAGTGAATTCAGTTCTCACTTCTCACCATAGCTCTCAAACTCTTTGCACAAAAAACCTGGACAAAACCAATAATGAGGGAATACTAATTCAGTTCTTCTCACTTGTCACCATAGCTATCTCAACTCTTAACACAAAAAGCCTGGACAAGGCCAATAATGGGGGAATACAGCCCCACAATAGAGACAAATTTAAAACACTGATCTTATAAACTTAGAAAATTGCTAGACTAAAAGGCTTTGTGTTACCATCTATTTTCTGAAGAATATGAAGTCTGAAATTCAAATGCCTGTCATTATTTAATTTAATTCAATCCTGCAATTATTTACCACAAAAATCCTGAAAACCACAGATTTTATGTGGAACAGTCTCAGATTAGATGAAAATATGAGGGACAAATCTAGAAGTGGTGGTGGCTAGGGACTTTAAGCTCTTTTTTCCCCTGTACCCAAGGTACATGGTTTGAGCCAGAGTAGCTCTAGCCACCAGGTATATTGCAACATGCACACACACACACACACACACACACACACACACACACACACACACACACACACACACACACACACACACACACACACTAGCCACCAAGTGTATTGCAATGGGGGCATTTTCACACACACACACACACACACACACTTAAAAAGATAGCATATACTTTTTTCGCTTCTTTGAATTGCTGTATCATGCAATTCCAATCCCAGCAAAAAGTTCTAGGGAAGTGTCCATGGCGGTTTAGCATTAGCTTTGCCTCTTGGTTGCAATACTTGCATTGAGCTTTCACCAACAAGAGTGATCAGTTCTATAGAATAGAGCCTTACTACACACATTGTGCCCCCTTGCCTAAACCAGGTTTGCTCACTGCAACAGAGGATTCTGAAACCTGTATTCTGCTGCATACTGAAGAAATACGTTTTGGTGGAGGTTTGAGATGTACACCGTTTGTGCTTTACGGCTGGCATTAGACCAAGCAAATGCAGAGACTGAGAAGACAAGTAGAAAAATGCTGCAGAACCCGCATCTCAACTGATAATTATTACTGTAATACATTGGGACATAGTTTTTCATTATAATTTCACTAAGGGAGTTTTTTTTTTATATTTTGCATAGAAATGCATATTTAAAAATAGTTCTCTGTTGCAAAATCACAGATGGCAGCACAGTGTCTTCTAGAAGATGTTTTTTGCATGTTTTTAGATAAAGTGTGCTAATTTTCTAATTGCGCTTACTTACATAGATCCATGTGCATGTTAATAATTATATTTACATGCAAAGATTACGTGGGGATAATTAACGTTTCAGAGTGAGCAGTTTCATTCAGCTTGCCAGAGCAAATCCATTCATTCTAACAGCTGATTCCGAGGACTCCAAGCCCTTCTAAATGCAAATAAATCCTTTGCCAAGTGAATAATAACAGCTGAGCCCGAGCCCTTCTAAATAAATAAATCCTTGCTGAGCGAGCAAGCCTTCCTTTCCGGCTGGTTCATTCCCGCTCGCAAAGCATTTAAACCAGCCAGAAATACATGAGCTGCAAGCTCGATTCTGACAGGCTGATATCCCAGAAAAAAAAACGGAAATGAAGGGGTGCCACTCGGGAATCGTGGCACCCCATTATTTGGACCCCAAAACTCGGAAAAAAACAAGTAATTCAGAACAGTTGGGAGGTATGCAGAAGAGAAATTTGGCTGTACACTCTTGTAACAAAACAGACTGCTGTGTGGGAAAGATACATTTACTGCTTTTTTTCTCCTTACATTATTTCTTAGTTTGTGTGTCTTCCAGTATTTATTTTGTGTGTACTTCTATAAAATATTAAAAGTTCTGCTTACAACACAAAATGCTGTCAGTCTGTGTGAGTCCAAGGATTTAAAAGCAAATATCAGTGACCCAAAGTGGAGCTAGAGGCCATGATTTCTGTATTACTACAAAGACAGCATTGTAAAGTATTCAAAAAAAATGTGAGTGAAGAGCCCATCCTATAAAATTTAATTCAATTCGGGAAAAGTAGGATTCATGGTTTATTTTCCTTATATTTTCTTATATTACATGGCTTTCAGTGTTTGTTTTCAGTGCAGTGCTATTTTGCATGGCTTGCAAAGTTTATTTTAAGTGTATTTTTATAAAGTTTTCAAAGTTTTCACTCCTGAAGAAAAACTGAAACTCATTCTGAGTCCAAGCCTTTAAAAGAAAATCATGTTAAAACTATAGATGTTCATAGCTTCATAAGTTCATAGGTGTGTACTAGGCTAATGGCCCTGGAGCCTTTACAAGCCTAGCCCAAAAAAATTGCCCAGGCACAGTGCCACCTGATGTTAGTTCACTGTGCCCCTATCCACTAGGGCAACTGGAGTTATCCCTGGGGTGAACTTTCTGTTACCCATCCACTCGTCAAGATTTCTCTTGAAGACAGCCAGCGAGGTGCTCTGCTTGACATGAATGGGAAACTTATTCCAGAGTATGGGCAGTCTTTGGAAGATGAACCTGTCCCTCCATCATGTTCTGTTAATTGTGGTAATTAGGTTGTGATCTCTGGAGCATGTGGCATGAGGGGATTGAGATTTCTTTAGGTGTAGCATTTCAAGTAGGGCTGGGTCAGACATGGCTTTGTACGTCAAGCACAGATCACCTCTAAGTAGACAATAAGAGAATGACAACAGCTGAAGTTTCTTGAGTCTGACCATACAGGACATGTGTTTAAGGCCTAGGATCCTTTTTGTGAGTTACTTTTATGTCCTCTCCAGCTGTTGTAGGTGTATGGTCAGGTACATGCCAAACAGTGTGTTCTATTCAATGACTGGTCTAATGAGGGATGAGTAGAGAGGGATGATGTCCTCTTTCTTCCTCAATGTGAAACCTTTGGTTATAAGATGTGCCACCTAGAAGTACTTTCTGACCACAGTGGAAATGTGGTGGTCAAAGGTGAGGTGGCTGTTGACCTGTGTGCCCAAATCTATGATGGCCCCTTCAGTGTTCAGTGGGCTCTCATCAACGTGGTAATTCATGGGAACTGAGTTTTTTTCCAAAGGGGATGATAACACATTTTTTTGGCATTAAGCTTAAGGCCATGACTCTAACACCAGTCAGTAATCTCAGAGATGCCCTTTTGTAGGCTGTCTACATCACTGGGGAATTGATAATACTCCTAGCTTGCAGTCATCAGTGACCTTGGTCAGCCAGTGTCCTTCTGTGTTGGCCTGGACTTCTGAGAAGTAGATGCCAAACAGGAGAGGGCCCAGGACCAAGCCCCGTGGGACTCCACTAGTGACTAGTAGACAGTCTGACTTGGAATCCGTGACTTTCACTCTGTGAGCCAATTTGCAACCCACCTAGTGATGTAAGGACTGATGCCTAGTTTGGTGAGTTTATCAATGATACCTGAGTGGAGAATGGTATCAAAGGCCATGGCCAGGTCAGGGTAGGCTGTATGCACTGCCTTACCCTCATTCACAGCCTTGGTGACTGCCTCAAAGAAGTCAACCAGGTTCAGCAGACAGGATCTCCTCTTGACAAAGCCAAACTGTGTGGGGTCAAGAGTTTGGAGATTGGCTATATCTCTGTTAAGTAGGTCCATGATGACGTGCTCCATAACTTTGCATACCAAACTCATCAGGCTAATGGGGCGATAGTTCCCAGGGTCTGTAGTTGCTCTCTCTTTATGGAGAGGGATGGCTGTAGCAGTGTGCCATTCATTAGAGACATACCCTGAGATAAGGCTGTGATTGAACAGGGCACACAGATGTGGTGCCAGTTTGTTTTGTAGGTAGGACACACCCAGGGATATTATCAGGTCTTATGGATGATGTATTATTGGCTTTGGACAATGAAGGTTTTACCTGTGCCACAGAAAAGGTGGGTACCAAGTTTTCTTCTGGTATTGTGGAAGGGCCCTTGGGGGGATGGGTAAAGTTGGCAATGAATCTGTCAGCCAGTGTGCTGCCTATATCTTTTGGCTCAGTATATAAGGTGCCATTGTGCAATAACTCAGAGCAAATATGGGTACTGTCTTGGAGTTTTCTGATATAGCTATGGAAGGCTTTGTGGTTGTTTCTGGTGTTAGCCAGAATTCTGCCTTCATAGCTGGCTTTAGAGGATTTGATAAGGGATCTCAGCTTTTTGTTGAGATTGAAAAGGGAGGTTTTCCAGTCTTGT
This sequence comes from Protopterus annectens, assembly GCF_019279795.1. Classification (NCBI taxonomy): domain Eukaryota; kingdom Metazoa; phylum Chordata; order Ceratodontiformes; family Protopteridae; genus Protopterus; species Protopterus annectens. The sequence continues at coordinate 79,158,597 of NC_056741.1, forward strand.
GACTTCATTTTTTTCTGAAACAATTTCTTCCTTCTGTTGTAGAGTTTATTGATGGCCGGGGACCACCAGATTAGCTTCCTTTTTTTGGAGGAGACCATCTTAGTTCTATTTGGTATGGCAAGTTCCATGCATTTGTATACATGCTTGTACACTGCATTGGTGTATGATTCAGCAGTTATGCAGCTATTTTCCATTGGCATGGGTGCCAAGAAGTTTGCCACCTCTGTTTTTAAGATCCCAAAATCAGCTTTAGAGAGGTTTTTCTAAGTGGTCACCTTAGCAGGGGCTCTAGGTGAGATGTAGATTTCCATGTTGATCAGTTTGTGGTCAGATTTAACCAGGGAGGAATTGACTATAGGTGTGGAGCAATGGTCTCCCATGTTGGTGATAACCAGGTGGAGGATGTTGTTTCCTCTACTGGGTGTCAGAGTGAGCTGGCTCAGGTCATTGGAATTGAAAAATTACAGAAAACATTGGGCCTGTACATTGGTAATTGAATAGTTTTTCCAGTTGATGGAAGGGTAGTTGAAGTCACCCAGTATGGGAGTATTGGGCTGGACATTGATAGATTCCAGGGTGTAGCAGGCTATGACTTGTATCACTGTCTTACCCAGTGTTAATTCTACCTGAAGTATCTCCTATGCATCGTGCTGGGCTACCAGTCTAGAGGTGTGCATACCTTTAAGAATATGGTGACACCATCACCTTTAGAGCTTCTGGCTGTATTCTGGGGCCAAAATATATGGAATGACTTGTAGCCCAGGAGTGCAGGGGTGCTTTCTGCCTCTTTAAACCAGGTGTCCATTACAGAACTGATGTCGACATTCTCCATTTTGAGGAGAGCTTTGAGCGGGTGCATCTTGAGATTTAGACTTCTAGCATTGAGCAGCATGGTCCTCAGATTGCATTTGTTTGCAGCTGTTAAAGTGGAATTTTGGGCTTTAGAACACTGCCTAAAAAAGGCACTATAGGGGTGGCAAGACTCTTACCCAGTACCCGGAATCCATGGGATGACAGATGCAGGCCATTTCTGGCAAAGTATTGAGGTCTGTCAATCATGTTGTTCCAGGCAGATAGATACTGGATCCCCTTAGAATGACACCAGGAGCTTAGCCAATTGTTGAAGTCAATCATTTTCTGCTCATACTGTTGTACCATTCTGGGCTGATGGTAGAATACTGCTCAGGGCTAGGGTCATACCTGCCTGGGCCACATAATTTGAGAGTTCCATCACATTTCTTTTCATGTAGTTCAGGGAGGTATGTCTCAAGTCATTCACACCCACATGGACAATGACTGAGTCATATTTGTACTTGTTGTGGAGTGACCTGAGTGCATGTGTTATGTGGCGGATCCTGGCACCTGATAGACAACGGACTTTCACCTTATGCTTGTTCAACCTAGTGAGTGGGACATCAGTGTGCCTCACAGTTGGGTCTCCTATTATTAGTACATTGGGCAATGTGTTTTGCCTTAAGGCCTTAGGTTGAGGGGCACATTGTGGTGGTGAGCTATATGTTCTGGGGTTGATGTCTTGGTTTATTTTCCTTCTACTCTTTCTTATTTTTATATAGCTTGCAGGGCTTATTTTGAGTGCAGTGGCAATTTGCCTGGCTTGCTGTGTTTATTTTCAGAGTAGTTCTATAAGGTTTTAAAAGTTTGGTTACAAGAGAACAAATGCTGCCATTCATTGTGGCTCCAAAGATTCAAAAGAAAATTACCAGAGACCCAAGAAGGATTTATAGGCAGGATTTCTATTTAAAAAAATAAAGCAACAGCTAAGGTCTTCAACAAAAATTCTGACTGAAAAGCCTCTCATATAAAAGTGAACTCTATGGAGGAAAGGTAGGATTTCTGGATTCCTTTACTTCTATACTTTCTTAATTCCCATGTCTTGCAGTGTTTATTTGGAGTGCAATGCTATTTTGCATGGCTTGCAGTGATTATGTTCAATATAGTTATAAAAAGTGTTAACATGTTTCTTTACAAGACAAAATAGGGCTGCCATCCCTACATTTTTTTTTTCTGGACTATCCAGAAATCAAACTGATTCACTTGTAGTCCGGAAAACACTGTAGAAACTCTGGTATTTTGCTACAAAAAAGGAAACAGGCTATCAGAGTTTGTAAATCGGCTGATTTACTATTCTTTTTTACAGAAAAGCATAGTAAATCAGCTGAAAACAGGCAGCAGGAATGGAAAAGGAGGGCTTACCCACCAGGTGATGTAACCGTGATGTCACAAAATGGGCAGAATATGGCTGGGAGATGGGGTGGGGGTTACTGGTAATGTGAAGGGTGTGGCTTTACTCTGGTTTTAGCCACAACGAAAGGTGGGAACCCTAAGACAAAAGCACTGCTGTTCACTGTGAATCCAAAGAGTCAAAAATAACTTACCACAGACCAAAAGATTTAGAGACAAGAATTTCTACTTAAAGAGGGATAAAAGAACTTCTAGGATCTTCATTAGAAATCTTACTGAAAAGTCTCTCATATAAAAGCAACCTCTATGTGGGAAAAGTAGGATTATTGGTTTATTTTCCTTCAATTCTTAATATTTTACATGGCTTGCAATGTTTATGTGGAGTGCATTGCTATTTTGCATGGCTTGTGGTGTTTATTTTCAAACTAGTGCTATAACACTTTAAATGTTTTAGTTATTAAAGGGACACACTTCAGTTCGTTCTGAGTCCAAGAATTCAATTGCAATTTACCAGGCAACCAAAAATTTACAGATAAACATTTCTATCTAAAGAAAAATAAAGGAACATTTACGGTTTTCAACAGAAATCTGTCTAAATGCCTCACATATGAAAGCAACTTCTATGTGGGAAAAGTAGGATTCTTGATTTATTTTCCCCTATCTTCTTTCTTAATTTGCATGGCATGCAGTGTCTGTTTTATGCTGCTATTTTGTATGGCTTGCAGTGTTTAAAATTTTGGGTTACAAAAGAAAAATCCTACCATTTCTTGTGACTCCAGGAATTCAAAAGTAAACTATCAAGACTCAAAAAAGATTTAGAGAAAAGCATTTGTATTTAAAGAAAAAAAAGAACATCTAATTTCTTCAACAGAAAGCTGAATGAAATCCCTCTCAGATAAAAGTGACCTGTATGAGGGAAAGGTAGGATCATTGGATTATTGTCCTTCTATTCTTCCTGATTTTGTATGGCTGAAGTGTTTATTTTCAGTACAGTGTTATTTTCCATGGCTTGCAGTGTTTACATTCAGTGTAGTTCTATAAAGTTTGAAAAGTTTTTGTTATAAGACAAAAATGCTGCCATTCGATCCCAGTCCAAGGACTCAAAAGAAACCTACCAGAGACCCAAAGATTTATAGACAAGCATTTCTAGTTAAAGAAAAATAAAGGAACATATAAGGTCTTCAACAGAAATAAGAATGAAAATTCTCTCATTTAAAAGTGACCTCTACATGGGAAAGGTATGTTTTTTGGTATATTTTCCTTCTGTTCAGTTTATTTTGCATGGGTTAGGTTCATAGGTTCATAGGTAGGTACTAGGCTATTGGCCTTAGGGGCCTACACAAGCCTAGCTGAAAAGCTACCCTGGCTTTCACCACCCAAGAAAATTATTTTCCTGTGCCCCTGTCAAGCAGAGCACAGAGGTGATCCCCGGGCTGAATTTCCTATTTCCTATCTAATCATCAAGATGTTTCTTGAAGAGTGCTAATGAGGAGCTTTGCTTGATACAGATAGGTAGTTTGTTCCAGAGTATGGGAAGTCTCTTTGACAGGACTCTTTCCCTCCAGCATGTTCTGTTTATTGTGGTGACAAGATTTAGGTCCCTAGAGCATGTAGCTCAGAGAGATTGGGATTTCTTTAAGTGGAGCATGTCCAACAGCTATGGGTTTGACATAGCTTTGTATGTCAGGCAGAGATCACCTGCGACAGACTAAAGCTGGAGTTTTTTGAGACAGTCTACGTAGGGCATCTGTTTGAGGCCGATAATCCTCTTTGTGAGGTATTTCTGTGGCCTTTCCAGTTGTTGTAGATGCCTTGTGAGGTACATACCAAAAGGGGCACTGTACTCTATAATGGATCTAATGAGTGACGAGTAGAGGGGAACAATGACCTCTTTTTTTTCCTGGATGAGAAACCTTTTGTGATGTGGAGTGCCATGTAGAAGGATTTCCTAACTACTGTGACGATGTGATTATCAAAGGAAAGACTACTGTCCACCTCTGTCCCACGGTCTCTTATCACACTTTCAGTGTTAAGTAGACTACCACCTATGTAGTAGCTCATGGGTACAGAGTTTTTACAAAAGGAGATGACAATGCACTTTTTGGCATTGAGCTTGAAGCCATGGCTTTGACACCAGCCATCTGTCTTAGTGAGGCCCTTTTGTAGGATGTCCACATCATTATGAGTTTCAATTATGGCTCCTAGTTAGCATTCATCTGTGAAATTCATTAGCCAAAGACCTTCTATGTTAGCCTGTACTTCAGAAAAATAGATACCAAACAAGAGAGGACCCAGGACTGAACCCTGTGGTACTCCACTTGTCACTGGTCTGAAATCAGATTTGGAGTCTGCTACTTTCACAGTGTGGGTTCTGTCAGTGAGCCAGTTGACAACCCATCTTTTGACATAGGGATTTATACAAGGTTTAGTGAGTTTATCTATAATTCCAGAGGGGTGGGTGGTATCAAAAGCCTTGGCGAGACATAGATATGCTGTGTGAACCACTTTAACCTTGACTATGGCTTTGATGACTGCTTCAAAGAAGTCTATCAGGTTTAGGAGACATGATCTGCTTTTTAAAAACCCAAACTGGGTGGGGTCCAGAGTTTGGAGATTATCAATGTCTTTGTTTTTAAGTTCCATGATGATACGTTCCATGGCCTTGCAGACCAGGTTTGTTAGGCTAATGTGGTGGTAGTTCCTGGGGTCCATGGTGGCTCCCCCTTTGTGGAGTAGGATAAGTGTAGAATGCAGCCTGGGATGGTGTCAGGTCCCAAGGATGCTGTGTTCTTGGCTTTGGAGAGTGTGTTTTTTACCTGTGCAGCCATGATTATAGGAACTTTTCATTCTTCCAGTATAGAGATGAGCCCTTTAGGGGTGAGGGGGGGGGTTAGCACTGAACCTATCTGCCAGGATGTTGGCAATATCAGTTGGTTCTGTATATTTAGTGCCATTGTGCTGCAACTAAGAGCAGATCTGAATTTTGCCATTGAGATTCTTGACATAGCTAGAGAATGCTTTGTGGTTGTCTTTAGAATCAGTGGCGATTTGGTTTTCGTAACTAGCTTTGGAGGATTTTATGAGGGGATCTCAGCTTCTTACTGAGGCTGACCAGGGAGTTCCTCCAATCATGGGATTTTACTCTTTTTTGCAACAGTTTACTTTTTCTGTTGTAGAATTTGTTTATGGCAGGGGACCACCAGATTGGCTTCCTTTATTTGGAGGATAGCATCTTGGTTCTGTTAGGGATAGCATGATCCATGCACTCGTGTAAGTGTTATAAAGTGCATTTGTGTAGGATTCACCAGTCATACCTCTATTTCCCATCTGCATGGGTGTCCTGAAGTTTTCCTCTTCTGTCTCAAGAAGCATGAAGTTGGTTTTGGAGAATTTTTTTACGGTGGTTTCCCTAATGGGGGTGGGATGTGGATGTTTAGGCTGATTAGCTTGGGGTTGGATCTGACCAATGAGGAATTGACCTCTGGTGTGGAACACCGGTTCCCCATGTTGGTAGTGTCCAGGTCTAAGATATTGCTGCCCCTGATAGGGGTGTGGATAAGTTGATCCAAGGCATTGGAATTTATGAATTCCAGAAAACATTGAGCAAAATAGTTGGTCATGAGTAGTTTTCCTAGTTAATGGTGAGGTAGTTGAAATCACCCATTATTAGGGTGTTGGGTTGTACCCTAATATTTTCCAGTGTATCAAGAAATGAGGAGTGGGAATCCTGGGGTATGGTGGGGGATCTCTAACAAGTTGCAATTTGGATTGTGGTCTTGCCCAGAGTTAGTTGCACTTGGATAATCTCGGATGCATTATGCTGAGCAACTTGCCTGGAGGTGTGGATATCCTTAATGAATATGGACACTCCTTAACCTTTAGTGTTTTGGTCCAGGTTAGGTGGTCGAAAGGTGTGGTATGAATTATAGCCTGGTAATGCAGGGATGCTCTCTGGAGCCTCGGACCAGGTCTCTGTCACAGCACAGATGTCAATGTTCTCTATTTTAAAGAGTGCCTCGAGTGAATGCATGTTGAGGTTTAGACTTTTAGCACTGAGTAGCATTACCCTCAGATTTTGCTTGCTTGTATCTGTTATGGTGGTGAATTTGTCATTTGAACCTTGCCTAAAAAAGGCACTATAGGGGTGGCAAGAGCCTTAGCCAGTATCCGGAATCCCAAGGGTGACAGGTGCAAGCCATCTCTGGCAAAGCATTGTGGTCTGTCGATCATGTCATCTGAGGCATACAGATACTGGATCCCCTTAGAATGACACCAGAAGCTTAGCCAATTGTTGAAGTCTTGAAGTCCATCATTTTGTCCTTTAACTGTGGTATCATTCTGGGTAATGGCAGAATGTTACTCAGGGCTAGGGTCATACCTGCCTGTGCTACAAGATCGGAGAGCTCCTCCATGTCTCTTTTCATGTAGTCCAGGGAGGTACGTCTCAGGTCATTCACACCAACATGGACAATGACAGAGTCATATTTGTACTTGTTGTGGAGTGACCTGAGTGCATGTGTTATGTGGTGGATCCTGGTACCTGAAAGGTACCTGAATTGTTCCCCTGTACTCTTCACTTATCAGACCAATGATCGAGTACAATGCCCCATTCGGGATGTATCTCACCTGACACCTGTAGCAATTGGAGAGACCCCAAAAGTTCCTCACCAAAAGGATAAAGGGACTCCAAAATCTGTCATATGCTGCCAGACTGAAGAAACTCCAGCTCTATTCAGTCGCATACCATCTGCTCAGAGGTGACCTGTGCCTGACATACAAGACCATGTCCAACCCAGAATTAATGGACATGCTCCACCTCAAAAAATCCAAATCTACCAGATCCACTAGAGCAAGCGACTTAAACCTTAGCACGGATATAAATAGGACATGCTGGAGGGATAGATTTGTCACCCTGAGACTCCCTATGTTGTGGAATAAAATCCCGGTCCATGTGAGGCAGAGCACCTCGCTGGCTCTGTTCAAGAGAAATCTTGACCGGTGGATGGGAGATCATAGGTTTACCCCGGGAATCATCTCTGTGTCACTGCTGGACAGAGGCACAACAAACTAATGGGCACAGTATTTTTTAACATAAGGGGTGGCGTAAGCCACAAAAACTCTGGGCTAGGCTTATAAATGCCTTAGGGCAGATAGCCTAGTATAAACCTATGAACCTATAAGCTGATAGTAACTTTCTCCTTGTTGAGCCTAGTAAGTAGAACATCAGTGTGCCTATCTACAGAGTCACCTATAACTAAAGTATTGGATATGTTGTTATGCATTATGGGCTGTGGTTGAGTGGCACACTGAGGTTGTGGGCTATGTGTCATTTTGGTTGTGTTGGGGGTGGAGGTTGCTTGCATTTCTGCTTTGTAGGTCTCTGTTGCTTGAGCAGATTATTAGTGAGAGCCTCCATGAATATAGGTGTATGTTTTGTGTTGCTATGTGTGTGTTTTGGTGGTGTAGGTTTTGAGGGACTATGTGATGAGTGTGGTGTGGTGCAAATGTTTATCTTCTCCTCTTGACTGTCTAGTCCAGTCTTGGGTGAAGAGAGCTTTGCTTCCAGTTTGGCTATATAAGTGCATCTCTCACAGGTTGTACTGTTGGGTGGTAGGAAGAGAGGGCTGTCTGTGTACATGAGGCAATTGCTGCATTGCCCCAAGATGCCCAGATTCATCAAGTAGACATGAGAAAACACCAGGCGCTGACCCTTAGACATGCCTGATGGGTGCTTATTTATTAAGTACTAAAAATTGTTTACCTCTAGACAAGTGAGGAAAGTTGAGTGCTGTAGTAAATTGTAGCTTATTTAGTGCTAACAACAAGTCCTGCACATGTGCAGTGCTCAAAGAAAAAGGGAAAATTTAAAGAGCAGACTTTATGGCTCTGGGAATAGTTTAACCCTAGCTAAGCGGTGATGCATAAAGTGTTGCATAAAGTTTTTTTTAAATAAAAGTAGCAAATGAGCAAACTGATTTAAACAAATTAACCAATAAAAAGCTAAACACTGAGCCTATTCCAGCAGTCTTCAATCAGAAGTTCTAACTGCACACTCCTGCCACTAAGGTGCAGGGGAACCTTTTTCATAAAAAAGATGGTCTGGATTAGTGCTCATGTTATACAAACAAGGCTAGATTCAGCAGGTCTGAATTAAGTCTATACAACAGCAAACAAGGTGTACCAATTTCAGAAAGAAACAGTTAAAATAAGCAGGCACAATAAGCCTTTAACCAGAAACTCTCAGCTCAGAAGGGCAGGATCTACCCTCTCCTCCCAAAAGAGTGCAGACCACTCCTTCTTAATGTAAAATAATGGGCCTGAAGCCCAAGTGCTTAAACCAGAACTAATACACTTTTAGAATAACAGACACTGAGCCTTCAATCAGCAACTTACAACTTAGAAGGATGTAAGCTATCTGTCCTGCCACAACAGTGCAGACCACAAACCTTCTTAATGTAAAACAACTGGTCTGAAGCCCAGGTGCTTCAAACAAAGGCATAGAATAATAGTTACAATTTAATTAGGCTACTAGCAAGAAGAAATAAATGCAGCAGAATAAAGGCAATAAAGTAGGAAGAAACACAAATACAGTAAAAGCAAATGAATAAAGTGCAATTGTTTTTATATAACAATAGAAAACGAGCAAACTGATTTAAACAAATTAGCCAATTAACCAGTAAAAAAGCTCAAACCTGAGCCCTGTTCCAGCAGTCTTCAATCAGACAAGTTCTAACTGTACACTCCTGCACTATGGTGCAGGGGAACCTTCTCCAAAAAAGATGGCCTGGATTAGTGCTCAAGTTATACAAACAGTTAGATTCAGCATGCCTGAATCTAGGCTATGATACAACAAACAAGGTGCACCAATTTCAGAAAGAAACAGTTCAAATAAGCAGGCACAATAATCCTTTAACCAGAAATTCCCAGCTCAGGAGGGCAGAATCTAACCTCTCCTCCCACAAGAGTGCAGACCACAAACCTTCTTAATGTAAAATAGCTCGCCTGAAGCCCAAGTGCGTAAACCAGAACTAATACACTTTTAGAATAACAGACACTGAGCCTTCAATCACCAATTCCCAACTTAGATGGATGTAAGCTACCTGCCCTGCCACAACAGTGCAGACCACAAACATTCTTAATGTAAAACAACTGGTCTGAAGCCCAAGTGCTTAAACCAAAAGCCTTAGAATAACAGTTACAATGTATTCAGGCTACTACCAAGCAACAATAAATACATCAGAATAAATACAACTGAGTACTTTTAAGAAGAGGGAAAGGCAAAATAAAGTGCATTTTTTTATTTTAGTAAAGTGCAAGGAGAGAGGAAGGAGGAGCAGAAGAAAAATTCAAGGTTAAGAACTTAATTTGGCTGGCCTTCTCAAATGTTCTCTCTGTATTAAGTAGAGTGAACACCAGACTGGGAGGGGTGTCCCAGATCAAATTTACAGTAGGGGCGAGCAACTGTAAAGCCAACAACTCTAACAACACCACAAGAATAAGTTGGGATGGAGGTAAAAACATTTACAGGACAGATGAGAAACAGAAAACAATGCCATAAAATATATAAAATAATTCAGTCAGGCAAAATTAAGACAATGCAGAACTCTGAAAGGTTAAAATGCCAAGAAATTTACTTATCGATCAGTGATATACTTCCAGATTGTTTGAGAATCACACTTCAGCCAGAACACCAGGAGTATCCAACAGTATATGCAAGAATTTACAAACAGAAACTATTTTTAAATCGGCAAGCTTTGAAGCAATCAGATAACACAAAAGCGGTTAGACCAGTTTTATAAACTCTACCTCAAGTATAGGGCAGAAGCAGTTTCAGGACAGATGAGAAATATAAAACAATGCCAGAAATATATAAAATAATTCAGTCAGGCAAACAATAATTCAGTCAGGCAAAGTTAAGACAATGCAAAACTCTGAAAGATTAAAATGCCACAAAATATACTCATCAATTGGCAATATATTTCCAGATTGTTTGAGAATCACACTTCAGCCAGAACACCAGGAGTTTCCAACAGTGTATGCAATAATTTAGAAACAGAAAATATTTTTAAATCAGCAAGCCTTGAAGCAACAGATAACACAAAAGCTGTTAAACCAGTTTTATAAACTCTACCTCAGGAATAGGGGGAAGCAGTTTCAGGACAGATGAGGAACATAAAACAATGCTAGAAAATATATAAAATAATTCAGTCAGGCAAACAATAATTCAGTCAGGCAAAATTAAGACAATGCAGAACTCTGAAAGGTTAAAATGCTAAGAAATATACTTATCAGTCAGCGATATATTTCCAGATTGTTTGAGAATCACACTTCAGCCAGAACACCAGGAGTTTCCAATAGTGTATGCAATAATTTACAAACAGAAACTATTTTTAAATCAGCAAGCCTTCAAGCACTCAGATAATGCAAAAGCGGTTAGACCAATTTTATAAACTCTACCCCAGGAATAGGGGGAAGCAGTTTCAGGACAGATGAGAAACATAAAACAATGCCAGAAAATATATAAAATAATTCAGTAAGGCAAACAATAATTCAGTCAGGTAAAATTAAGACAATGCAGAACTCTGAAAGGTTAAAATACCAAGAAATATACTTATCAATCAGAGATATATTTCCAGATTGTTTGAGAATCACACTTCAGCCAGAACATCAGGAGTTTCCAACAATGTTTATTTGGAGTGCCATGCTATTTTGCATGGCTTGCAGTGTTTATTTTCAGACTAGTTCTATCAACTTTTAAAAGCTTTTATTACTACATGAACAAGCTGTTGTTCACAATGAGCACAAGGATTCAAAAGCAACACCCAGACACCCAAAGATTTAGAGACATACTCTTCTATTTACAGAAAAATAAAGGAATAAAGGATCGTCAGCAGAAATCTAACTTAAAAAACTGTCATATAAATGTGACCTCTATGTAGGAAATGTAGGATTCTTGGTTTATTATCCTTCCATTCTTTCTTATTTTGAATGCCTTGCAGTGTTTGTTTGAAGCGCTGTGCTATTTTGCATGGCTTGCAGTTTTTATTTTCAAACTAGTTCTATAAAGTTTTAAACATTTTGGATACTAGAGAAGCACACTGCCATTAGTTGGGATTCAAAAAATTCAAAAGCAACTTATGAAACACCCAAAGATTTAGAGACAATCATATCTATTTAAAAAAAAAGGAACATCTAAGGTCTTTAACAGAAATCTGACTAAAAAGTCTTTCATATAAAAGCAGCCTCTGTGGGAAAGGTAGGATTCTTAGTTTATTTTCCTCTCTTCTTCCTTATTTTTCCTGGCTTGCAGTGTTTATTTTGAGTCCAGTGCTATTTTGCATTACCTACAGTATTTATTTTCAGACTAGTTCTCTAAAGTTTTAAATGATTTGGTTACTAGAGAAACACTGCCATTCATTTTGAGTCCAATGATTCAAAAGGAACTTAGCAGACACTCAAACTTTTAGAGACAACCATTTTTATTTAAAGAAAGGAACATCAAAAGCCTTAAAAAAACTGACTGAAAAGCCATTTATACGAAAGTGGCCTATATGTTGGAAAGGCAGAATTCTTGTTTTATGTTCACGCTATTCTTTCTTGTTTTGCATGGCTTGCAGTGTTTATTTTTAGAGTAGCTCTATAAAGTTTTAAAAGTTTTGGTTACAAGAGAAAACTACTGCCATTTTTTGCCACTTCAAAGATTCAAATGAAAATTACCAGAGACCCAGAGAAGATCTAGAGACAAGTGTTTCTATTTAAAGAGAAATAAAGCAACATCTAATGTCTTCAGCAAACAATCTGACTGAAACGACTCATATAAAAGCAAACTCTATGGAGCAAAGGTAGACTTCTTGGTTTATATTCCTTCTTTTATTTCTTATATTGCATGGCTTGCAGTGTTTATTTGGAGTACAGTGTTATTTTGCATGGTTTGCAGTGTTCATTTTCAGAATAGTTCTATAATGTTTTAAAAGGTTTGGTTACTACAGAAAAATGCTGCCATTCACTGTGAGCCCTAAGATTCAAAAACAATGTGTCAGATACCCAAAAGTTTAGAGACATCCATTTCTATTTAAAGAAAAAGAATGGAACACCTAAGGTCTTCAACAGAAATCTAACTGAAAAGTGACCTCTATGTGGGGAAAGATAGGATTCTAGGTGTATTTTATTTCTATTCTTTCTTATTTTGCATGGCTTGCAGTGTTTAATTTGAGTGCAGTGCTATTTTGCATGGCTTGCAGTGTTTATGTTGTGTAGTTCTATAAATTTTTAAAAGTCTTCATTACAAGACAGAAAAACTGCCATACATTGTGAGTCCAAGGATTCAAAAGCAACTTACCAGGGACCCAAAGATTTAGAAGCAAGCATTTCTATTTAATGAAAAATAAGGGGGCATCTAATGTCTTCAACAGAAATAAGACTGAAAAGCTCTCATATAAAAGGGACTTCTGTGTGGTAAAGGTACAATTCTTGGTATATTTTCCTTCTATTCTTTCTTATTTTCCATTGCTTGCAGTGTTTATTTGGAGTGCACTGATGTTTTCCATGACATGAAATGTTTAGTTTCAGACTAGTTTTATAACATTTTAAGAGATTTTGTTACTACAGAAACACACTGCCATTCACTGTGAGCCCTAGGATTTGAAAGCAAGTTGACAGGCACCCAAACGTTTGGAGACATGCCTTTCTATTTAAAGAAAAATAAAGGAATATCTAAGGTCTTCAACAAAAATATGACTGAAAAGCCTCTCATACAGTAGCACCCACTACATGGGGAAGGTAGGATTCTTGATTTATTTTCCTGTCTATTCAGTCTTATTTTACATGAATTGGAATGTTTATTTTGGTGCAGTGCTATTTTGCATGGTTTACAGTGTTGATTTTTAGTGTAGTTCTATGAATTTTTAAAAGTTTTCATTACAAGACAAAAATGCTGCTGTTCACTATGAGCCGAACAATTCAAAAGCAACTTACCAAAGACACAAAGATTTTGAGACAAGCATTTCTATGTAAAGAAAAATAAAGGAATATCTAAGGTCTTCAACAGAAATAAGACCGAAAAGCCTGTCATATAAAAGTGACCTCTATGTGGGAAAGGTATAATTCTTGGTATTTTTTTATTCTTTCTTATCTTGCATGGCTTGCAGTGTTTATTTGGAGTACAATGCTATTCTGCATGACTTGCAGTGTTTATTTGGAGTGCAATGCTATTCTGCATGACTTGCAGTGTTTATTTGGAGTGCAGTGCTATTTTGCATGACTTGCAGTGTTTATTTGGAGTGCAATGCTATTCTTCATGACTTGCAGTGTTTATTTGGAGTGCAGTGCTATTCTGCATGACTTGCAGTGTTTATTTGGAGTGCAGTGTTATCTTGCATGGCTTGCAGTTTGGAGTGCAGTGCTATCTTGCATGACTTGCAGTGTTTATTTGGAGTGCAGTGCTATTTTGCATGGCTTGCAGTGTTTATTTGGAGTGCAATACTATTTTGCATGGTCTGCAGTGTTTATTTGGAGTGCAATGCTATTTTGCATGGCTTGCAGTGTTTATTTGGAGTGCAGTGCTATCTTGCATGGCTTGCAGTGTTTATTTGGAGTGCAGTGCTATTTTGCATGGCTTGCAGTGTTTATTTTCATATTAGTTCTATAAAGTTTTAAAAGTTTTGGTTACTACAAAAACACACCACCATTCTCTGTGGGCCTAGGATCTGAAAGCAACTTACCAGACACCCATAAGTTTAGAGACATGCATTTGTATTTGAAGAAAAATAAAGGAACATCTTAGGTCTTCAAAAGAAATCTAACTGAAAAGCATATCATATAAACGAGACCACTATGGGATGAAGGTAGGATTCTTGGTTTATTTTCCTACTATTCTTTGTTATTTTACATGGATTGCAGTATTTATTTTGAGTGCAGTGCTATTTTGCTTGGCTTGCAGTGTTTATGTTCAGTGTAGTTCTATAAAGTTTTAAAAGTGTTCATTAAAAAGACAAAAACACTGCCATTTGCTGTGAATCCAAGGATTCACAAGCAAATACCAGAGACCAAAATATTTCGAGAAAAGCATTTCTATTTATTGCAAAATATAGGAACATCTTATTGGGGGGATTAATAAAGCAATGCTTACATGGGCATGAATATTTTGTGATTCAGTAAATGCTGCTGAGCAGTGCTTACACATGCACAAACGTGGAAACTTCTATGGCATGAAAATCATGTCACAAGCAGGTGTATCTCATGCAAATGAGGCAGGTAGAGTGATCCAACAAACAGAAAGTCATTTGCTCAGACCTCATGTTAGTGTCTGTAGTGTACAGAAGTGCAGACAGACAAAAGGGGTGTAAAACTAAAGAAATATGGACACAAATCTCCTGATAATGCAATACCATATACATATATGAACAAAACTATTATCCTGTGTGCTAGAAAGAGTAAAGGACATAAGTTAAATTAATTTCTTTTTTTTTAATAGTCTCAGCATGTTTGCGTTGAGCACCACAGTGTCCAAACATGCTTTATAGAAAATAAAAATTGGAAAAAAACAATGTAATACAATGTGACAGAAATGTATTACTGGACCTTGCATGGGGTAACTACAAAGGTGCATTGCAGCTGTTTCTAACATGATAGGGCTATGAAGCCTGTAGTTTATAGGCTGTCAGCATGGAAATGTATACAAATGAGGTGGAGTTACTGAATAGCAGAAAGGAGTAATTGTGTCTGCATATCCCCTTCATGTAGGCTCTGAGACCCATGCTGATGTTTACACAAGATGTAGCTGACATCGGGGTGGGGGGGTTTCCACTGAATTCTAAGCTCTTTTATACTTTGGTGCATGTGTTTTCATTGCACACTGAAATAGAGCCATTAAATGATGTTAATTTTAATGTAAGTAGGTGGAATGCATCATAGTTAGCCAATCACACATTCTGCACCTACAGCAGAGCTGTATAAAGTATGCATGCACCCTACATTCTGATTTCCCCCAATACTCTGCACCATTGGAATACAGACTTGGGAATTTTAATTGAGATAGTGCTAGGGATTTGCTGCAGGTCAGCTATATCTGAATGTGCTAGATTCTGAAGTCAGTGCTGCTGGTGCTGCTGAAAATAGGCCTAGACAGCAAAGGAGAAGAGTGTTCATGCCTAGGGTAAACTACCAAGAGCTACATGAGCTGGAGATAGTAGAGTGCTACAGGGTGGAGAGGGACATACTACAGGAATTCACTGAGCTCTCAACTCAGACCCAGAGCCAACAGAGGGGAACACATCACAGTTGAAACAAAGGTATGTGTAGCCCAGGTACTTTCGAAAGATGAACTGGGGACATGATGGGGTCTCACAGGTGTCTGCATCCGGGTACTATACCAGTTCCTGGATGCTGCGCTACCCCAGGCAAGTGAGCACATTTCTTTTCCCCTCACTGTTAAGGTGAGAGCCAGCAATATGCAACACTTCTACTGTGTAGCACACTATGCTGAAATACTGGGTGCCATAGATTGCACTCATGTACACATCAAGGCACCACCTTGTGAGGATGGTAGAATCTACATCAACTGCAAGGGGTACCACTCCATTAACTGCCAGGGTGTTTGCAATGCCCAGGGGATTATCCTGAATGTATGTGCCGGCGGCCCTGGCAGTTATCATGACTCCCATATCTGGCACACATCATGGCTCTACCAGATGTTTGCTATGGGGGACATCACACATGGCCATTTACTGGGGGATGCTAGCTATGTCTTGGAACCATGGATGATGACACCCATCAGAAATGCACACACACCCATGGAGGAACACCGTAATGAGTCACACACACAAACCAGGAACATCATAGAGCATGTCTTTGGGCTTCTGAAGTCACAGTTCCAGTGCATAGATATATCTGGTGAAGACCTGCTGTACTCTCCAACCACATGTGCTATTCTACACAATATGATCCTGTGGAAATAACTGCAGCAAAATCAGCAAAGGGAAAAGATACACAGCCCCCAACCAGTGCCTACATCATCACAACCACAGGAGGACTCAGAGGAGAAACCCCCCCCTGCTGATGTCCCTGTAGACAGACAAAGACATGCCCAGTATACCCTGGCTTTGGCTAAGAGAAAATGCATAGGATATTCACTGATAACCTAGGGGCTGACACTTTACTCCTACTCACATACATATATTAAAATTGATCCCAGGCAACCCACACAACATGTACCTATCCATGTATAGGCTGTGTACTGCTTGCATCAGACAGACTCAGCCCTGACATAGAGTTATGTTAACTGCTGCATTTTCAAGGTAAGTCTCTAACCTGCATGGTACTTGAAAGGCTATGAAATGGTATTGTATGCATGGATTTGTTGCATTAATGCAAGTAAATATAGTGGGCTATTTGGACAAGTATAACATCCACATGGTACTACAGATGCCCAGTCCA
Organism: Protopterus annectens; assembly: GCF_019279795.1. Taxonomy (NCBI): domain Eukaryota; kingdom Metazoa; phylum Chordata; order Ceratodontiformes; family Protopteridae; genus Protopterus; species Protopterus annectens. Next base: position 79,175,232 of record NC_056741.1, read on the forward strand.
CTAGTATGCCTTCCTTAATATTCACTAGGCCTTGAGGTTGGAATATTCACTACATCAGTCAAGGGAGATGTTAAGCAGCAGGGTCACAGTATTTTTGATCTTCTGTGTATCCCAGCAGAACATCTGGTGTTGTCTCCCCAACATAGCAGTAACTCATCAATGGTATATCAGCAGGCCAGACAATCTCAGGACAGTAACATAGAAACTGATCATACATTTGTATGTCTCATTTAACACAGGGATAACAATGTACACACACACACACACACACACACACACATGTATATCTAATATATATATATATATATATATATATATATATATATATATATATATATATATATATATATATATATATATATATATATATATATATATATATATATATATATACTGTTGATAGTGTCATGAATAAATCCCTTGTCTGGCAGCTTGCCTGGCTCAGTGGACTAGGGGATTTAGCATGGATGATGGTGTTGGTTCTAATCTAGAAGCATCCACATCTTTTGGATGTGAGGTATTATTATATGTTTTTCTTTGCAGACTGTCAGTCTGTGTGTGGTGTAACATTATTATCCTCTGTCACATGTTAATTACATCAGAGAGCTGGAGAATGTCGTGGACATTTTTTGTGAGCTGCAGTACTGCAGAAACAGGGACAAATGTCATTGCCTGCAACACAAAAACTCCCGGACTGGAGTACAGGTAGGTATGGGCTGGAGTCACTTTATAAGTACTGACAATCTCGCTGGGCATGCCTGTACACTTAGTTAAACTGAGCACAATTCTGTTGCCTCTTGATCAAAATGACCTGTTATATATAAATATGTGTATGCATACATGCATATATGATATATGTATACATATTCATCTGTCACTGTCTGTAGATCACATAGATAGTATACCTATCTCTATGTATTTACAAATACATATATACCTATATATATATATAAGTTTATATCTATAAACATACCTCTCAGTCTCTCCCCATTTATCTACATAACACATATACATATCATACACAAGCAACTAGATTTCTATATACATCCCTGTTATATACATAAATATGTGTGTTGATGTCTGTATTGTCCTACATACCCTAATAACGGTGAGTAAAGCTGCACTATCACACATCTATAATGTTGCTCAAAGGATCCAAAGTTAGGGCTCAGCAGTACATAATGCACTTACCTGCAGAAACCCTGTGCCTGCTGGATGTCACCACACCTACAGCAACAAGTGAACACGTGGTGCAGTGTATAATGTTGTCTCCACACGCATGAACAGGTCACAGTGTTCCTGCCCATAGACTTGCCCATCCAAGTGCAAACAGCCACATATGACCATACTGGTCACTGTAGATACATAACTAGGATACATAACAGTTATACTAGATGTAGATAACAGTATGAAACAATATCACTGTCAAGCCACAGATGCTGTTCAACACGGGCCTAGTTTGAGTAATCCACAAGTAGTTTGCTGCCAATCATATATAAAACAGATTTCACTTAGTGCGTGTGATACATACTGTGTAACACTAGATAGATAGGTGTTCTAATCTCATGCCAGGCCAGTGTGTGTGTGTGTGTGTGTGTGTGTGTGTGTGTGTGTGTGTGTGTGTGTGTGTGTGTGTGTGTGTATGTGAGCACAACTGTATCTCCCTGCAAAACAACTGAGAATCCCTCATTGTCTAGCAAACTGAAATGGTTATGCACTTTTTGGCCCTGTAAGTTGCTGCTGGCTTCCAAACTGCCCGCTTCTACAAGGCCTGATGATGTCATCTACCTTAAAACTACCAGCTGCCATTGTAATATCAGACATATGCCATGGCATGTGTGATAAGTACTGTGATCTATAGTATGTGTAACACTAGATAGGTAGCAGTTCTAACCTCACTCCAGGCCACTTGGTGTGTGTCTGTGTATGTCCATACTGCATAAATATGATCACCTCAGTAAGTTAGAGGTAGGGTTGTGAGCCTCCAAATGCCTGACCACAACTAGGCTTGCTGATGTCATCAAACATAATATGTCCTCAACAAATAGCAATAGTAGACATGAGGTATGTTGCATGTAATCACGTACTGTGATCTGTAGTGTGCAACATTAGATAGGTAAGTGTTCTAATCTACTTATAGTCAAGTTGCACTATGTGTGTGCCGTGCTTTGTCTTGTAAGCAGTAATTGGAAGTGGTGCTATCCTCAATATGGGAGGTTTGTGTGTGTGGCTGTTAGAGCATTTTACATCAGCTTATGGAACCATAGGATGTTTGAACTTCCCTAGCATAATGGCCATACAACCCTCACATTCCTAGACATCTTTATACTCTTATTTACATGATCAGCACATATTGCCACAGTCCAAGAGTGACACAGACAGAAGTCTTGTAGTTAAATGACGGTCAACTAGGCATTCATATGGATGGCATGTGATGAGGTGCGCTGAGGTGCTCTGTTTGCCATTAGGCAGGGTTCTGTTTCAAAGGTGTGTTAAAGTCTGCTAATCAGATATGTCCCACCAGCATGTATTACTAATGTCATATACTACAGTTATGCAGTATTTACAATCAAGTGGGTCACACATTGGCCTGTATGCAAGGCAGAGATCACCACTGAGTAGTCTATATGCCACAGGCTACAATGACACTGATCTCATATGATCCACATTGAACAGATACTGAAGATGTGAAATTCCCTTGTGAGGGGAGCATACTGTTGTGTACAACTGCTATTGTGCTTGGAAAGGTACATTACCAAATGGCCATTTCACTCAGATTTTGGCATGCTAAGGGAAGATAACATGGAAGTTATGAGTATTTCAATTACGGATGAAAGTGCTCTCAGTTATGACATATGATTCCCATAATACCACTGGTGAGACATGGTGATCTCAGGCACATTAGGTGTAAATGTGTGTGGCCAGGTTTGTGTGCCCAGTTGTATCTCCCCTGACGATGTACATCACGTGTTGTGACTAATGTGCTAATTACTAGGTACATAGGTGTTAGTGATGGAAATTACTCTATATATATATTTGCATGGAGTTTATGACCATTAGTATGTCAACAGGCATGTGTTCATCAATAACTTCTTGTGGGATAGTGACATAACTAACAGACTCTATGCGTGCTCACAGTTTGCAGGCATCAGCCAACATTGTTAGCCACAGATGCTCAGTATTCTCTTGTATTGTGTTTAAATGGATTTCAAGCAGTATAGGACCCAGGACTGAGCCCTGTTGAACAATACTGTTCACAGATCAGCTGTTGGAGGTGGATGCCCCTATGTTGAGTATGTGTGCCAGCAATGGGCCACTTAGTGACCCCTACAATGATATTACAGTGGGTGCCTAACTGGGTGCTTTTGTAAATGATACCTGAGTGGAGGATATAGTCAGATGGCTTAGTTACATTCTGGGGATTTATGCCCTGATTTCCCCTCACCCAGGTCCTTGTTGTCTGCCTCAGACATGTCCACCACATTTAACAGTCATGATCTACCTGTCAGGCATCCAAACTGTGTAAAGTCAACTGTGTGTAAACCACATATATGTGTGCTGATCAGCTCCATGATGATTTGCCCTATGGGCATACTGATATGGCTACTCAGGCCAAGAGATCTATAGTTTTGGTGGTCAGTGGATGCACCACTTATGTGCAAGGGTTTAAAGTTGCCAATGTACAGTCAGCTGGGGTGCAGCCACTGGTTACTGTATGATTGAAAGGTATTCCCACTGGTGTTAGTAATCCTTGTCAGATCCCATGTAGGATGCAGCCTGGGATGTTAGCATGTCCATTAGATGCTGTGTATTTCCCATAGAGAGGCAGGTTACAACCTGCTCTGTAGCTATGAAGTATGGGACAGGTTGCAGAAATGTCATGTGGCACATGTGGTGGGGACAGGGTGTTAGTGGAAGCTAATGCATAACCTGTACAGACCCATTGTATGTGTTATCCTTACATACAAGTTCACCAACCATCTGTGCCTGTCCTCTGAGGTTACACATGTAACTACACTGTGCATTGTGGTTCTGCTTTGTGTGCGTGGCCAATGTTGTCACTTACTGTGTCTACATGATGTCACAACAACACTATGTGCTTACAGTTGTAGCTAAAGGGAGATTTTGCCTCCATTTTAGGGCACCCTCACCCCAACTGTCACAGCCAAAGTAGGCATTAATGAACCCATTTAACTTCGGTTTTTTTTTTTTTTAAAAAAAAAAAAGGGTGCATATTTGCTTTAAAAACTTTTCCAAAAAAAAAATTTTTAAAAAATGAATTGGGAAAACCTTCATTGGGAAAAAGTTTTTTTATTTTATTTTGTATTTTACAACACAAACACTAAGTCATCTGTTAAACAAAGCAATGCAGTCTCACAATGAAAACTTAGCATTAAAACTTCTCTGCCCTTGAAACTCACATTCATTGAAACAGCATTGAAACCCACATTCAAAGAAAATACATTTTGCCAGTGGCAGATAAAGATTAATTTTGGGCTGTTTTCGAATCATAGGCTCCTTGCATATGAAACATACATGTGCTCTTTGATACACCTTCCTCATTGTACTAAAATATTCCTTGTACAATACAGTACACTTGTTACAGGATGTTTTAAATTTGTTTTGAACATTTTTTCCAGTAAGCAATGAAACAAACCATATGCACCCATAATGGCAAAACTGCCCAGTTGAGAACATTTATCATAAGAAAGTCTACTCAGACTTCCACAGTCCACCATTATTAGTAAATATACACAATTCCACAGTCCACCATTATTAGTAAATATGCACAATTCCACAGTCCACCATTATCAGTAAATATGCACAATTCCACAGTCCACCATTATCAGTAAATATGCACAATTCTACAGTCCACCTTTATCAGTAAATATGCACAATTCTACAGTCCATTATCAGTAAATATGCACAATCTCTGAAGTCAGTCATCTAAATAATTCCACATTAAAGAAATCTGTAACTAATGAAGTGGTTGCTGCTAGCAATCACCTTTATATTTCATGGTTTCATCGAAAATAAAGTGTCTGTTGCCCCTCAGGAATAAATTGTCTATATTACATTAAAAAATGATAAGCTAGTAATAATATTGCAGAAATGGATGGCAAACTGATAACAAACTCATAGTTAGTATCTTCACCAAGGAGAACATTCTCAGCGGCAGCATCTACCCCTTGTGGGAGTAGAACCCACAACCTTCTGCATCAAAAGCAAGTACACAGCCTGTTGTGCTATAGTATTAACTTGGCAAAGCACTAAACTTCTATTCCCTGCAGCTCTCAGTTCCTTGTAAAATCTACTCAATACTCAACTGCATCTCAACTTAGCAGCTCAAGAAAACTGGAAAAAGCCAAAATGTATTGGGGGTCAAAAGCCCAAAAACAGGGACACATTAAACATTGCTTGTATAATCTTGGAAAGTTGCTAGAATAAAATGTTGTGTTGCCACCATATATTTACTGCCAAGGTCCCTGAGCAAAACAGTCAGAGTAACATACCACTCATACATCAGCTGCTTTGTAAAAGAGAGGAAGCCTGAAACTTAAATGGCTATCATTTAGTGAATTCAGTTCTCACCATAGCTGTCAACCTCTTAGTACAAAACACCTGGACAAACCCAGTAATGAGGGAATACAGCCCTCAAACATATTCAGTGAATTCAGTTCTTGCCATAGCTGTCAACCTTAGCACAAAAACCTGGGCAAGCCAATAATGGGGAATACAGTCCCAAAAATAGGGACAAATTTAAAATATTCATCTTATAAACTTCGAAAATTGCTAAAAAAAAAAAGGTTGTGCTACTATGTATTCTGAAGAACATGAAGTTGGAAATTCAAATGCCGGTCAATTTTACTGCGGACAGAACAAAACAATTTTCAGCAGAGGCAGGGATTAAAACTGCAGACACATCTTTGTAAAATGGCAGGGCACCAGAGCAAATCCACACAAACACAGGCAGGAGATGCAGACTCCAAACAGAAGCCACCCCAACCAAGAATCAAACCAGAAAACCTATAGCTGTGAGGCAACAATACTACCACCGCACCATCAATTATGCAAGGAATTAAACATTCAGAAACCTGAAGTCTGAAATTCAAATGCCTGTCAATTTTACTCGGACAGAACAAAAACAATTTTCAGCAGAGGCGCGGGGATTAATACTGCAGACACGTCTTTGTAAAATGGCAGGGCACCAGAGCAAATCCACACAAATACAGGGAGGAGATGCAGACAGAAGCCACCCCAACCAAGAATCAAACCAGAAAACCTATAGTTGTGAGGTAACAATACTATCACTGCACCATCAATTATGCAAGAATTAAACATTCAAGAAACCTGAAGTCTGAAATTCAAATGCCTGTCAATTTTACTGCGGACAGAACAAAAACAATTTTCAGCAGAGGCATGAGGATTAAAACTGCAGACATCTTTGTAAAATGGCAGGGCACCAGAGAAAATCCACACAAACACAGGCAGGAGATGCAGACTCCAAACAGAAGCCACCCCAACCAAGAATCAAACCAGAAAACCTATAGCTGTGAGGCAACAATACTACCACCGCACCATCCATTATGCAAGGAATTAAACATTCAGAAACCTGAAGTCTGAAATTCAAATGCCTGTCAATTTTACTGTGGACAGAACAAAACCAATTTTCAGCAGGGATTAAAACTGCAGACACGTCTTTGTAAAATGGCAGGGCACCAGAGCAAATCCACACAAACACATGGAGGAGATGCAGACTCCACACAGAAGCCACCCCAACCAAGAATCAAACCAGAAAACCTATAGCTGTGAGACAACAATACTACCACTGCACCATCAAATATGCAAGGAATTAAACATTCAGAAACCCTTAAGTCTGAAATTCAAATGCCTGTCAATTTTATTTAACATGTTTTAATCAGGACAGTCTGACTTGGAACAAATAAACAATTTTCAGCAGAGGCCCAGAAAGAAGTAATGCAGACATGTCTTTGTAACATGGGAGGACACAAAAGCAAACCCACACAAACACAGGGAGAAGATACAGACCCCACAAAGAAGGAACCCCAGCCAAGAATCAAACCCAAGAACCTGCAGTTGTGAGGCAACAATGCTACTACTACACCATCAAATATCAAGCATTGCAACATTTACAAACCACAGATATTATGAGGAACAGATCAGATTGAATATGAGGCAAAAATCTGAAATTTTTTTACAAATGGTGGTGGGTAGGGAACTCAAGTCTTTAACACCTGCATACAGGGTACAGGGTTCAAGCCTGAGGCATTCCCTACCACACCACCATAAGCACCTGGGGCATTTTCACACACACACACACACACACACACACATAAAGCATAAGCACCATACAAATAAACATTGTAAATTAAAAGGCACCTTACCTGAATACATCCAGCTAACGTACATCCTTCCCGCAATACTGAAAGACCCGCGAGATCCTAATGCTCCTTCCCGATGAGATCCCTAATGCTCTGTCCCGAGTCCCTGCTGCTGCTCTTGCAGTCCGGACGCGACCCATAATCCTGGCAAGTCTGTGCACTGTAAAAGTGCACAGACGTCTCCTGTCCCCTATGGGACGGCGGACTACCTTGAGCATGCATAGACCGACAGTAGTCGGGACTCGGTCTATGTGCATGTCCTAATTCAAAATAATTTTTTTTTATTTTTCATTTTTCTTTCTCATTTTTCTTTCTCTTTTTTATTTTTGAGGGGGCTGCAGTCCGGCAGCCCTATGCCACGAGCTGCCCCTGAAAGCTGCGCTATCACACATCTATAATGTTGCTCAAAGGATCCAAGGTTAGGGCTCAGCAGTACATAATGCACTTACCTGCAGAAACCCTGTGCCTGCTGGATGTCACCACACCTACAGCAACAAGTGAACACGTGGTGCAGTGTATAATGTTGTCTCTACACGCATGAACAGGTCACAGTGTTCCTGCCCATAGACTTGCCCATCCAAGTGCAAACAGCCACATATGACCATACTGGTCACTGTAGATACATAACTAGGATACATAACAGTTATACTAGATGAAGATAACAGTATGAAACAATATCACTGTCAAGCCACAGATGCTGTTCAACACAGGCCTAGTTTGAGTAATCCACAAGTAGTTTGCTGCCAATCATATATAAAACAGATTTCCGCCTTGGTGCGTGTGATACATACTGTGTAACACTAGATAGATAGGGGTTCTAATCTCATGCCAGGCCAGTGTGTGTGTGTGTGTGTGTGTGTGTGTGTGTGTGTGTGTGTGTGTGTGTGTGTGTGTGTGTATGTGAGCACAACTGTATCTCCCTGCAAAACAACTGAGAATCCCTCATTGTCTAGCAAACTGAAATGGTTATGCACTTTTTGGCCCTGTAAGTTGCTGCTGGCTTCCAAACTGCCCGCTTCTACAAGGCCTGATGATGTCATCTACCTTAAAACTACCAGCTGCCATTGTAATATCAGACATATGCCATGGCGTGTGTGATAAGTATTGTGATCTATAGTATGTGTAACACTAGATAGGTAGCAGTTCTAACCTCACTCCATGCCACTTGGTGTGTGTCTGTGTATGTCCATACTGCATAAATATGATCACCTCAGTAAATTAGAGGTAGGGTTGTGAGCCTCCAAATGCCTGACCACAACTATGCTTGCTGATGTCATCAAACATAATATGTCCTCAACAAATAGCAATAGTAGACATGAGGTATGTTGCATGTAATCACGTACTGTGATCTGTAGTGTACAACATTAGATAGGTAAGTGTTCTAATCTACTTATAGTCAAGTTGCACTATGTGTGTGCCGTGCTTTGTCTTGTAAGCAGTAATTGGAAGTTGTGCTATCCTCAATATAGGAGGTTTGTGTGTGTGGCTGTTAGAGCATTTTACATCAGCTTATGGAACCATAGGATGTTTGAACTTCCCTAGCATAATGGCCATACAACCCTCACATTCCTAGACATCTTTATACTCTTATTTACATGATCAGAACATATTGCCACAGTCCAAGAGTGACACAGACAGAAGTCTTGTGGTTAAATGACGGTCACCCAGGCATTCATATGGATGGCATGTGATGAGGTGCGCTGAGGTGCTCTGTTTGCCATTAGGCAGGGTTCTGTTTCAAAGGTGTGTTAAAGTCTGCTAATCAGATATGTCCCACCAGCATGTATTACTAATGTCATATACTACAGTTATGCAATATTTACAATCAAGTGGGTCACACATTGGCCCGTATGCAAGGCAGAGATCACCACTGAGTAGTCTATATGCCACAGGCTACAATGACACTGATCTCATATGATCCACATTGAACAGATACTGAAGACGAGAAGTTCCCTTGTGAGGGGAGCATACTGTTGTGTACAACTGCTATTGTGCATGGAAAGGTACATTACCAAAGGCCCATTGCACTCAGATTTTGGCATGCTAAGGGAAGATAACATGGAAGTTATGAGTATCTCAATTATGGATGAAAGTGCCCTCAGTTATGACATATGATTCCCATAATACCACTGGTGAGACATGGTGATCTCAGGCACATTAGGTGTAAATGTGTGTGGCCAGGCTTGTGTGCCAGTTGTATCTCCCCTGAGGATGTACATCACATGTTGTGACTAATGTGCTAATTACTGGGTAAATAGGTGTTAGTGATGGAAATTACTCTATATATATATTTGCATGGAGTTTATGACCATTAGTATGTCAACAGGCATGTGTTCATCAATAACTTCTTGTAGGATATTGACATAACTAACAGACTCTATGCGTGCTCACAGTTTGCAGGCATCAGCCAACATTGTTAGCCACAGATGCTCAGTATTTTCTTGTATTGTGTTTAAATGGATTTCAAGCAGTATAGGACCCAGGACTGAGCCCTGTTGAACAATACTGTTCACAGATCAGCTGTTGGGGGGGAGGTGGATGCCCCTATGTTGAGTATGTGTGCCATCATTGGGCCACTTAGTGACCCCTACAATGATATTACAGTGGATGCCTAAGTGGGTGCTTTTGTAAATGATGCCTGAGTGGAGGATATAGTCAGATGGCTTAGTTACATTCTGGGGATTTATGCCCTGATTCCCCGTCACCCAAGTCCTTGGTGACTGCCTCAGACATGTCCACCACATTTAACAGTCATGATCATCCTGACAGACATCCAAACTGTGTAGAGTCAACTGTGTGTAGACCACATATATGTGTGATGATCAGCTCCATGATGATTTGCCCTATGGGCATACTGATATGGATATTCAGGCCAAGAGATCTATAGTTTTGGTGGTCAGTGGATGCACCACTTATGTGCAAGGGTTTAAAGTTGCCAATGTACAGTCAGCTGGGGTGCAGCCACTGGTTACTGTATGATTGAAAGGTATTCCCACTGGTGTTAGTAATCCTTGTCAGATCCCATGTAGGATGCAGCCTGGGATGTTAGCATGTCCATTAGATGCTGTGTATTTCCCATAGAGAGGCAGGTTACAACCTGCTCTGTAGCTATGAAGTATGGGACAGGTTGCAGAAATGTCATGTGGCACATGTGGTGGGGACAGGGTAGTGAAGCTAATGCATAACCTGTACAGACCCATTGTATGTGTTATCCTTACATACAAGTTCACCAACCATCTGTGCCTGTCCTCTGAGGTTACACATGTAACTACACTGTGCATTGTGGTTCTGCTTTGTGTGGGTGGCCAATGTTGTCACTTACTGTGTCTACATGATGTCACAACAACACTATGTGCTTGTTGTAGCTAAGGAGATTTTGCCTCCATTTTAGGGGGCACCCTCACCCCAACTGTCACAAGCAATATCCACTTCTTATTGTATAGCCTGCTAACAGCAGTTGTTCACTAGGCAGGTTTGCTATGCCATGAGGAGCCCATGTTCCTCCTGTCAGGTGCAGCCAAGTCTTTGTAGTTGTACTGCTGCTTCCATAATGTACAGCTCCGCATACTTGCCTGTCCCATCTGAGGGGGAGTTGCAGTAAAGCTATGTATACCATCCCACAGGAGGTAATAAATTGCTTTGTTGAAATATATGTCTGTATTGTCTGCAAGGGGGAGATAGTTCTGGTAGTGTTAATGAGACTGATCTGTTTCTCAGTTACCACCAGGGAGGACCTCACATTGTGGGGCTGCAGTGGTCACCCATATTGGTAAACACATGATGCAGTACATTGGCTTCCCTTGTGGGGATGTCATGGCTCTGCTCTAGAGCATTGTAGTTAAGGATGTGGTCAAACCTTTGGAGAAAGTGAGCTTCAGCACAACTAAGCAACACAGCTGGTGGTCACTTAATGCCACCCCAAACCATGATGTAATGATGTATCTTGATAGACACACGTACATCCAAATAAGCACAAAAGGTGTCTGGATTCATGGAGATGCTCCTGTTGCCAGCAATTGCTAGACTATGTGCTCTTCCAGTAGTGAATGCACATGCAGTGTCTCTGGGAAATCACAGTGTATCACAAAATCTGGATGTGTATCTATCCTTAATGAGTATGTATACACCACCTGCATTACCTTGCGCACTGTCATTTTGAGGTCCAAACATTTGGAAGGACGTGTACTCTGGTACAGCTGTGGTGATGTTCATAGCCTTGAACCAGATGTCCTTGACTCCACACGTCTGCATATTCCAAAATGGGGACACCTTCCACAGAGTGGGGTTCAGTGTTGCCATTCACAGCATGTAGCAGCATAACCATGATGTTGTATGTAGATTGTGTTCTCATTGCAAAGCATTCCCAACAGAGAGTGCATATAAGATGCATTGTGGGATGTCAGCAGCCTTGGCCAGTACCCTGAATCCCAGGGGTGACAGCTGAGGGGAAGCACTGATGTCTGTTGAGCAAGGCATCTGAGGCAGACATGTAGTAGATTCCCGTACAATGACACTACATGCTAAGGCAATTATTGACTTCCATCAATTTCTGTGTATATGAATCCATCATCCTAGGTGAGTGTCAACTGCATCTGAAAGCTATGCACATAATTGCAAGAGACACAGACTGTCTAAACTTAGTCATGTGTCTGCATACAGTCTGGTGATGTATGTCCCTAGTCATACACACCTACAGGAACTATGAAGTCAACATTATGTTAACTGATATTCCTTGATTTGCAACAATGTGTAGTATGGCATATTGTACAGACAGCTAACTGTGATATTTCCTGTATGTAGCCTGTTTACACAGTCAATGTGTCTCGCAATGTCAACACCTATGAATAAAAGGTGTGATTTTTGTCTTTTGCCTCAGGTGTTTGACCAGTAGGAGAATGCTGCATGTAGTAGTATGTGTACTGTGCTCTCCAGATGCAGGACTTTCTGAGTTGTCTGTTGTTTGGGAATGTGTCTGGTAAGGAGCTGCACACAATCAGGTGTGAGTGAGGTGGGTGTAGATGGTGCAGGATGTGAGCTGGGCATGTTAGCAAAATGTTCATTAACATATGCAATAACTGGTGTTGGAAACATCATGAAAGCAAGTTTTGAAATGCAGTGACATCTCTCACATGGTGGGGACACTTTCCACATCTTATCAGCAGGTCCTGCAATGTTAGGGTCATGCTGCCACACCCTTGGGGTTGATAGCCTGACATACAGTGTTTGTAGGCACTCCTTGCAGTGAATATATGGATGCCCGTGTATGCATACATGACTTGTTCAACTTTGCTGACATTATATTGGCCTCGCAAGCATATGATGCCTGTGAAGCAACCAGACACCACACTGGATGTTGTGTGACATGTGGGAATGCAGACATGTTTCGGGTACATCACTGAACAGTATGACATGCATAGGACATGTGGCAGGTGGACACACATTGGTCAAGGGTGACCAGTCTGCTGCAGTAGGCCTCACAGCCATGTCATGCAGATATCCACCATTAATCTGTTGAAGGGCAATGGATCACCACCACTGTGCTGCTTGCTTCAGAAAGCCTTGACATCTATGTCAGTGTACATTGCACATTATATTGTGATGTTGCTGCAGTGCTCCTAATTGCCATCTTGTCAGTTCCCTAGTGACATACCACCAACCCTGAAACAGAAGGCATAATACATGCAAAAGCCAACTGAGTGCTCAGGTTGCTAATCAAGGCATCTACTGAAGAAGGACATGCCTTTCATGATATGGGACAACTATGTGGATGAACAAAGAGGTTGTGTCTCATCATGAACTTTGTAGTAATGTTTGTGTGTGATGACAGACAACATATTGGAGTATGGTATCCTATGTGAGAGTGGTTTTGCTGAGACCTGCATTAGTAGTTGCCAAGCATGAGCAATTCCATGGACTTCCCTGTTTTCCACAGTATTTCACAAGGTAATTGTGTTCTTCCTATATACACTGCTTGGGCAATGTCCACCAGCAGAATACCAGTGTAACCCCCCCCCACCTTACCATCACAGGGTATACATATTACACTTCCCAAACATGTTTGTCTTTACTCTGTACAGGCACCTTGGATGACTCCTTTCTTGGAACATGATGGAAGTAACTGTAATACTTACTGCACAAAGGACAAGTAGCATGCAGTGCCAAGCAGTGTCCCCAAACCTCTGAGTCATGGTATATGAAACAATATGAAAGGGGTTAGCATGGATACAAGCAGTAACAATGTCATACACCTACTGACACTGGACCACACACTGTTTGTTTTACTCAAGGTCAGATCATACCTACCTATCCTAACCGTTGGACCTCACTGAGTGTTAAACTATACAATGGGTGAATGGGATATGACTCATTCCACCTACCATGGCCTGACAAGGTGTTTGACAATATTAGACTAGCAGGCTTTGCTGAAAACTGTGTAAGTTATTTACAGAGGGCATGTCAGCTGGTGGATATGCAAGTGTCTGATAGTCATATTCTGGGAAGATAGGATTGGGTGACCTACTCTACAATGTCATCAGTCAGCACTGGATTTCCCCAGACATCATTAATGGAGTACCCCTTCTAGCCATTCCCTTCTCTGCAGTCATGGCCACTGTCAGTGACCCATGACTGACTACATTAACAGATGATTGCATATTAGGAGCTGTCACTGGATGCAACACAGAACCAACAGTTTTCCAGGATGGCCTGAGACACACATTCAGTTGTTGTCTAAGCCATTGACAAATAGTAAATGTCAGCATCTGCACAATACTATCCTTTGGGAAGTCATCCACCCCTAGAAAAAATGGTAGTTTCCGCACACCACATGCAGTTGAGCCATTACTCACATTACCCATGGAGTTATGGACACAGAAAGTAATGTAGCTTTTGGCTTTCACTAGTCAATAAGATGTGGGGATCCATTCAATTTTGTGCAATCTATACAGAAAAGTATGGCATGTAGATCCCAGACTGTCATTGTTATACTGAATTTAGCGCTCATCATACCTATCATTGAGTGCAATGGCACCTTTGCTATCTTACAGCTGTAACAGCCACACAGGTTCCACAGTAATCCAATACACATTGTAGATAACATGTCCTTTGCAGTCCGTGTCAAGACTATACATGTGTAGTCTGTGTCCTAATGCTTTGGAGGGGAGGTGTATGGCTGCCATACAGGGAGTTGTCAGATCCCACTCTGTACATCCCATGTATCCAAGACAGGACTAACACGTCTTACCTGTTCTACACACTTACACCATCACTGTAATATAAATAGTACATGGTGGAGAGACAGGTATGTACACTACACCCTATATGCAACAGGCCCCCCATGCATGTGAAGCACACAGCTGCTGTAACACACATCATATGCAAGTTGCACAATGTGATACAGAATAAGACAATCATAACTGATGTAGGACAAATATCTGTAATGGACACAGAAAATGTGTAGATGGGTTATCTCAATCACCACAGCTTGCAGATGTGTTAGGTCCTGAAACCCTGGTGACACTTATCATAGATTATGGATGCATGAGTTAGCTGAATGATGGCATTATCCTTGTTAACCTATTATATAGGTTCATAGGTAAGTACTAGGCTATCTGCCCAAGGGCATTTATAAGCCTAGCCAGAATTTATTGGCTTTTGCCACCCCCTTAGATTAGTTCCCTGTGCCTCTGTCCAGCAGAGCCATTAGTTCCCTGTGCCACTGTCCAGCAGAGCCTCTGCAGTGATCCCTGGGGTAAATTTTCTGTTTTCCATCCACTCGTCAAGGTTTCTCTTGAAGAGTGTTAGTGAGGGCCTCTGCCTGATGTATATTGGAATCCTGTTCCAAAGCATGGGGAGTCTCTGGGACAGGAATCTTATCCCTCCAGCATGTCCTATTTATTGTTGTGGTGAGGTTTATATCTCTAGGGCGTGTGGCTCTCCAGGATTTGTTTTTTTTTTTTAGGTGAAGCATGTCCATCAATTCAGGGTTGGACATGGCCTTGTATGTCAGGCAGAGATCACTTCTGAGTAAGTGGTATTTAACCGAGTACAGCTGGAGTTTCTTGAGTTGAGTTGCACAGGGCATCTGTTTGAGGCCAGTAGTCCTCTTGGTGAGGTACTTTTGTGGTCTTTCCAGCTGTTGCAGATGTCTTGTAAGGTACATCCCAAATGGGGTGTTGTATTCTATGATGGGTCTAATGAGTGATGAGTAGAGAGGCACAATAACCTCTTTTGTTCTAGATGCAAACCCTTTTGTGATTAGGTGGACCACATAGAAGGATTTTCTAACCACCTTGGCAATTTGATTATCAAAGGAGAGATTACTATCTACTTGGGTCCCCAGATCCCTTATTACATTTTCTGTATTTAGGGGACTACCACCTATGTGGTAGTTTGTGGGTACTTTATTTATTCCAAAGGGAATGACTATGCACTTTTTGGCATTTAGCTTGAGGCCATGATTTTGACACCAGGTATCCGTCTCAGTGAGACTCTTCTGGAGGGTGTCTGTATAAGCCGGAGAATCAATTATGGCCCCTAGTTTGCAGTCGTTTGCGAACTTGGTCAGCCATAGTCCTCCTATGCTTGCCTGTACCTCTAAGAAGTATATACTGAACAGGAGGGGTCCTAGGATTGAGCCCTGGGGGACACTACTTGTAACCAGTTTAGAGTCAGACATAGAGCCTGAAACTCTCATTATGTGGGTTCTATCCATGAGCCAGTTCACAACCCATCTCGTGACATAGGGGTTTATGTTCAAGCTGGTGAGCTTGTCTATAATACTGGAATGAGGAATGGTGTCAAAAGCTTTTGCGAGGTCTAGGTAGGCTGTGTGGACCTCTGTTCCCTCATCTAATGCCATGGTAACTGTCTCAAAGAAGTCCACCAGGTTTAAGAGGCATGATCTGCCCTTAGCAAAGCCAAACTGGGTAGGGTCCAAGGTTTGGAGGTTCCCAATGTCTCTGTTAATGAGTTCCATGATGATGTGCTCCATAGCCTTGCAGACCAGGCTAGTCAGGCTTATAGGGTGATAGTTTCCGGGGTGCATTGTAGCTCCACCTTTGTGGAGTGGGATAACTGTTGCTGTGCACCACTCTGTGGGTACATAGCCTGTAGAGAGGCTGAGTTTGAACAGTGTATTTAGGTGAGGGGTAAGTTAATTGTGGAGCTCTTGTAAGACACAGCCTGGGACACCATCCAGTCCCATTGAAGCTGTGTTTTTCACATTGGCTAGGGCTGTTTTAACCTGTGTGTCGGTGACTGATGGGACCCTACATTCTTCTGGTATGGTTATGGGCCCTTTAGCGGGTGAGAGGGGGTAAAGTTTGCACTAAAGCTGTCTGCCAGAATGTTGGCAATATCAGTTGGTTCAGTGTATTTTGTGCCATTCTGCACTAACACAGAGCAGATTGAGAGTTTCCACTTAGGTTCTTGACATAGCTAAAGAACGCTTTGTGGTTATCTTTGGAGTCATTGGCAATTTTTCTTTCAAAACTAGCCTTGGATGATTTAATGAGGGATCGTAGTTACTTGCTGATACTGATCAAGGGTGTCTTTTCTTCTTTGGATTTTACTCTTTTCTGTAAGAGTTTCCTCCTTCTGTTGTATAGTTTGTTTATGGCAGGGGTCCACCAGACTAGTTTCCTTTTCTTGGAGGAGTGAGTCTTGGTTTTACTTGGAATAGCATGATCCATGCATTCCTGCAGATGCTCATAGAGTGTCTTTGTAAATGTTTCAGAAGCTTGGACAGCATTGGCCTTTAGCATGGGGGCTGTGAACCTTTCCACCTCGGTCTTAAGTAACGTGAAGTTTGCTTTTGAAAAGTTTTTCACGGTGGTTACCTTGACTGGGGTGGGGGTGGAATGTGGATATCCAGAGTGATTAGTCTATCGTCTGATCGAACCAGTGAGGGGTTGACCTCTGGTGTGGAACACCGGTCGTCCATGTTGGTGATGACCAGGTCCAATATGTTGTTCCCTCTGGTGGGGGTGTTGACCAGTTGATCCAGGGCATTCATGTTTATAACTTCTAGGAAGCGTTGGGCAAGGGAGTTAGCATTTGAGTAGTTCTCCCAGTTTATGTTTTGGTAATTGAAATCACCTAGTATTAGGGTATTTGGTAGGACCTTCATATTCCCCAGTGTCTCCAGAAATGCAGAATGGGGGTCCTAGGTCATGGATGCTCTGTAGCAAGCTACAATTTGGATTGCAGTTTTGCCTGTTGTTAGTTGCACATGGATGATCTTTGATGCATTGTGCTGCACCACTAACCTGGAGGTGTGGGCATCCTTGATGAATATGGATACACCCCCGCATTTTGAGTTTTGGTCCTGGTTCTGTGGCTGAAAGGTATGATATGACTTTTAGCCTAGTAGTGCTGGGGTACTCTCAGGAGCATTAAGCCAGGTTTCTGTTACTGCACAGATGTCGATGTTCTACATACTGAGGAGTGCCTTGAGTGCGTGCATTTTGAGGTTTAGAATTCTGGCGTTGAGTAGCATTACCCTCAGTTTTTGGTTACTTGTGCTATTTATGGTGGTGGGTTTGTTTTTTGAGCCTTGCCAAAAAAAGACACCATGGGGGTGGCAAGAGCCTTGGCCAGTATTCGAAAGCCTAAGGGTGACAGGTGCAAGCCATCTCTTGCAAAGCAACGTGGCTTGTCGAGCATGTCATCCCAGGTGGACAGATACTGGATCCCCTTTGAATGACACCAGAAACTTAGCCAATTGTTGAAATTGATCATTTTTTCTTTATACTGTGGCATCATTGTTGGTGAGGGAAGGATGCTACTCAGGGTCAGGGTCATACTGGCCTGGGCTACATGATCAGAGAGCTCTTCCATGTCTCTTTTCATGTAGTCCACGGAGGTACGTCTGAGGTCATTCACACCAACATGGACAATAACAGAGTCGTATTTGTACTTGATCTGGAGTGTGCTGAGTGCTTGTGTTATATGGCAGATCCTGGTACTTGACAGGCAGATAACTTTAACCTTCTCCATGTCCAGCCTAGTTAGTGGGACATCAGTGTGCCTGACTATAGAGTTGCCTATTACTAGTGTGTTGGGTATGTTATTTTGCCTTAAGGGCTGTGATTGCGTGGCACACTGATTATGTAAAGTATGTGTTTCATGGTTGGTGATGGGGTATGGAGGTTGCTTGGATGTCTGCTTTGGAGGTCTCTGTTGCTTTTGCAGATTTTTATTTAGAGCCTCCGAGTATGTTTTCATGTATTCATGTGTGTTATTTGCCGGTGGTGGTTTATTAGGTCTATGTGAGGCTGGTGGTGTGTTGCAAGTATTACCCTTCTCCTCTTGACTGTCAGTTCCAGTCTTGGGTTGAGAGACCTTTGCCTCCAATTTGGCTGTATAATCGCATCTCTCGCATATATTAGTGTTTGGTGGTAGGATGAGAGGGTTGTCTGTGTACATGAGGCAGTTGTAACATTGCCTCAATATGCCCAGATTCACCAGTTGGACTAAAGCGTACACCGGAAACTGCCCTTTGGACATGCCTGAATAGGTAGAGTAAGCTGTTTTTCTGACTGGCTGGTGGGGACGAATAGACAGCCTTGTCCTTCTGGACAGTATAGGGAGGTCTAGTGCTAGAGTTAATTAGTGCTTGCCATGAGTTTTAAGCAAGTGCTTGACTGTGAAATTGGTTTGAGTGCTAAAGTTGAAGGTTTGTCTAGTTCCAAGGGAAAAATTAAAGAGTAGACTTCGTGGAGCCGAGAATAGTTTGACTCTAGCTAACCGGCACTGCCCAGTGCACAAAACTGCACAAATGCAGTTTTTATAGCAGGAGTGAAAAATATAGAAATTAGCCCAAAATGGCAGATAAACTACTAACTCCTGGGCTGAAATCACTCCTCCAGGGACAGATAGGCTGCTCAAAGCTCCCCTCTCTCACAGGTGAACAGGGAAACTTCCTTCTATGTCCAAGTAAGGTATGGGCAACTCAGAAACTTGTAACACAGCCCTGGATTCAGCAATAACCTGAAAACTGGACTATACTTGTTCAGAAAGGTGGGAAAACGTATTTTTTTTTGTTGCTTTTTTTTTCTTTTCAGAAAATAAAGCAAATACAATCAAAAATAGCCCCAAATGGCCAATAAACTACTAACTTCTGGGCTGAAACCACTCCTCCAGGGGCAGATAAGCTGCTCAAAGCTCCCCTCTCTCACAGCTGAACAGAGAAACTTCTTTCTATCCAGGTAAGGTATGGGCAACACAGAAACTTGTAACACAGCCCTGGATTCAGCAATAACCTCAAAACTGGACTAAACTAGTTCAGAAAGGTGGGAAACAAGTATTTTTTTTTTCTTTTCAGAAAATAGAGCAGATATAATCAAAACAACACTTTTTTATTTATTTATTTATTTATTTATTGACATTTGTTAACCGGGTTTGTCCAACTGGGCTTGTGGCCCATTTTCAGTGGAGACCTGAGGAGAAAAGCTCCAGTAATACATTTTAAAACAAGTAAAATTTTAAACAATATTGATATAATAGCAGTTATAGCAAAACGATTTACATATGTTGGGATACATGCATAAAGTTAAAGTTGCATTAAAAGGAAGCAAAGTAACAATTTTACATTGATATAGTTCAATAGGTCAACAATGAACATTTTTTGTTTGTATAAAATTGTGCAAATGCATAGTAGACACATTGGAGAGAGAAGTGTAATGAGGTACTGAGTATGTTCCTTTTGAGGGTACATAAAGGGAAGGAAGACTTGGTAGGGTCATGGCAAGAGCAGGTTCTGGAATTGAGAAAATTAGCTTTTAGTTCATTTTTAAAGTGTGAGGTATGGGAGATTGAACGTAAGTCAAGGGGAAGCTTGTTCCAAGCATGGGCAAGGAAGTGTTTGTAGAGTAGTTTGCCTACTGACCTTTTTGGGTGGTAGATTTAGGTAGATCAAGCGGTAGGTTCTTTACCCAATTAACTAGTTAAAAAGCTCAAAACTGAGCCCTGTTCCAGCAATCTTCAATTAGACAAGTTCTAACTGCAGACTCCTGCCACTAGAGTACAGAGAAACCTTCTCCAAAAAAGACGGCCTGGATCAGTGCACAAGTTATACAAACAAAGCTAGATCCAGCAGGCCTGAATCTAGTCTATGCTACAGCAAACAAGGCGTGACGATTTCATAAAGAAACAGTTCATGTAAGCATGTGCAATAAGCCTTTAACCAGAAATTCCCAGCTCAGAAGGGCAGAATCTAGCCTCTCCTCCCATTAGAGTGCAGACCACAAACCTTCTTAATGTAAAATAACTGGCCTGAAGTCCAAGTGCTTAACCCAGACCTAATACACTTTTAGAATAACAAACACTGAGCCTTTAATCAGCAGTTCCCAACTTAGAATGATGTACGCTACCTGTCCTGCCACAACAGTGCAGACCACAAACCTTCTTAATGTAAAACAACTGTTTGAAGCCCAAGTGCTTAAACCAAAGGCCTTAGAATAACAGTTACAATTTAATCAGGCTACTAACAAGCAGTAATAAAGACAGCAGAATAAATTCAATTGAGTACTTTTAAGAAGAGGCAAAAGCAAAATAAGGTAATAAAGTAGGAAGAAACACAAATACAGTAAAACAGATGAAGTGGATTTTTTTTTGTAGAAGGAGGAAACAGAGCAGATTAAGATACTATTACTAATTATTAAGATACTATTATGTTTGTAGGTCTGTATATTGTATGTTATTGTTTTATTCTCTGTTATATCATTTTCTTGTCTTCATTTGGTTTTGATATAACCCTAATAAAAAGGAACTGAAAAAAAAGATACTATAGGGGAATGTCCTTCCCAAGTGCTCTCTCTGTACACAGCAGAGGAGCTGAGACTGGTAGGAGTATCTGAAATCAAAATATGATCTCACTATACTCAATTGAGTGAGCAAATGAGATGGGTCCAGGAGGAGTGTGCAAAAACAGATTTACAGCAGGGGTGGGCAATTCCAAAGCCACGAAGATTAACACCACAACAGGAAACAGGTAGGGGGTGGGGAAATAACTGCAGATAGACAGAGACACACAATATTCACTTAATCAAAGACACACAATATTTATTGAATCAAATCTTAAATAAGAGCAGAGAAAAGTATTCTTAAATCAGCTTGTGTCCAGTTGATATATGCAGACATGTCTCAGTAGCCAGCAACTCTGATTAAAATGATTACTAGAAATGTAACTAACACAGATTTTAATGCAAGTAGAACCCCCCAGGCTAACACTAACACAGGAATTTCAAAGCAGTCTAACAACTTTCAATGATCCCAGATGGCTACACTTTTTCACATTTCAGGCAGCTAACTGTAGATAGACAGAGACACACAATATTTACTGAATCAAAGACACACAATATTTACTGAATCAAATCTTAAATAAGTGCAGAGAAAAGTATACTTAAATCAGTTTGTGTCCAGTTGATAATATGCAGACAAGTCTCAGTAGCCAGCAACTCTGATTAAAATATGAACCTATGGAGCCATGAACCTATAGTGCTGTACCTTGCTGAAGATGTATCTTCTGATCTGACATTCCATCCTGTGTTGTAATGTCTATGGGTTTATTGCTGCTATGTATCCATAAGTGCCCCCTACAGACTCCTGAAGCTGAAACTTAAACAGGTCCACAACATACATTTCATTGTGTAAGTATACAGCCATTGCAATAGCAATATCATACAACATAGAGTAGACAAAAGTATGTGACATACTCATTAGAAATGTCAGTATACAGCATCTGTCAGTGACCAGTACAAGTGGCATACCAAAGCAACACTGTATTACACAAGTGCATAATAATTTATAATAAAAACAACAAAGGCCAGTGAGCCAAATGTATTGCAAATACAAACATTCTAGCTCCTCGGCTCAAACCCTTCAAGGAGTCAAAACACCATTAAATGCCAAACCTTTAAATAATACCAACAATTACCCTACCTACAATTACAAGTCATTCTATTAAACAATTAAATCACAGACATCCAGTTACATTCTACAGTAAATCCAGCAGGGGTCAGAGTTATATACTTTAAAATAAATACAAGCTCCTTACATAGCAGTTTTTTCTTTATATCTAAACATCCATCTTGTATATTCACTTGTCTTGTCTAAAACAGTACCTTTGATCCCTGCTGGATCACTGTTTCATACAATTTAAAATGCATAGCAAGAGGGCTTTCTATCTTAACATTCTTTATATCTCTAATTTGTTCTTGTAATCTAGATTTGAAAGCCCTCTTGCTTTCTCCTATATAAAACATTTTAGAAGGACACATAAAGGCATACACGATGCCTTCTGTTTAACAACAATATAGACCCATAAGCATAAAAGGAATACCATTAATCTTATCAAATGTATTTACAATATGTTTACAACTACTGTAATGGTTGCTTGGAAAAGTCCCAACCCTTTGGGGCTACCAACCCAGTTATCCATAGGCTTTATAAATCTACTATGCACTACTATATCTTTAATATGATGACCCATCTTGTAAGAGAATACAGGAGCATTACTTACAATGCCTACCACCTCTTTAAACTTAAGTAAAAACCCCCAATAATAATGAATAACATCTTTAAGCTGATCACTCAAAATATTATATATAGTCACAAAATAACATTTATTATCCAAAACATCCTACCTACAATATTTTCTATCACCACCAAAATTTAAAGAATCAAAATTCCTACTACAATTACCATTAATAACTAATTTTAAGGCATCTTGTACCAAATTAATATCATGCCCTTATTCATTATATTTGTATTTTTATGTAATTCCTACTCTAAAAGGTCTTGAGCATTACATAATCTAGAAATGCATAAAAGCTTCCCATAGGGAAGTGCCTTAATAGCATGTACTGGGTGGCAACTACTAGCTCTTAAAAAATGGTTCACATTTTAAAATTTCCTATTTACTGTTATACGTATTTTACCATTTTCCATTCCTTCCAAAAACATCCCAAAACATTTCATTTTTACCATATTGTAAATCATCAAATTTTATACCAAATCTTTTATTATATAACTCATTAATAAAGTCTCTGACTAAATCCATACCACCCTTACACACAAAAATGAAGTCGTCAATGAATCTGTAATACTTCAAAACAAATTTTTGAAAAAAAATCTATGACTATAAATGTATTCATTCTCAAACATACCCCTGAATAAATTTGCATACATGATGGCAAATTATGCCCCCATGGCAGATGCCTGTAACTGATGATACATAGCTCCATTAAATTCAAAATGATTGTTTGTTAAACTAAGATAAACTAAATCAACAATATAATGAGCTATAGGACTATCCCTCAAAAACAGTTGCAATGCCTGTATGCCAAACTCATGCAGTATATTTGTATATAAGCTTTTAACACAATTTAGTTCTCTTGTCTCATGAATTAAATTGCCCCTCTTTATAATTTTCATAATACAAACTATTTTGTTTACTGTTACCTGCTGGCTTCTGAAAAGTCTCTGTTATATATCTAGCATCACGAGCCTATAGAAGCAGTGGACAGGCACAAAAGTATACAAAAGTGCGTGGCTTACTCATTAGAAATGTAAGCATACAGTATCTGTCAGTGACCACTACAAGTGGCATAGCAAAGCAACACTGCATTACACAAGTGCTTATTATTTATACAGTCACTCTGTGTATCAGACACACAGCTTAATTTCCCTGCATCGATGATGAGGATGACAAGGATGTGGCACAGGTATCATCACTTGCACAGGGTGTTGTGTGCGGGTGCAGGAGGCCTAGGCTGACCCAATAGGTTGAAAGTATGTGTGTGAGCTGGGAAGGGAAGCAGGCAAGATGGACCATGGAAATGTGCAGTGTGTGTCTGTAGGTGGCCTGAATTTGAAAGTAGTGTATGAGTGGTGCATGAACACCTTCAAGCTCAGTGCAAACCCTACATGTGTGCATGTTGAACAGCTTTGAACCATGCATGGTAGAGCTGACAGTTCACTGTCTGCACCCCTGAAATGGGAACTGGCCCTCCATGCACAAGGTCAGAAGCAGTGCTAGTACTTAACTGTGACAGTGTCTGCTGTGGCCGTGTCCTGCACTGGAATGCCCAGGACCATGAACCCATGGCCTGCCATGTCTTGCTGTGGACAGCACACTCTCTTATGGAGAACTGGATGTAGTACTACTATGGAAGCATGATTGTGCATGGCCATGAGGACTCTCAGCAAATGGGTTGCTGACCTACATCCACAAGTCTGATGCTGAACTCCATCCAGACATTCAAGCACAAACAATATGCATTCCAAAACAGATATTTTGGGATCTATCTCAGACCACCTTCTTTCTACTGCATCAGTGAACAGATCCAGGGTGTCAGCAATGTGGTGGAGGTAGTCATGGATGTCAGACTGTGCTGCATCCAAAACCCAGACCATACATCTGGAGTTCCCTTCAGAATGTGCCTGTACCTCCATGATGGCCAGAGACATATGCTGAGTGACCCATGATGTGACACCTACAACAGGTGGTGGAAGGATAGCAAGCCTCCTACGAGCACCCCTATCAATTCCCCCATGTGGAACCTCACCAGCTCAATGTCTATGGCTAGTGTCTGCACTCACTGGAGCCATAGTTGCCACACTTTCCTGTTCAAGGTCCCCACCATCTGAATATAAATATCTGTGCAGCTGACAATCATGCCGACAGTACAGCAATCCAGGCAGCAGGCCTGTGCTGGTATTTTAGTAAATGCATTGCTGTAAATCTACATCTGTAACAAAACAGTGTCATGCTTACCAGGAGCAGGACCATTGCCTTGTCCAATACCTGGCAGACCTTTGAAAAGATGAGGGGGAGGTAATGTAAGTATCACTGCATGTTGTACTATAACAAGGTAATACATCCACATATCTCTCATTTACAGTAGCTAGTGTGTTAAATGTTATGTTGGTCAAAATCTGAGCATGAGATTCAAGCTGCAGTTAAACCCCTTCCCCCAAAGAACAAATCACTGACACCCACATATAAGTATGTACACATTGACACATTGAATGCTACAGTATTCCAGTGCTGATCAGACCTAGCTTATCTGGATTCTACTCTGCAGTGGCAACTGTGGCACTCACATCCATGATGTACGGTGTGATGGATGCCTGTGAGCTGTCATGTGTAACTAGGTTCACCAGGCATTCTTCAGTGGCTGAGAGTGGTTGTTCTGCTGCATGCCCTCCACCAGTAACATCATGATCCCTGGCTATATCTGCTGCTCTTCTGCATGCAGCATTAATGTGTCTGTTGCACGGTGCTGAACATGCTCATATGTCCTTCTCTGATGACTTATGGTCTTCATGTCATGGACAAGATCAGCCCACAATGCTGCCAGCTGTTACCTGTTTTGCCTCCCGCTAGGCAGTAGGAGTTAATGGTGTTGATGGAGGCCTTGCAGTATTATATCATTCTCTGCACCTGTGAAAGGGGCATGGTGTCTGGGATACATGTTTGTTAAAAGACAAGAAAATGGGAACACATGTCAGGATCACATACATGGAAGTACACAATGTAGAGATACAATAAGAACATAATGGCTGGCAGTATCCACTGCTTGATCACACATGTCATATTCCACAGTATGCAAACATACTAAGCATGTGGATACAACTAAGATACTAGCGATAGTCAGCTATTCCTGTTTGTGCCATGACAGATACTGCTATATGATCATACACCCTACACTGGAGTCCATTGTAGTGTGTGCCTTAGGGGCAACCCCCCATGACAATATGTCAAAACGACAGTGCCAAATAGCAGTGTGCAATTACAACCACTATAAAGGGACAGTCCCATGAGACCAGTGTGCCACACTGACAAAAAACATTCCATCCTTGCTGTATTGTACGTTTTCTGTAGGTATAACAAATCTAAAAATCAATGACATATCATTATCACAGTTATAAGAAAGCATAATGCTGTAATCACCATTTCCCCTAAGTATATTCACACATATACATCATGTTGTAAACGAAAAGGTTACATACCTGATGGAGTACAATACTCCTCTGTTGATATATGCATATATATATAAAGTTTTCAGCAACGCATTTACTGTGCGAAGAAAGTCTCATACAGACTGGTTCCCCATAGTTAGCTGTCTGCCTTTTTAACATGATTCTTATTACCAGGTGATTGCCTCTTAATCTGTGGTTCTGAAAGGCTAATTGCAGTCAACACAGCTGATTTGCAGTATCATTAGCCAGTGACATGCAATCACTGAACAAGATATAAGGCTTTCATGTAGATTAGGAGCTCTTTCTGGTATGTTGTGCTGGACATTACTGGGGTCAAGAGACTATAACATCACAGAGGGTAGATTTGTAGCATCTACTTTTACATACAGATGTGTGTGCTACAGGCTGCAGCTGTTGATGCAGGCAACAGGCATAGGCAGAGAGTGTGAACACTTTGGAGGACAACAAGCTGTAAGAGTAACTGTGGGAGCTATGTCAGCCTTGTTGTAGAGGCAGAGGCAGAGTGAGGGTGCCCCTTCCACTCAAGTTAAGGAATGTGCCTCAGGTAAGTATGTTAAGCAATGCTATCACTGACAGTACAAGTCAACATGTTTGTTGCATCCTTGAGCAACATAGGGGGTAAATATAACATTAAGCAACCATTTGGGCAACTGTCAGGCCATGTGTTACAGTGTGGTACTCATTTAGAACATGTACGCTGGTAGTCCTTGTTATTAGCAGGCTTCATATATATATATATATATATATATATATATATATGTTAGTTGTGCAGCTTTGCTAATCTGTAATGTGATTATGAAAGGATTATGTGCAGCACTGTGATATTAGTTGGCCTCATTTGCATTACCTACATTAACATCCTCTGTGAATGCATATTAATGCATGATCTGACACTTTATGCACTTATAGTGCTGCTATAAGGATATGTGAAGTGCATTCCTATTTGCAGGCCTGTGACTTTCATCAGTGAAAAGCAGACATTTTATTTGGAATGCATTGTGTGGATAAAGAGTGCATGACTTAGTCATTAATTGCTGGATTCACAATAATATAATTTAAATGCTACACACCACTGAATTTGAACCCAGGACTGTGTGTGTCAAAGCTTATTGTTTGCATAGCTTTTAACAGACTGAGCTACTGAGTCACTATTACAGCAGGTGTATTTGTCAGGATATAAGTGCACAGATACAGGCTATGACATATTGTTTTTACACACATCATTATGTGAATAACTTTATATGGAAGTATTTCTCCAACAGACTCTGAATTGAACATGCATGTTGCCATTAATGTTTTAGTAGGTGTATTTCTAAATATTGCTGGTAAATGTACACATTTACCTGCTATTAGAGACTTCCCTTACATCCATTATTCCATGTCTGGCTTTCTACTGTTTTACTGTTGCACTAGATGTCAACTTACACTCCCATTTTTCCATTACTCTTTTAGCAAGTTTGTGCAACACGGTGCAATGGCAGCTCTCCTTCAACTTGCTTAATGACTGTAACTTGCAGTTAGTATATTTTGCTTAAACCACCACTTTTTCTTAGCTGTGTGGCATGGCACGTTAATGCAGTGGTCTGCTGGTGTGATGGTCTTGGGTTCCAACTACAGACAGGTGTTTATTTTGTACATGTTTAGTAAAACACATATATCAGTATAGCTTAGTAATGCTGCATGACTTAGCGTCACAAAAAATCTTTAAAGAAAAGACAAATGGGGTGATAGGAAAGTGGTGAAATGGGGTGCAAGCAGGGGGAAAACATGGTGAAAGGCAGGTTGGTATGTGCAAGAAGGGTGTAGGAAAGAACCAAAGCTATCCATTACTTGTACAGCAACAACTGTGGTCTTTGACAGAATTTGTAGATGAATTTGGACTCTCATCCCCAGAGAGAGGGGAAAGGACAATATAACTGTGTTATCAAGCCAATTGGACCAAATTACATATGTCCAGAGAGCATGTGTACAAAATGGAGAGTTACGTATGGGATGATATTTTTTGGGTGGGCAGGTGATCATTTTTTTAAGGTGAGAATAGAATGTTGGGGAAGGGACATAGGTACATGTGTGGGAGGTAAGCTGGGTAGGTGAGAAAGCTTATGTAGACAGACAAGACATCAGACAGGGGTGGTGACACAAGTGGGAGTGAACACTTTGGATGGAGAAAGTGTTGTGGAATTGCAGTCTCATGTGCCTCCACAAGGTAGCAGCATGACTCATGTCCCCACCCATGGGACTTTCGGCAATGCTCCATCACTGCACTGGGAGTGGCAGTGGTGGAGGCTTGGCTCTAAGTGAGCCTGTCCTACTAGGGTGGCCAGCATGCTCTCCATCTGGTGTAGGCTGCATCCAAACCCACAGTACACAATCCTGTGCATCAAACCTAGAAGTTCCTCATGGTTGACAACTCTCCTCCACCACCACTCCCAGAGGGGGTACTAGCCCTGTCCTGAGGGGTGGAACTACCCAATGCCACAGGTAATGCAGGGGCAGCACAGGGGGCACCACCAGGCTGTGTCCCAGATGTGCATTGCCCAGGTGCCACGGCAGGAGGAGGAAAGGTAGGTGGATCACTGGGAACCGGCCTACCTTGATGCACTGTACTAAATTAGGTATAACAATAAGATGAGGTTAATAACCAAACCAATGTTAGTATTAACATAATGGAACATAATATTGATTCATTTAAATGCATATTAATGTATATTATGTGGAACACAACATTAAATAACATACCAGTAAGTATGTTAACAGCAAACCAGTATGAAATAACCCATAAGGCCAACAAAACAAGTAGTTTAACAGAATATATTAATATTAAATCATACTAATAAATAATAATAAAGTAAAGAAAATAAGTGGTGGGGAGAGTGAAAAACATACCATTAGTGATATCACAGAGGATATTCCTAAAAAAATGCTAATACATAATTCTACAGGTGTGCAGTGTCAGTTGTGAATGCAGTGACTACAATTCTTCTATAGATGATGTAACACATACATACCTCTCAAGCTGTTAACATGGGACAGTATGGGCCAAGCACTAACAAATGCAGGTACACAACTACACAGAATTGTTTCACATCATGTGCAAATACATGACTACCAAGATGTCTGTAAACAGATTTGAAAATACATTGCTAATCATGGACCAGACAGATTGGGCGGTTGTATTTACATTACAAAAAATTGTGACAGTTGAGAGGTTTGTTTGTGTACATTAAGTAGACTAGACAGCTGCCATGTCTTAGTTGGCAGACATGGGAGTAGAACCCAAAAGCTCTGACTGCAGGGGACATCTGCAAATAATGTAACAATTGACTGCAACAACTTAGAATAGACATGCAGTTAATGCAGCCCTCCTGCAAGGATTTAGACACCTTTAGTTATGAAAACACAGTCCTGCTGTACACGTTATTTGTATTGCTGCTAAGTATCTGTGAAGTATATACATGATATATGCCCATAAAGTGAGCTACCTCACCCATATACTTTGCTCCTGGAGTAGGAGGAAAAGAGAGCATTATGTGACTGAAAGTAGCCTGGAGACAGCCTTAAACTGAATTGAGGGTTGTGCAATACATTTATCAGGCAATTACTTTTGCATTCTACAGTTATTATAGTTTCACAGTTGACTGCAGTGGCCTTAGAGCAGACATGCAACTAGTACAACCCTACTGTAAGAATTTAGACACATTTAGTTATGAAAACACAATCATGTTTTACACGTTATTGGTATTTCTGCTAAGTATCTATGAAGTATACGCACAATATCTGTCCATGAAGTGGGCTACCTCTCCCATATATTGTGTTCCTTAAGTGGGAGGAAAAGAGAGCATTATTTGACTGAAAGTGGCCTGGAGACAGCCTTGAATCATACTGTGGGTTGTGCAATACATTTATCAGGCAATTACTGTTGCATTCCACAGTTATTGCAGTTGTACAGTTGAGTGCAGCAACACTACAATAGACATGTGATGCATACAGCTCTACTGCAATTATGTTATGACACCACAGTCCTGATTTACACCTTATTGCTTATGGTTATTGTTATTATTTATTGGTTATTGTTTAGTGCACCACAGTTTTTTTGTTTATTGCACTACAGTTATCATAAAATATCCATACTTACCACACTCATGGTGCATCCTGGCCAGGTGCCCTCCATGAGACTGCATGCTGTGAGCCCTCTCAGCTGCAGCTGTTGGAAGAGAAGCACAACATTATGCATACCAGTTTTGCACAGCTACACACTGTATTTTAGTAAAGTAGTGGCAGAAATACTTATATATGTGTGGGGCATGCCAATCCCTTGCATCTTGGACCCAGGTGTCCAAAGTTCCTCTCTTCCATCACTTCAGATTATCATAGTGGTGGCAACACTGCTCACCAGTGCAAGGGATACCAGTAGCACTGGTAAGATCTCTGGCCATCCTATCCCAGGCCTCAGACCTACATTCTGAGCCTTGGAAATTCCCCTGCAACATCCTAGGTTCATAATTCTGTACCAGGAGCCCAATATAAACCCTGGATTCCTGCACACCCCACTTCTTCCCCTGATAGCTTGCACTCTCTCTCCAACACCACTTGGCATACCAACAGTTAGTAAAACTCCAACAAATGTTGCAGAATTTCCACCTATTGGCCTTTAATATAGGTTGTTTTCCCACTCTTACATGTCATACTGCAACATTCAAAAAAGTGCCACTTTGCTTAGCATCGCACATACCCACTTAGTATCGCAAACTCACACAATTATGTTTTAGTGATGCTTAGCAAGATGCAAACAGTAGTAGCCATTAACCATGTTTAAGCAGTGCTTAGCAATGTACAGGTCTTACAAATGTAGTAAAGTTGTTATTAAATTAAGCAAAACATTCACTTACATTACAAAAAAGGTATGACTGCTAGGGACTCAAACCTACGATATACTCCACTTTAGGTGTGACTCTACCCATTTATCTACTTGGATATTATGTAAACTACTATACTTTCACATATACTACTAAGCTACTTGTTAGAGTTGCTAAGCAACACCATGCCATGCAAAAGGGAAAATAAATTAAATAAAAACTTTTATAATAATTAATTGCATCTGGTTTCTATTTTTATATGTCTAGCAGGTGTCAGCTGTATATATGTGAGTGCAGCTGCACAAACAGGCATTAAAAAAAACTTCAGGAAAGTTTCAAAATTAGCAGGATACATTACAGTGATTCTTACCATACATATAGCATCTGTTGAGGAATTCTGTGGACAATCCACAGCTATGGGATAGCCACTACACAACTGCCTACATGGATTCAATATCATTATTATTATGCTCTCCCTCAGCAGTGTGCCATGATTAATATTCATGGCATGCTACCAAGGGGAAACCATGACCGTGTGCACAGGTACATTTCATGTAGGCTTTACACGAAGTCTACATGGATTTTATTTAAATTTGGGATAGGTCTTCATATCAAGTAAGACTGAAAAGCCTCATATAAAAGTGACCTTTGTGTGGGAAAGGTACGATTCTTGGTATATTTTACTTCTATTATTTTGTATTTTGCATGGCCTGCAGTGCTTTTTTGCATGGCTTGCAGTATTTATTTTCAAATTAGTTCTTTAAAGTTTTAAAAGTTTTGGTTACTAGAGAAACACACTGCCATTTGTTCTGAGACCAAGGATTCAAACACAATTTACCAGACACCCAAACATTTAGAGTCAAGCATTTCTATTTAAAGAAAAGGAAAGGAACTCTCTATCTTCAACAGAGATCTGACTGAAAAGCCTCTCACATAAAAGTGACCTCTGTGGAGAAAAGTAGGATTCTTGGCTTATTTTCTTTCTATTCTTTCTTATTTTACATGTTTTGAAGTGTTTATTTAGCTTAGTTCTATAAACATTTAAAAGTTTTGGTTTCTAAAGACACACTGAGCCGAGTGGCGGAGGGGCATTGACTACAACTCTGATCTGAGCTATATAATAATAAGTATCCTTTTTTGGCTTATTTATACTGGTTGTTGCTTCTAGCAATTTATATATAACACTTTTTGCTGCCTGCTGCATACTTTTTACTGTATTTTATTGCTATTAACTAATTTGCATGGCTAAACTAAAAGTGTCCACCTTGCAGGGCCTTAGAAATAAGTTTTTTTACTGTCACACTGTATGTAAAGCTTTATAGCTAGTTTCACTGTGCTCCTTTATCTGTTTAAAAACTTTCATTTTGTGGTTCACTGCGGTGATAAACATTTCTGTAGTGTTTACTGTCTAAAATAGTGTTGGCTACTAGCTTTAGTATTGTCCCAGTTCACATTTGTTGTCTTTGGGGCTGTTTGTTTTTGCAGTGATTGTTCTGAGCACATGACCAGGCCATCTTGAATTAGCAGAAGTGTTTCTTTACCTTCATGGCAGGATTGTGTTGATTGGCTGCTAGCTAGAGGGGGTTGGGTGGTCTAGGGCTTGAAATAAGCACTCATTGGTTCTTTTAAGCCTTTTTTAAAAAAATGTCTAAGGTTGTATCTTCTGGTATTTAAGCTCTAACTTTAAGAGGATTTCTGTCTATACACACCGAGCCAAGTGGAGGAGAGGCATTGACTATGACTCTGATCTGAGATATATAACAATAAGTATCCTGTTTATGGCTTATTTATACTGGTTATTGCTTCTAGCAATTTATATATAGCACTTTTTACTGCTTGCTGCATACTTTTTACTGTATTTTATTGCTATTAACTAATCTGCATGGTTAAACTAAAATTGCTTGCCTTGCAGGGCCTTAGAAAAGTTTTTTTTACTGTCACACTGTTTGTAAAGCTTTATAGCAAGTTTCACTGTGCTCCTTTATCTGTTTAAAAACTTTCATTTTGTGGCTCACTGCTGTGGTAAGCATTTCTGTAGTGTGTACTGTCTAAAAGAGTGTAGGCTACTAGCTTTAGTAATACTTGGTGGCTTTGCAGTTACCCGCCCCTACTGTAAATTTGATCTGGGACACTCCTTCCAGTCTAGTGCCATTAGCTCATTCTATCTAATACAGAGAGAAGATCTGAGAAGGCCACCCCACTTAGTTTCTTTCCTTCAGTTCCTCCTTTCTCCCTTTCTTACAAAAAAAATTGCCTGAATCTCATTGTGTTCTGACTGTGCTTCCAAACATTTTGGAAATATAGAGTATATTTTAGTGCATTTATTAAAACTGTATTTGCCTTAGTATTGCTACAACTCAAGTGCTCTAGGTTGCACTGCATCTGAATTGTTTTAGTATGTTTTAGCTGCTTTTCTATATATATAAAGTTTTCTGTATATGTAGACTAGCTGCTTATTGTACTGTACTACTGCCTCTTAAACCATTTTTCAGTTGTGCCCTTCCCTTGCTTCATTTAAAAAGTTTTAAATTGCTAATTTTGTAGAGTTTTAATTGCATTTACTGTTTAGGGCTACACATTCAAGCGTGTTAGCCTCTTCTGTGTTTAATTACTGTATTATTTCATTGTTTAGCTTGTTCTAACCAAAAAATAAAACCCAAAAAACAAAATATACTATCTTGTTTACTTGTTTCCCACCTTTCCTAGCTAGTATAGTCCAGATGCCAGGCTTTGCTGGTTTCAGGACTTTATTTTCTGTGTTCAGAGCTATCCAGATCTTGCTGTGGTAGAGGGAAGTCCTACTTCTTACCAGTGGGAGTGGTGTACTGCCTATCTAACACTAGAGGAGTTGTTTCCAGCTCCAACATTGTAATTTTATTGGCCATTTTGGGCTGATGTCTATCCCTTTCAACTTTCTGGCTTAAAATCGCGTGTGTTTATGCATTTTTTGCATTGTGCGGCATAGCAGGGTTAAACTGTTCCAGGTGCCAGAAAGTCTGTTCTTCAAATTTTCCCTTAGAACTAGCTAGTTTCTCAGTGGTAGCACTAAAATATGACCCCCTGTGACTAGCACTTGCTCTAGAACCTGTTGGAAAGCACTAGGAAGCCTTAAAATGATACAAGCACTCAACTCTCCTTGTTAATAAGGATAAATTAATCGTAGGCACTAAACAGCCTATAATTGCAAAGTACCTTGCAAAGGTAAGGGAAAACAGCTCTTGTACTTTACAAAAAAAGCAACTAAACAGGCATGTACAAGGGTCAGCTTCCTGAGATTTCTCTTGTCCACTTGATGAGTCTGGGCATACTGGGCAAAGCAGCAACTGCCTCATGTACACAGACAACCCTCCCCTCCTACCACCCAACACTACAACCTGTGAGAGATGCACTTATATAGCCGAACTGGAAGCAAAGCTCTCTCCAGCCAAGATGGTGCTAGACAGTCAAGAGGAGAAGGTTAACACTTGCATTACACCTCAAGCAACACATAGTCATTCAAAACCCACACCATCAACACCCGCACATAGCAACACTAAACCCACATATGAGGAGGCCCTTAACATTAACCTGCCCAAGCAACAAGGACCTCTGAAGCTGAAACGCAAACACCAGTCACAACCAAAATGACACATAGCTCACAACACCAGTGTGCCACCCAGCAATTGCCCCTAAGGCAAGACATTATACCCAACACTTTAGTCATAGGTGACTCTATAGTCAGGCACACTGATGTCCCACTCACCAGGCTGAGCAAGGAGAAAATTGCAACCGGCTGCCTGTCAGGTGCCAGGATCCACCACATAATGCATGCATTCAAGTCATTCCACAACAAGTGCAAATAAAACTCTGTCATTGTCCATGTTGGAGTGAATGACTTGAGACGTGCCTCCCTGGACTACATGAAAAGAGACATGGAAGAGCTCTCAGATCATGTGGCCCAGGCAGGTATGACCCTAGCCCTGAGTAGCAGCCTGCCTTCACCCAGAACGATACCACAGTATAAGGACAAAATGATTGACTTCAACAATTGGCTAAGCTTCTGGTGTCATTCAAAGGGGATCCAGTATCTGTCTGCCTGGGACGACATGATCGACAAACCATGATGCTTTGCCAGAGGTGGTCTGCACCTGTCGCCCCTGGGATTCAGGTTACTGGCTAAACCTCTTGCTAACCCTATAGTTCCTTTTTTAGGCAAAGTTCAAAGGACAAAACCACCACCATAACAGGTTCAAGCATGCAAAATCTGAAGGTAATGCTACTCAATGTTAAAAGTCTAAACCTCAAAATGCACTCTCTTGAGGCACTCCTAAAAATGGAGAACATTGATAGCTGTGCAGTAACTGAGACCTGGTTCAAGGCTCCAGAAAGCACCCCTGCAATACCAGGCTACAACTCTTACCACACTTTTCGGCTGCCAAACCAGGATGAAACACTAAAGGTGGAGGAGTGTCAATATTCACCAAGGATATTCACACCACCAGGCTAGTTGCCCAACACAATATGTCTGAAATTCTCCAGGTGCAACTAACACTAAGTAAGACTGCAATCCAAATTATAGCTTGCTACAGATCCCCCACCATACCCCAAGATTCTCACTACACCTTTCTAAACATACTGGAAAATATTAAGATAGAACCAAACACCCTAATACTGGGTGATTTTAACTACCCTGCCATTAACTGGGAAAACTACTCATGTACCAACACCTTTGCCCCAACGGTTCTTGGAATTCATAAATTCCAACACCCTGGATCAACTAATCCATAGTCTCACCAGGTGCTCCAATATCCTAGACCTGGTCATTACCAACATGGGAAATCGATGCTCCACACCTATGGTCACCCCCTCGTTAGTCAGGTCTGACCATAAGCTAATCACACTTAAAATCCACACCCTCACCCCTACCCTCCAGTAAGGAAACCTCCATAAAAAACTTCTCCAAAGCCAACTTCATGCTACTCAAGTCAGAAGTGACAAACTTCATGACACCCATGCAGACGGGAACTGAAAGTTCAACTGCTGAATCCTACACTAAGGCACTGTAGGAGCACATCCACTCATGCATGAATCATGCCATCACAAATAGAACTAAGATGCTCTCATCCAAAAAAAGGAAGCCAATCTGGTGGTCCCCTGCCATAAACAAACTTTACAACAAAAGGAAGAAACTTTTGCAGAAAAAGAGGAAAATCCCAGGATGCAAAAATCTCCCTTACCAGCCTCAGTAAGAAACTGAGATCCCTCATAAAATCCTCCAAAGCTAGTTACAAAAATAAAATTGCCAAAGATTCCAAAGACAACCACAAGGCATTCTATAACTATGCCAAGAATCTAAATGGCAATGCTCAGATCTGCTCTGAGCTAAAACAGAATGGCATTAAATATACTGATCCTAAGGATATTGCCAATATCCTGGCAGATCAATTCAGTGCCAACTTCACCCCCCCTCACCCCCCTAAATTGCCCATCTCAATACTGGAAGATTGCCAAATTCCGGTAATAACGGCCACACAGGTAGAAAAATGCACTTTCCAAAGATAAGAATACAGCATCCATGGGACCAGATGACATCCCAGGCTGTGTACTACATGAACTACAATATGAACTGGCACCTCACCTATGTGTCATGTTTAATCATAGCCTCACCTCAGGTTTCTTGCCTACTGAGTGGCACAGAGCTACAGTTATCCCACTCCACAAGGGGGGATCCACCTCGGATCCCAGAAACTACCATCCCATCAGTCTGATGAGCCTTATCTGCAAGGTAATGGAGTGTATTATCATGGAACTTATAAACAAAGACATTGGCAACCTTCAAACACTGGATCCCACCCAGTTTGGGTTTGTGAAAGGCCGATCCTGTCTCCTGAACCTGAATGACTTCTTCGAATCAGTCTCCAGAGCCATGGACAAGGGTAAGGTGGTCCACACAGCCTATTTAGACCTTGCCAAGGCCTTTGACACCATCCCCCACTCTGGAATCATAGATAAACTTACTAAGCTGGGCATTAATCCCTATGTCACCCAATGGGTTGCTAACTGGCTTACTGATAGAACCCACACTGTAAAAGTAGCCAACTCCATATCCAGATCCAGACAAGTGACAAGTGGAGTACCTCAGGGTTCAGTCCTGGGACCGCTCTTGTTTGGCATCTACTTCTCTGAAGTACAGGCCAACACTAAGGGACTCTGGCTAACAAAGTTTGCAGATGACTGCAAACTGGGAGCCATTATTGAATCCCCAAATGATGTGGATACTGTACAGAAGGGCCTTACAGAAACAGATGCTTGGTGCCAGAGCCATGGGTTCAAGCTCAATGCCAAGAAATGTATAGTTATCCACTTTGGGAAAAAACATGTATCAGTGAATTACCATATAGGTGGCAGTACACTAAACACCAAAAGTGGTCTCACCTTCGATAACCACATTGCCACAACAGTTAGGAAATCCTTCTATGTGGCACACCTCATCACTAAGGGCTTTTCATCCAGAAAAAAGGAGGTCATTGTCCCACTGTACTTATCCTCATTAGACCCATTATAGAATACAACGCCCCATTTGGTATGTACCTCTCAAGACATCTGCAACAACTGGAAAGGCCACAGAAATACCTCACTAAAAGAATCACAGGCCTAAAGCAGATGCCCTACACTAACCACCTTAAAAAACTCCAGCAATACTCTGTCACATATTGTCTACTCAGGGGCAATTTCTGCTTAACATACAAGGCCATATCAGACCCAGAGCTGTTGGACATGCTACACTTAAAGAAATCCCAATCCCTCAGAGCCACACGCTCCAGGGATCTAAACCTTGTCATCACAATAAACAAAACATGCTGGAGGGATAGGCTCCTGACAGAGACTCCCCAGACTCTGGAAAAGATTGCCCATACATGTCAAGCAGAGTGCCTCTTTGGCCCTCTTCAAAAGGAACCTTGACAACTGGATGGGAGAAAGGAAATTCACCCCAGGGATCACGTCAGTCACCCTGCTAGACAGAGGTCCAGGGAAGTAAATAGTGTGGGAAGAAATAGCCAGGGAATTGTTATGGCTAGGCTTCTATAGGCCCTAGGGCTGATAGCCTAGTACCGACCTATGAACCTATGAACCTATGCTGCCTACCATTAGTTCTTTGTTCAAGGATTCAAACACAATTTACCAGACACCCAAACATTTAGAGACAAGCATTTCTATTTAAAGAAAAAGAAAATAAAATCTAAGGTCTTCAACAGAAATCTGACAGAAAAGCCTCTCATATAAAGCAACCCTATGTGGGGAAATGTAGGATTCTTAGTTTATTTTCTTTCTTTTCTTTCTTATTTTGCAAGACTTGCAAGGTTTATTATGAATACAATGTTATT
This sequence comes from Protopterus annectens, assembly GCF_019279795.1. Lineage (NCBI taxonomy): Eukaryota > Metazoa > Chordata > Ceratodontiformes > Protopteridae > Protopterus > Protopterus annectens. Next base: position 79,213,863 of record NC_056741.1, read on the forward strand.
TTGCATGGCTTGCAGTGTTCATATTCAGTAAAGTTCTATACAGCTTTAAAAGTTTTTGTTTCAAGACAAAAATGTTGCCATTCACTGTGAGTCCAAGGATTCAAATGCAACTTACCAGAGACACAAAGATTTAGAGACAATCATTTCTATTTAATGAAAAATAAGAGAACACATAAGATCTTCAACAGAAATAAGACTGAAAAGCCTGTAATATAAAAACAACCTCTGTGTGTAAAACATATAATTATTGGTATAATTTCCTTCTATTATTTCTAATTTTGCATTGCTGGCAGTGTTTATTTGGAGTACAGTTTTATGTTGCATGACTTGCAGTATTTATTTTCAGAATAGGTCTATAAAGTTATAAAAGTGTTTTTTTTACTACAGAAACACCCTGCTATTCATTGTGCACCTTAGGATTTGAAAGCAGCTTACCATACTCCTAAAAGTTTAGCAACATGTATTTCTATTTAAAGAAAATTGTAGGAACATCTAAGGGCTTCAAAAGAAATCTGACTTGAAAGCCTCTCAAATAAAAGCGACCTTTATGTGGGGAAGGTAGGATTATTGGTTTATTTTCTTTCTATTCTTTCTTATTTTACATTTATTGCAGTGTTTATTTTGAGTGCAGTTCCATTTTACATGGTTTGCAGTGTTTTTGTTCAGTGTAGTTCTATACATTTTTAAAAGTTTTTGTTACAAGACAAAAACTTTGTCATTCAATGTGATTCCAAGGATTCAAATGCAACTTACCAGAGACTCAAAGATTTAAAGGCAAGCATTTCTATTTAATGAAAGGTAAGTGAACATCTAAGGCCCTCAACACAAGTAAGATTGAAAAGCCTGTCATAATAAAGTGACCTCTGTGTGGCAAAGGTACAATTCTTGGTATATTTTCATTCTATTCTTTCCTATTTTTGCACTGATGGCAGTGTTTATTTGGAGTGCACTGCTATTTTGCATGACTTGCAGTCTTTATTTTCAAGTAGTTCTATAAAGTTTTAAAAGGTTTGGTTATTACAGCAACATGCTAACATTCACTGTGAGCCCTAGGATTTGAAGGCAACTGGCCAGACACCCAAAAGTTTAGCAGCATGCATTTATAAAGAAAAATAAAGGAACATCTAACGTCTACAACAGAAATGTAACTGAAAAGCATCTCATATAATAGCGACTGTTATGTGGGGAAGGTAGGATTCTTGGTTTATTTTCCCTTCTATCCAGTCTTATTTTACATGGATTGCAATGTTTATTTTGAGTGTAGTGCTATTTTGAATGGCGTTCAGTGTTTATTTTCAGTATAGTTCTATAAAATTTTAAAAGTTTTCATTACAAGACAAAAGCGTTGCCATTTGCAGTGAGTTCAAGAATTCAAAAGCAACTATCTAGAGATGCAAACATTTTGAGACAGGCATTTGCATTTAAAGAAAAATAAAGGAACATCTAAGGTCTTCAACAGAAATAAGACTGAAAAGCCTCTCATATAAAAGCGACCTGTATGGGAAAAAGTACAATTCTTGGTATATTTTCCTTCTATCCTTTCTTATTTTGCATGGCTTACATTGTTTATCTGGATTGCATTACTATTTAGCATGGCTTGCAGTATTTATTTTCAAAGTAGTTCTTTAACGTTTTAAAATTTTTGGTTATTGGAGAAGCACACTGCCATTCATTCTGAATCCTAAGATTGAAGCACAATTTACCAGAGAACCAAACATTAAGAGACAAGCATTTCTATTTAAAGAAAAATAAGGCAATCTAAGGTCTTCAACAGAAATAAAACTGAAAATCCACTCATAAAAAGTGACCTCTATGGGAGAAAGGTACAATTCTTGGTATATTTTCCTTCTATTCTTTCTTATCTTGCAGGGCTTGCAGTGTTTCTTTGGAGTGCAGTGCTATTTTGCATGGCTTGCAGTCTTTATTTTCATACTATTTCTATAAAATTTTAAAAGTTTTGGTTACTACAGAAATACGCTGCCATTCACTGTGAGCCTAGGATTTGAAAACAACTTACCAGATACCCAAACATTTAGAGACATTCATTTCTATTTAAAGAAAAATAAAGGAACGTCTAAGGTCTTCAAAAGAAATCTAAATGGAAAACACTGTATATAAAAGTGACCTCTATGTGGGGAAGGTAGGATTCTTTTTTTATTTTCCTACTATTTGTTCTTATTTTACATGAATTGCAGTGTTTATTTTGAGTGCAGTGCTATTTCGCATGACTTGCAGTGTTTATGTTCACTTTAGTTCTATAAAGATTTAAGTGTTCCTTAAAAGACAAAAACACTGCCATATGTTGTGAATCCAAGGATTCAAAACAACTTACCAGATACCCAAAGATTTTGAGAAAAAAATTCTATTTAATGAAAAAAAAGGAACATCTTAGGTCTTCAACACAAATAAGACTGAAAAGCCTCTCATATAAAAGCGACCTGTAGTGGAGAATGGGAGTATTCTTTGTTTATTTTGTTTGCCTTTTTTCTTATATTGCATGGCTTGCAGTGTTTACTTTGAGTGCAGTGCTATTTTGCATGGCTTGCAGTGTTTATTTTGGGCACAGTGCTATTTTGCATGGCTTGCCGTGTTTATGTTCAGTACAGTCTATAAAGTTTTAAAAGTGTTTGTTACAACACAAAAAAGCTGCCATTAGCTGTGAGTCCAATGATTCAGAAGCAGTGCTGTTGGGTTGCAGTATTTAGTTTCAAATTAGTACTATAAAGTTTAAACATTTTGGTTAATAGAGAAACACACTGCCATTCATTCATTCTGAGTCCAAGGATTCAAATGCAACTTATCAGATGCCCAAACATTTAAAGACAAGCAGTTCTATTTAAAGAAGAAAAAAGAAACATTTAAATAAATTCATCAACAGAAATCTGACTGCAAAGCATCTCATATAAAAGTGACTTCTATGTGGTGAAGGTAGGACTCTTGGCTTATTTTCCTTCTATTCTTTCTTATTTTACATTTACTGCAGTGTTTATTATAAGATAATTTGCATGGCTTACTGTGCTTATGTTCAGTGTAGTTCTATACATTTTTAGAAGTTTTCCTTACAAGACAAAAATGCTGCCATTCACTGTCAGTCCACCTTTTCAAAAGCAGGTTACCAGAGATGCAAACATTTAGAGACAAGCATTTCCATTTTAAGAAAAAGAAAGGAACAATTAAGGTCTGAAACAGAAATCTGATTGAAAACCAGTCATATAAATATGACCTCTATGTGGGGAAATCTAGGATTCTTGGGTTATTTTCTTTCTATCTTTTCTTACTTTACATGACTGGCACTGTTTATTTTGAGTCAGTGCCTCTTTGCATGTCTTGCAGTGTTTATGTTCACTGTAGTTCTATAAAGTTTTAAAAGTTGTTACAATACAAAAATGCTGCCATTCGCTGTGAGTCCAAGGATTCAAAAGCAACTTACCAGAGACCCAAAGATTTTGAGAGAAGGATTTCTATTTAATGAATAATGAAGAGACATCTGAAGTCTTCAGAAGAAATGACTAGCCTCTCATATAAAAGCAATCTCTGTGTGGGAATGGTACACTTACTGGTGTACTTTCCTTCTCTTCTTTCTTGTTTGATTGCAATGTTTATTTGAAGTGCAATGCTATTTTGCAAGGCTTGCAGTGTTTATTTGGAGTGCAATGCTGTTTTTGCAAGGCTTGCAGTGTTTATTTTCAGACTAGTTCTACAAAGTTTTAAACATTTTGGTTACTACAGAAACACTCTGCTGTTGGATTTGAAAGCAGCTCACCCAAAAGTTTAGAGACATACATTTTTATTTAAAGAAAAATAAAGTAACATCTAATGTCTTCTACAGAAATGTAACTGAAAAGTCTCTCATATAAAAGTCACCTCTATGAGGGGAAGATATGTTTATTGGTTTATTTTTTCTTCTATTTTTAGTTATTTTACATTTATTGCAATTTTTATTTTGAGTGCAGTGCTAATTTGCATGGCTTGCTGTGTTTATGTTCAGTGTAGTTATATACATTTTTAGAAATTTTCATTACAAGACAAAAATGCTGCCGATCGCTCTGAGTCCAAGGACTCAAAACCAACTTGTCAGAGATGCAAAGATTTAGAGACAAGCATTTTTATTTAAAGAAAAATAAAGGAAAAGCTAAGGTCTTCAACAGAAATAAGACTGAAAAACTTATCATATAAAAGTGATGTCTATGTGGGAAATGTACAATTCTTACTTTATTTTCCTTCTATTCTTTTTATCTCACTTGGCTTTCAGTGTTTATTTGGAGTGCAGTGCTATTTGCATGGCTTGCAGTGTTTATGTTCACTGCGGTTCTGCACAGTTTTATTTTTATTTATTTATTTTACATTTGTTGAACGAGTTAGTCCATTTGAACTGATAGTCCTTATTCAGCACGGGCCCTGGGAGAAAAACTCCACAAGTTGATAATACAGGTAAAGAGAGTAATTTGAAGTACAAAACATCTATAATATACAAAAACATTTATATTATATACACACTTTTAAAATTTAAATTGTCAATAAGAAACACAATTAAAATAATATTACAGTGTTTAGATTGTGATTGGTATCAGTTTTGTTTTAGTAGATGCAGCATTTAGAGATATCTTAGTAAAGAAAGACACAGTAAGTATGGGAAAATAGAAGTGATATGAGAGTAAGTAAATGATTATATTGAGTGAAGAGTGAGAATACACTGATAAGGTGGTGATGCAGGTAACAGATATACAGAAGTTAAACACTGGATAGAGGCAGGCATGTGTGCTGCCCTAGGATAGGAAGACAGATTAAAAAGGGTGAGTATGGTGGCAGGTCCATTGACATTTCAGGTACTCTTTTGTGGCTGATTTAAATTGTCTATATTTGTTGAGAATCCTAATTTCCAGTGGGAATTTATTCCAAGATATGACTGGATTGTAGCTGTAGAGGGTGCAGCCAATTTTGTTTTTAGGCTGATGAATTTGTAGTAGGTCTTGGCCTGAGCTAGTAACAGTTCTAGAAGGTGTATTTTGGGAGATTAGGGGAGATAGGTTGGGGTAGTATGATGGTTGATATAATATGGAATGCATAACCAGAAACTTGGAAAGGAAAAGCTGATTGGAAAATTCTAGTCAGTTTAATTTTTTAGTGAGAGTCAGTGACGAGACCTATAATTTTGGTTTGCTGCAAATCTGACCACTTTGTTATAGGTAGATTCTAACTTAGGAATGATGATTTGAGTTTTGTGAGGATTTGGGAACTGTATAGTAGGCTTGGTAATAGATAAGCATGGGATAGGGATATTTTTATTCTGTTAGTGAGGGACATCTTATTTCTGTATAAGAGGCCGAGTTTTGGTGAGTTTTCCTAATGCAATTGTTTACATGTAGTTCAAATTTTAGTCAGTCATCAATTATGACACCTAGAAGTTTAGTGGAAGGTTCAACAATGATAGGTGCATTATTGAGAGAAATATGGAAAATGTGGATTTAAGGTTGTTTAGATTTTGGGGAAGAAAAATTAAGAGTTTTTTTTAGGATTCAGTATAAGCTATTCAGTATAAGCTGGTTATTGGAGAGCCATGTTTCAACATAGTCAAAAGAAGACTGTGTAAGGGAAATAAGATCAGCTGTGGTGTCTGCAATAGAGATAACTGTGGAGTCATCAGCATATTGGCGAAGTGTTGACTAAGGGCAAGAAGTATAGAGTAGGTTAGTGAAGATATTGAAAAGTAATGGGCCAAGAATAGACCCTTGGGAAACACCTGTATTAACAGGCCTGTGGAGAGAGCAGGGAGCCACTTTACTGATTGTTGTCAAACAGAGAGATAGCTAGAAAACCAGGCAATAGTAGTGGTACAGAAATTGAGGTTAGTCAATTTGTTTAGATGGAGAGACTAGGAGAATAATCAGGAGACATGTTTGGTGTTGTTTCTGGCTACAGATATAGTGTTGATGAAGGATAGAAGGGCAGTTGTAGTACTGTGTTTTAGGCAAAAGCCGTGTTGTGTGATAGTGAGTAGATTTATTGCAATAAGTGTTTCATGACTTGCTTGTGCATGCATTTTTTCTAAATGTTTTGAGAGGGGGTGATAAGATAGGCAATAGTTCTGAAACTGGAGATTTCTATGGAGTTACCTCCTTTATGTATAGGTATAGTGCAAAATTTGTTCCAAATGGGGGAACTTTAGATTCAGAGATGGAATGGTTTATGAGAATAGAAGCAGAAATGGCCAGAGAGTTTGCTGCTACATGAAGGAAGTAGGGAGGTATATTGTATGCAGATGAAGAGCAGGGCTTTAGTTTGCAGAGTAGAGAGTTAATGTAGCTGGTGGGTACAGGATTTAGGGAAAAAGTTACAGTGAAATTTAGGGTAGGAGAACAGTTGGGAGAAATTACAGTGCTGGTAGTTTAGGAGTCAGAAGGTAACATCTTCTTAATGGATTCAATGAAGTGGAAATTGAAAATAGCTGCATTTTCCTGTGATGAGTTTGTTGGGCAGGGGGTTGGAGATGAGGGGCTGCTGGGGTGCAGAATTTGGTTAATTGCATGCCAAATTTTTGAAGGATTTGATTTTTGAGCAGTTGGTGGGTTATAATACAATTCTTTTTTGTCTTTGTTGATATTATGTTTTGTTAGGTTTATAAGTTCTTTGTATTTTTGTAGAAGGATGGGTAGCTTAGTTTTTATCCATATTTTCTACATTCTATCCCTGGATTTCATCAAGTTGTGAGTGGCTTTAGTTATCCAAGGGGGTATATTAGATTTTATATGTACTATGCAGATAGGTGCAAGTGAGTTAAGAATATTTAGGAAAGATGAGTTAAATGAGTGTACTGCATCATCTAGAGGGATTTGGATCATAAAAGACCAGTTAATTCTGGAGATGAGGGTATTAAAAGTTGATGGGAGGAAGTTTGATAGCTTGCGACATGTAATGTATCTTTGTGGTCTGGTGGGGAATGTGGAGTGAATCTGAGAACATTTACTGGGGAGTGATCACTTAGAGTGTCAGGCAGAGTTATAGGGTTATGTTATTTAAGTGGGTCAGAGATTAATATCCAATCAATAAGAGCACCAGAGTTGTGAAGTTTGTTGGCTTGAGTGGGTGTGGAGATTAGTTGTGTAAAGCCATACAAGTTAATAGATACCCTAGTGGTTGGTGAGCAAAGGGATAACAATTTTATATTTACATCAGCAAATAGGATGGTTTCATTATGTATGTGTTAAGAGAGGTAAGAGTAGGGGGATGTTGTCTCCTGGAGGAATATAAACAGCTGCTATAGTGACTGCAATATAACAGTTAAGTTTACGGTCAGTGGTCAGGATTTCAGCTGGTAGGAAGGATGGGATTTCTTTGTCTAGGGGTGTAAGAGTAGGGTGGTTGGAGCAGGCAATGGCCACTCCTCCTTTTTTCTTAGGGTGGTCAAGTCATGGTATGTCATATTTAGGGGGAGAATTTCTTTATCAGGAATTTGAGGCTTTTAACCATGTTTCTGTGAAGGTGATAATATCAGGGGAGTGAATAGCTAGCCAGGCATGGAGTTCAGTAGCCTTATGTAGTATACTTCTAATATTCATTGACTAAAAAGATATATGTTTTTTGAAGGGTAGTTTGTCCTGAATGTAGGGAAGTAGAGTTATTGGTTGGTGAGGAAGGGGTTGGGCCTGTATTTGGATGAATATCCCCTGGTAGCAATAGAGTTTTTGAGAGGAAGTGGGCATAATAGAGTGAAGGGTAGTAGCAGAGGTAATTAAGTTTATGAAAGACTGACATGGATGTGGGTGACATTTGGTGGTGTATAGCTAGAAGCCAGGTAGTTTGGTGTTAGTTGGATTTCAAAGGTGTTTAGAAAGTAAAAAAGTAGTAAGGGTGGCAAGTAGAAGACTGCATAGATTTTATGAGTCATGTTAGTGAGGTGGGCCAGGAACATAAGGCAATAGTGGCAGGTGTAATCTGTTAGAAAACTAATCAGTTTACAAGCACCTGGAAAAAATAAAAATATGTGGACAACAGCTAGTGGGGAAAATGGGATAGTCAGAGAGTGTTTAGGTGGAGCTAATGGAGGAGTAGTTAATTATGTGTGTGAGGGTGTGACTAGTTATGATTTTTTCAGTGGAGAGGGCAGGGTGTGGTCAGGAGGAGGTGAATATGGGAGGTTAGATATGAAATAAATGATAAGGGGTGGTTGGGAATGGGGGTAGGGTAGAGGAGTGGAGTGAGGCTGAGTCTTAGTGAGGGTGAACAGAGCAGAGCTACACCCTAGGTTGTGAGTTTTCAAAAAAAACAATCAGCAAGGACACTCACTCAGTAAAACCAGATAAGTCCTGTTAGGAGGCAAAAGAATGGTAGTCACCAGGCAACTTGTGGAATGCAGGTTCATTTTTAGCCATCAGGGCAGATATTTCCAAAGGAGACTATGTGAAAAAGAGCAGCATGTAAGTCTGAAGGAAAATGTAGGGGGATGGTTAAAACAGAAAGGCAGTAAGAAGGAATTCTAAGAGGCAGGGCTAGCAAATATGTAATGCTGATGAAAAAGTAATTGTAGAAGAGCAGCTAGATTGAGAACTATAGACTACCAGTAAAGTAATTGCAGAAGGAAAAAAATGGAATGGGGAGGGTAATAGATTCGGTGGCAAATGTGATGACAGAGTTTTAAAATGCAGCTAGCAACAACAATATGCTGATAAAAGGCAGGAAAAGCTTAATACATACAGTAGTTAACAGGCAGTTGTAATATGCTTGTGTGCATCAAAACTTTTCAGGATGGTGACTGTTCTGTGGTGACCACGTAGTTTATAGAGTAACAGACCTCTATGTGGGGAGAGTACAATTCTTGGCATATTTTCCTTATATTATTTCTTAATTTGCAAGGATTAAATTGTTTGCCTGGAGTGCAGTACTATTTTCCATGGCTTGAAGTATTTATTTTCCAATTAGCTCTTTGTGGATTGCAGTTTTATGTTTAGTGCAGTTCTATAAATTTTTAAAACTTTTCATTACAAGGCAAACATGCTGCCATTCACCGTGAGTCCAAGGACTCAAAAGCAACTTATCAGAGTCCCAAAGAGTTAGAGACAAGCATTTCTATTTAAAAAAAAAATCAAGGAACATCTAAGATCTTCAACAGAAATAAAACTGAAAAGCTTCTCATATAAAAGCTACCTCTATGTGGAGAAAGGTACTACTCTTGGTTTATTTTGTTTCTATTCTTTTTTATTTTGCATGGTTTGCAGTGTTTATTTTGAGTGCAGTGCTATTTTGCATGGTTTGCAGTGTTTGTTTTGAGCGCAGTGCTATTTTGCATGGCTTGCAGTGTTATTTTGAGTGCAGTGCTGTTTTTCATGGCTTGCAGTATTTATGTTCAGTGTAGTCTATAAAGTTTTAAAAGTGTTTGTTAGAAGACAAAAAAGCTGCCATTAGTGTGAGTCCAAGGATTCAGAAGCAACTTACCAGAGGCCCAAAGATTTAGAGACAAGAATTTCTACTTAAAGAAAAATAAAGGGACATCTAGGATATTCAACAGAGTTTGAGTGAAAAGCCACTCATAAAAGTGACCTCTCTATGGGAAAGTTAGGATTCTTGCTTTATTTTCCTTCAACGCTATCTTATTGTATATGGCTTGCAGTGTTCATCTCAAGTGCAGTGCTGTTTTGCATGGCTTGAAGTATTTATTTCCAAATTAGTACTATAAAGTTTAAATGTTTTTGTTATTAGAGAAACACAATGCCATTTGTTCTGAGTCCAAGGATTCAAAAGCAACTTATCACACACCCAGACATCTAGAGACAACCATTTCTATTTAAAGAAAAAAAAAGTAACATCTAAGGTCTTCAACAGAAATCTGACTGAAAACCCACTCCTACTAATGTGATCTCTATGTGGGGAAAGCTAGGATTCTTAGGTTATTTTTTTCTGTTCTTTCATATTTTACTAGTTCTACAAAGTTTTAAATGTTTTAGTTACTACAGAAACATGCTGCCCTCGGATTTGAAAGCAGTTTGCCATATTCCCAAATGTTTAGAGACATGCATTTCGAGTTAAAGAAAAATTAAGGAACATCTAAGGTCTTCAACAGAAATCTAACTGAAAATCACCCCTTGTGACCTCTATGTAGAGAAAGTAGGATTCTTGGTTTATTTTCTTTCTATTATTTCTTATTTTACATTTATTGAAGTGTTTACTTTGAGAGCAGTGTTAATTTGCATGGCTTGCTGTGTTTATGCTCAATGTGGTTGTATACATTTTTAGAAGTTTTCTTTAAAGACAAAAATGTTGTGAGTACAAGGATGCAAAAACAACTTTCCAGAAATGCAAAGATTTAGAGACAAGCATTTGTATTTAAAGAAGAATAAAGGAAAATCTAAGGTCTTCAACAGAAATAAGACCGAATAGCCTCTCATATAAAAGCGACCTCTACTTGGGAACGGTACGATTCTTACTAAATTTTCTTTCTATTCTTTCTATCTCACTTGACTTGCAGTGTTTATTTGGAGTGCAGTGCTATTTTGCATGGCTTGCTGTGTTTATTTTCTGTGCAGTTCTATGAAGTTTTAAAAGTGTTTGTTACAAGGCAGGAAAGCTGTTGTTGGCAGTGAGTCCAGTGATACAAAAGCAACATACCAGAGACTCAAATATTTAGAGAAATCATTTCTAGTTAAACAAAAACAAAGGAAAATCTAGAATCTTTAACATAAATCTGACTGAAAAGTCTGGCATATATCACACAATGTGTTGTTGTTATTATTTTGTCAATCTGTTTCTGTTACTTTGAAATCATGTAATTATTTTTGTTAGTTTGTATTAGTTTTTTCACTATTGCAATATTGTAAATGGAGCTTTTCTCCCCAGGCCTCCATTGAAAAAGGGCTCATTTGGCCCAATGGACTTTCCTGGTTAACAAACTGCAAATAAATAAAAAATATAAATAATAAATAAATACCAGATAGGTTCTGTTATGAAATATTGTCACGTTATATGAATGGCATCGACTTTTTGTTTTGGGCAGAAAATATATATAAAGCAGACAGGAAATCCAAAGAGGCATTGTTATGATGCATAATATATGCACAGATAAAATCTTGAATTGCTTATGAAAAAACTGAGAATAGTAACCCCTTAAGACCCCTCTTTATATTGGGTGCTAGTGACTTAGCATGCTCTCATTTGATAAAAAATCAGGCCAATAATGTGAGGCATCAAATGTTAATCAAATTATTATAAATATATGAACTTGAGTGTGTCCTCTTCAGCTTCAACATCCAGGTTTATGATTATATTTCTTTACTGAAACTTGCAGTTAAAATTTAAAAACAGTTATATGTGTTAAACTAAAGAATGGATGATGCAGTGGTGAAGCAGTTGAGTTTTCGACTCACAGCAAGAGGTTCTCCAGTTTGATTCTTGGCTGGGGTGCATTCTGTAGAGTCTGCATGTCCTCCCTGCGTATGTGTTGGTTTCTTCTGAGTGCTCTGGTTTCCTTCCCCATTACAACAACATGCATCTGGAGCATTTCTCCCTGAGCCGCCACTGGAAATTGGCTTCATTCCACGTTGGACTTTCCTGGTAATCAAATGTTAAATAAATAAGAAACAGAGACTTCTGGTATGGGTCTGTAAATATTAAATGGGCTCATGGCAATAAGTGGTAAGTCTAAGTCTGAAGTGAAAATGGTTCTGGGTTCTAGGAAACGTTTAGACTGGGAGGTTGGTGTAATGGTTAAGGTGTTTTCCTTACAGACACAAGGTGCAGGGTTTGATTCTTACATGGGGTAATTGGCTAGACTTAAAATAGCCCACAATGGCAGTTAGCCTAGTATGAATCTATATCTATGAATCACTCACTTTCTGCCAGAAGACTACAAAAGAAATGCCCTCAGTAGATAAGTGAAATGTACTGAAGTCAGCATGAAAATTAATGTGTTGAGAATGTTCCCATCAAATGTAAAGGAATGGAACAACAGAGAAGACCTTTCAAATACAGAATATCATAACTACAGGAGACTGTATAACAAATGTGGCCAAACCAGTTGGTGAAATCCCTCATCTTCTGGTCTTTGACAATAGCGCTGTTGCTCTTTCTTCAAATACATCAGCAGAGGCAGCATTGACAAAATAATTTTAGGAACACTCCAGAAAGTTAACTCTAAGTTGGAAAACTTCATAGTGAAATTTCTTATCAGTTTATTAAAACAATAAGAAATTAATTCTGCTCTTAAAAGAATATTTAGATTCCTTAACTTCTTTTGAATAGAAGAATAAACATTTGAAGAAAGACACAGAGATAGAGTGAGAGATAGTAGTGAACTTAGGGGAAAGCATCAACCTCTAGTTTAAAAAACAAATAGACTTGTAGGATAGCATGCCCAGGAAACAGCCAATGGTATTCACTAATCAAGAAAGAATAGACAGTCTGAACTATTTTTTTTATTTATCTCAGCAGAATCTGACCCATTATTTTGGGCTTTTAGAGACTAAGATATGGATAAAAACAGCCCATCCAGGGTACTAATGCTGGTTCAAGTCTTATGCCCTTAAAGTCTCTTCTTACAGCAATCTGGAAGGTGATTAAGGAATGCTACTACAGCTCTATTGCTTTTCTATTAATTTTCTTCATATCACTTCATGAAGGCAAGTGCCTCCATAACTGCAAATGTCTTTCTACCCAAAAGTGATAGTAGCTTGAGGTATGTAGGACAGAGCAATTGAAATGTCAATTCCTTAAGCTTTCATTCCTACAAAACAGACCTGGTTGGGAGGGAGGATCTTTGCTAAGTAACCACTGAGTAATCATTTCTTAAACAAAAAGCATTGTATTTGAATTATCACTTATGACATAAGCAATCTACATTAGTATAAATGAAAACAAACCATACTGGCATATTTTCAGTTGCAAATATTATACATTATATATAATCTTCTATAGAGTCATTTTTAATCAGACATTGCATAACTCATTCTATTCATGCCTTCTCTTAAATCTCATTCATCCTCCAAACCATTATTCTGAATGTATTGTTTACACAATTCCAATTTTTTTCTTTGTAATTTGTTCCTACTCTTTCCTAAAAATCCCACTTTCAGTTTTTTTTTTTTATTTCTGTTAATTTATTCACTACTTCTAACATGGTTTTAGTCTTTGATTTCTATTTTCTAGTAAATGCTTTTTTGGCAGCCACCAGAATTAACCTCAGCAAGGCCTTAGTCTTCTTCTTCTTCTTTCAGCTTTTCCCAGATAGGGGTCGCCACAGCGGATCACTCTGTCTGCTCATGATTGGCAGTGGAGTTTTATGGTGTCGAGTTGCCAGCCCAGCACCCAACCTTCCACAGAAGGCACACACAAGCACACACTCACACCTAGGGCTAATTTAGAGTGTCCAATCCACCTGCAGCATATCTTTGGGATGTGGGAGGAAACCGGAGCATCCGGAGGAAACCCACACGACCACAGGGAGGACATGCAGACTCTGCACGGAAGGCACCCCAGCCGAGAATCGAACTGGAGAACCTCTTGCTGTGAGGTGGCAATGCTAACCACTGCACCACTGTGGCTGCCCTTCAGCAAGGCCTTAGTATCTCTTGCAATTCTCTTTCTGTATCACAGGTAAAAAAAATGTCCATAGTCACACCAATTTGCTCACCCAGTATTTTGGATAGAGTAGTCTGCAGAGAATTTTTAAAGTCTCCACCAATAATTTTTAAAGTCTACCAACTCATTACACTCATGAAAGTTATGTTTCTATTTATCAATTTTTTTCTCATCATACCACCAACATTTGCAATCTACCTGAGGAAAAATTCTTTGGAGTCTGCTTGAGGTATAAATATAACTATGCAAAAATATCCAAGCAGCATTCCTAAATCCTTTTGACCTTGTAGCATATTTGGGAGCTATACATATATCCTTCCATTGTTTCTTTATGGATTGCTTATCAATCTCTCTTCTCAACCCTTTCTAACCTCTGCTGATTGATTCCTATAGTTATCGTGCGGTATTTTATATTCCCTACTAATTATCCTTTTTTAGCAATAGGTTTTATTCTATATTCTCCCTATCTGACATTCCTTATTTCTTGTTTATTAATATTCACATGTGCAGTCAAATATGTTAATCTAGTTTCTCAGTCTGAGCTGCTTTTAGAATAAACTTTGAACAAGTAACCAGATTCACAGGGCCTCCTTATTAAGCTTCTGCAGCTTGAGTTAGAGAAAAAATTCAATTTTGTGAGGAATGAATGGAAACTTTATTTAAAGGAGAAGGGTTTATATGTTGTTAAAAGATGTGGATTCCTTGCTTTTGAAAAGGAGAATAGTCCATTCCTTCGCTTCTAACAAATGAACATCTAAGTCCCAGTCCATGAATATAAACTGTTTATGGCCATCCTGACAAAGAGAGTAGCAAATGTTATTTATAAAATAATTGATTTGGATGATTGTGGGTTTCTGGGAGTGTGGCAGGCACATAATAACCTTGTTAAAATATCTATGACAACAGAGTATGTACAGTAACACAGTAAGACACACTTTATTGAATATGCTTGCCAACAGTGCTTTCAGCACAGTGGGCTGGTTTGATTTATTTGATGCCCTATGTTGAAAGCCTTTAACTGTATACCTATAGTACTATTATAAGAAATTTGCAGTCTTCAGTTTAGTTAAAAGTTTCAGTAATGTTGTCTGATAGCTTACAGCTGACAAAGGGAGCATGTATGGGTTGTCCACTTTCCTTCTTGTTGTTGCATTATATAGTAATACCCATTCATTAACCAGGTAGGGTCACTGGATCATGAACATGTGACAATACACATAAATGCAGTCTGGTATACAGGGGTGAATGATATAGAGATAGTCAGATGCTATCAGCTGTAACCTTAATAAGAAGATATATTATAACAATTATTTTTATGGGGGCAGACAATTCAAATTATTTGTTGATTTCATTGGCAAATATGCTTTAAAGCTCTAGCAAGATTTCATCTTGTGAGAAGTTGTATAAATTTCTCCAGAACTGGAAGATGTCAGTTTTAGACATATATAAAAGGGTGATGACTCTGAATAAGTTTAGTTTGGCTCAGATTACATACAGTAGCTAAGTTAATTTTTGCTCACTGCTGACAGTTTTTTTATGAAAATGCTAAATAAAGGCGTCCTTGATACATCTGTGGAGATGAGTGTCCTCAGGTAAGTTGGGAGAGGGTAATATTTCTGGATACCTGTTGATTTCTTGACAGCTGCTTCTTCAACTGACGAAACATTCAAGTAATTATGCTGAAACATCTTTTTCACATCAGTGATATGTATACTCTGAGGTCTCATAACAGTGGAGAAAAAAGGAAAAGTGCACACCACTGACAGGTGCTTTGGCATCATTTCTTTCATCTAAAGGCAGTCAAAGGAATATATGTTCAAGGATTGACTTACACCCATATCTCCTAGACATATGAGAGTCTGTGAGTTGCAGACTTTGAGATTTGATGTTGAACATGTTATTTATGCCTATTTGTCTTGTGATTCATCTTGGAAACATGATGTTAATGGAGACAGTTGGATGTGGAGGGCTTAGATCCATTTGACTGGTTGGAGAGCAAAAGTGAACCAAAACAGATAACCTTTGTCCTCTGTAACTGTATACAAAAAAGTTAGAAACCGTTAAAAAAGTAGTTATAAAATCTGAGCTCATGAACTGATACCAACTGAGACCTGATGTTAGGTAGTAGGATACCTATTTTGGAAATGAGGCAGAAAGGATTAACCCTGATGTTTTGGTGCTAAGTATGGAAGACTAAATGTTTCTTTGTTGTGGGGGAGGTGCAGAATAAATGTATCATTTTTGATTCAGCTACATTAATGATTCGGATTTTAGTTAAGGAGGACAGGAATCAAAGGAATTCAAAGGTTGAGGAGGCCATTATGGCATGCTTAGTTAACTGGATCATACATTTTTGGAAGGACTGAATGTGAAAAATGGTTTAGTAGGTAAGTTTAAGTATTATCTGAAGCTTAAGAAACAAACTATAAAGCAACCAAAGGGGAATCTCATCAGAAACTTGAGAGTTCAATGTTCTTTTTTTTCAAAGATTTTTTATTTGATTTAAAAAAATTAAACAATAGTTCAAGCAAACATAATAAAACAAATAACTATTTACAAAAGTCCATAACAAGAGACTCTATTATATACTAAACAATTAATATTTCTCCAGTAAATCATATAATTTTTTGACAGGAAATGCGTTGATGAGGGATATTTATAGTTCTCTTTTTTATAGTTGATGATTCTTTTTTACAAACAGACTTAGCTAATGAAGCAAATTCCATAAAAGAAAGGGTAGGATTACATTTACATTTTTTTAGTAATGACTTTTCTAGCTATATCTAAAATAGACCAAAGAAGGTGTATTTGCGAGGCTGGTACAGAATATGAGATTGAGGGATTAAACAATATTAAAGAATCAGTAACTATGCAATTATCCATCCACAAAGCTTGGGAAATGTTTCTAAAGTCTAACCAAAAAGTCAAAGCTATCTTGCAGTCGATTATCATATGAAACCAATCTGCATCAATAGCTTCACTACTCCTCCAACAGTTTATTTTTTCCCTTTTATAAATTAGAGAAAGATTTCAATATTCTGATGTGG
Organism: Protopterus annectens; assembly: GCF_019279795.1. NCBI lineage: Eukaryota > Metazoa > Chordata > Ceratodontiformes > Protopteridae > Protopterus > Protopterus annectens. The sequence continues at coordinate 79,230,473 of NC_056741.1, forward strand.
ACTAGGAACGAGTTTCACACTGAGGCAAGCTATGAAATCTCAATACTTTAATATGTTTACATGGAAGTGTCTCCACAAATACATTTACCCCTCTGGATAGACTATAGAAAATGAGGATATTTTGAAAAGGGGACAATATTTTTCAAACTTTTAAATAAGCCTTAATATATATATATATATATATATATATATATATATATATATATATATATATATATATAGCTCAGGTCATGGTGGTTAACCTTGTGCTTTTTATTTAAAGTTAAGCAATGATGTTCTGTTAACTCAGATAAATAAACATGGAAAATATGTTTTCTGTAGACTATGATAAATAAGTATTATGTGGGAAGAGAAAGGTCATCAATGACTATAAATAATCTAGTCAAGATAATAGGAAATGTATTGTAATAGCCAAAAGTAATTGAGTATGTGCACTTTGTTTGGAGTTGCATGCAAATGAAAATCTAGAAAAGAGAGATATTCAAATATACTTCACAAAGACATTATAGCAGGTGTAAAAACACTCCTATGACTAAAGGCTAACAATGCTAAATCAATAGAGTTTCTTCTACAGAAGGCAGAGCACAGACCTGACACTAGCATGTAAATCATGTAGACATGATGAACTACTCAAACAACTATGTGTAATGAACGTCTGTTCTGACCAGTCTGTGAATCTGTTGCATAAAGTTGCAATGACCATAATGGAAAAAGAGAAACTATGAAGATTTTCAACCATCTTTATAGGTCAAAGAAACCATTGTGAAAAACTCTTCAAAAGCAAACTTCACGTTACTTAAGACTCAGGTGGGAAGTTTCAAAGCCCCCATGCTAAAGGATAATGCTGTCCAATCTGCAAAATCCTTTACTAATGCACTCTATGGGCACCTACAAGAATGCATAGATCATGCTATCCCAAACAAAACCAAGACTCACTCCTCCAAGAAAAGGAAACCAGTCTGGTGGACCCTTGCCATAAACAAGCTATACAATAGAAGGAGGAAACTAGTACAGAAAAGAGTAAAATCCCATGAAGGGAAGATATCCCTGATCAGTATCAGCAAGAAACTACATTCCCTCATAAAATCATCCAAGGCTAGCTTTGAAAGAAAAATTACCATGGACTCCAAAGATAACAACAAGGCATTCTTTAGCTATGTCAAGAATCTAAGTGGCAATTCTCAGATCTGCTTGGAGTTAGTGCAGAATGGCACAAAATATACTGAACCGACCAATATAGCCAACATCCTGACAGACAGGTTCAGTGCAAACTTCACCCCCTCTCACCCCCAAAAGGGCCCATAACTATACCAGAAGAATGTAGTGCCCCTGAAATCACAGACACTCAGGTTAAAACAGCCCTCTCCAAAGCCAAAAACACAGCATCAATGGGACCGGATGGTGTCCCAGACAACATCCTACATGAGCTCAAAGATGAACTAACCCCTCACCTAAACACACTGTTTAAACTCAGCCTCTCCACAGGCTACATGCCCACAGAGTGGTGCACAGTAACTGTTATTCCACTCCACAAAGGTGAAGCCACAACAGACCCCGGGAACTATCGCCCTATAAGCCTGGCTAGCTTGGTCTGCAAAGCTATGGAGTGCATCATCATGGATCTCATTAACAGAAACATTGGAAACTTCCAAACACTGGACCCTACCCAGTTCGGCTTTGTTAAGGGCAGATCATGCCTCCTAAACCTGGTGAACTTCTTTGAGACAGTTACCAAGGCTACAGATGAGGGAAAGATGGTCCACACAGCCTACCTAGACCTCGCAAAGGTCTTCAACACCATTCCCCACCCAGGTATTATAGACAAGCTCACCAGCCTAAACATAAACCCCTACATCACGAGATGGGTTGCCAACTGGATCATGGACAGAACCCACATGGTAAAAGTTGCAGGAGCTAGGTCTGACTCTAAACTGGTTACAAGTGGCGTTCCCCAGGGCTCAGTCCTAGGACACCTCCTGTTCAGCATATACTTCTCAGAGGTACAGGCAAGCACAGGAGGAAAATGGCTGACCAAGTTCACAGATGACTGCAAACTAGGAGCTATAATTGACTCTCCAGCTGACACAGACATCCTCCAAAATGGTCTTACTGTGACAGATACCTGGTGTCAAAACCATGGCCTCAAGCTAAATGCCAAAAAGTGCATGGTCATCCTCTTTGGAAAAAACAAAGTACCCACAAACTACCACATAGATGGTAGCCCCCTAAATATGGAAGATGTAATAAGGGATCTGGGGACCCAAGTAGATAGTAACCTCTCCTTTGATAATCACATTGCCAAAGTGGTTAGAAAATCCTTCTATGCGGCCCATCTAATCACAAAAGGGTTTGCATCCAGATCAAAATATGTCATTGGGCCCCTCTACAAATCACTCATTAGACCCATCATAGAGTACAATGCTCCATTTGGGATGTACCTTACAAGACACCTGCAACAACTGGAAAGACCACAGAAGTTCCTCAAAAAGAGGATCACTGGCCTCAAGCAGATGCCCTATGCAGCTTGAATGATGAAACACCAGCTGTACTCGGTTGCATACTGCCTACTCAGAGGTGATCTCTGCCTGACATACAAGGCCATGTCCAACCCAGAATTGATGGACATGCTCCACCTAAAGAAAACTATATCCCCTTGAGCTACATGCTCCAGGGATCTAAACCTCACCACAACAATAAATAGGATGTGCTGAAGGGATAGATTCCTGTCCCAGAGACTTCCCATGCTCTGGAACAAGATTCCAATCTACATTAGGCAGAGCTCTTCTCTAACACTCTTCAAGAGAAACCTTGACGAGTGGATGGGGAACAGAAAGTTTACCCCAGGGATCACTTCAATGGCTCTGCTGGACAGAGGCACAGGGAACTAATCTAAGGGGATGGCGAAAGCCAACACATTCTAGCTAGGCTTACAAATGCCTTCAGGCAGATAGCCTAGTACCTACCTATGAACCTATGAACCTATAATCCACATTAAACTCAAGACAGTTATGAAATGGAATTTAGACATCCTGTCCTTTTTTTGGATCTCCCAGAACTATCAAGAGTTACTAGTACCAATCAGTACACGGATTAAAGGTAAGGAGGTTTAGGCTTGCCATACCTGTCTAGTAAGAACATGTTATGCAATGTGAGAATAATTATTCTGTTCTGATCAGCATGGAAGGATCTATATGGAAGTTACATCAGTATTTCAGCCTCTTTATTCATTGGTGGAAAGGAAAAAAGGAATATGACCTTTATACGCCTGATGTTTTTTTTCCCTAAATTTTCAATGCAGGGGAATATTAATGAGCTTGTCTCTATCCATCATTTCAGTTTACATGGCTATTGGATACAAGGCTTGCTTTGGCTTGTGTAATCTGCCCTATACAGAACTCTCAACACTCACTATTTTTAGAGAAACATTCCCTTTTTCTGGCCTGATTTACTCCTTCACATGATGTTCTTATTTTTGGAGGTATGTTCCTAGTTTCAATATATAATTACCTCTTCCTGGAATTTTATTAATTCCCTATCCTCAAGTGTGACGTTTTTTAAGCTATCTCATGCACAGAAAAGCACACCATATGACCAAAATACTAATGTCATCAATAATATAAAGATAGAGGAACCTACATCTTATATTTCCATTTTTCAAAACAAATAAATAAATGATTTTGTGTGGTACTATTTTGCAATACACTGCACAAAAGTCTACAGAATTGTCTCTGTCTTCAAAATATGCTTATACTTTCCATCACTTTTTGCACCCTGTTTTTTTAAACAATGGGCAGGATTCACGAAGCCTCCGTGTAAGAGTTATAACTCTTACATGGAGGCTGCAGTTAAATGGAGTGATGTCAGCATGCTCTGCATATTCATGAGAGCATGCTGAATCACACCCA
>NC_056741.1:79234877-79502003 GCF_019279795.1 Protopterus annectens
AAACACCATAGGCCAAGGTCAACATCTTCAGTTACAAACACCAGGGCCATGGTCACCATCTTCAGCTACAAACAGGGGCCATGGTCAACATCTTCAGCTACAAACACCAGTGGCCATGGTCACTGCAAACACCAGTGGCCATGGTCAACATCTTCAGGTACAAACCCCAGTGGCCATGGTCAACATCTTCAGCTATAAACACCAGAGGCCAAGGTCAAAATCTTCAGCTACAAACACCAGTGGCCATTGTCACCATCTTCAGCTACAAACACCAGGAGCCATGGTCGCCATCTTCAGCTACAAACACCAGTGGCCATGGTAAACATCTTCAGCTACAAACACCAGGAGCCATGGTCACTACAAACACCAGTGGCCATGGCCAACATCTTCAGCTACAAACACCACTGGCCATGGCCAACATCTTCAGCTACAAACACCAGTGGCCATAGTCAAACGCTTCACCTACAAACACCAGTGGCCAGGGTCAACATCTTCAGCTACAAACACCAGTGGCCATAGTCAAACGCTTCACCTACAAACACCAGTGGCCAGGGTCAACATCTTCAACTACAAACACCAGGGGCCATGGTCACTACAAACACCAGTAGCCATGTTCAACATCTTCAGCTACAAACACCAGTGGCCATGGTCAACATCTTCAGCTACAAACACTAGGAGCCATGTTCACCATCTTCACCTACAAACACCAGGGGCCATGGTCACCATCTTTAGCTACAAACACCAGGGGCCATGGTGAACATCTTCAGCTATAAACACCAGGGCCCATGGTCAACATATACAGCTTCAAACTCCAGTGGCCATGACCAACATCTTCAGATACAAACTCCAGGCACAATGGTCACCATCTTCGGCTACAAACACCATTGGCCATGGTCACCATCTTCAGGTACAAACACCGTTGACCATGGTCACCATCTTCAGCTACAGACACCAGTGGCCATGGTCAACATCTTCAACTACAAACACCACTGGCCGTGGTCAACATCTTCAGCTACAAACAACACTGGACATGGTCACTACAAACACCAGTGGCCATGGTCACCATCTTCAGCTACAAACACCAGTAGCCATGCTCAACATCTTCAGCTATAAACACCAGTGGACATTAACATCTTCAGACACTGGTCATCATCTTCAGCTACAAACAGCAGTAGCCATGTTCACTACAAACCAGTGGCCATGGTTAACACCGTCAGCTACAAAACCCACTGGCCATGGTCACCATCTTCAGCTGCAAACACCTGGGCCATGGTTACCATATTTAGCTACAAACACCAGGGGCCATGGTCAACATCTTCAGCTACAAACACCAGTGGCCATGGTCAACATCTTCAGCTACAAACACCAGTGGCCATGGTTACCATCTTCAGCTACAAACACCATGGGCCATGGTCAACATCTTCAGCTACAAACTCCAGTGGACATGAACAACATCTTCAGCAACAAACACCAGTGGCCATGGTCACCATATTCAGCTACAAACAACAGTGGCCATGGTCAACATCTTCAGCTATAAACACCAGGGGCCAAGGTTAACATCTTCAGCTACAAACACCAGGGGTCATGGTCACCATCTTCAGCTACAAACACCAGGGGCCATGGTCAACATCTTCAGCTACAAACAGTTTTAACAATTGGCTTAATCACTGGTGTCATTCTAGGGGGATCCAATGTCTGTCAGCCTGGGATGATATGCTGGACAAGCCACGTTAAGCAAGGGATGGCTTGCACCTGTCACCACTGGGCTTCCGGATACTGGCCAAGGCTCTTGCCACCCCCATTGTGCCTTTTTTAGGCAATGTTCAAAGGACAAATCAACCTCCATAAAAAATAAAAATGGAAAAAAATTAAGGGTAATGCTGCTCAACGCCAGAAGTTTAAATCTCAAGATGCAGACACTCGAAGCACTTCTCAGTATGGAGAACATCGATGTCTGTGCAGTAACAAACCTGGTTTAAGGCTCCTGAGAGCACTCCAGCTACCAGGCTATACCTCATATCATGCTTCGACCTCAAGTTCCAGGCCGAACCACAAAGGGGAGTGTCCATTTTCATAAAGGACACCTACACCTCTCGGTTGGTGGCTACCCATGAAGCATCAGAAACCATACAAGTTTTACTCACCATAGGCAAAACTGCCATACAACTGGTCGCATGTTATAGAACTCCTCCCAATCCCAGGAATCCCATCAAGCATTCCTGAAAACACTAGAGGATATGAATGTCACACCAAACACCATCATATTGGGTGACTTCAACTACCCCAACATAGACTGGGCCCACTATTCTAGCCCTAACACCCTAGCCCAAAGATTCCTGGAATTCATAAACTCAAATGCTATGGAGCAACTGGTCACTTCTCCTACGAGGAGAGATAATATACTTGACCTGATTATCACAAACATGGGGTTCAAATGCTCACCGGATATAAACTCCTCACTGGTGAGACCTGACCATAAACTGATCATGTTGGATGTACATATCCCACCCCCACCCCAGAACAAAAGACTACAGTGAAAAACTTTTCAAAAGCTGACTTTGTGCTCCTCAAGTCAGAAATGATATCCTTTAAGCCTACTGGGTTAATGGAAATCACATCCCAAAATGCTGAATCCTTCGCAAAAGCCTTCTACGGACATCTCCAAGAATGCATGGATCAAGCAATCCCAACTAAAACCAAGACCCTCTCCACCAAGGAAAACGCCGGTTTGGTGGACCCGCTATAAACAAACTGTACAACAAAGAAGGAAGCTACTGCAGGACAAAGCCAAATCCCACAAGGAAAGGCTTCCTGATCAACACAAGTAAAAACTACGCTCTCATAAAACATCTAAAGCAAACTTTGAGAAAAAGATTGCCAAGGATACCAAAGACAATCACAAAGCCTTCTTCAATTATGTCAGAACCTTGGGAGGAAATTCTCAGATATGCTCTGAGCTAGTACACAATGACAAAAATTCACTGACCCTACTGACATTGCCAACATTCTGGCAGATAGGTTCAGTGCAAATTCTCCCCTCCTCACCCCTAAAGATGAAGTAACTATCCCTGCTGAATGTAACCTACCTGTCATCACAGACACACAGGTGAAATCAGCACTCAACAAGGCAAAAACACAGCATCTATGGGACCCGATGGTATCCCGGTTGCGTGTTCGTGAACTCAAGATGAACTAAACCCGCCCCTAAGAACTCTATTCAATCTTAGCCTCACTACAGGATATGTACCTGAACACTGGCGCACAGCAACAGTGGTCCCACTCCACAAAGGGGAAATTCTACTGACCCAGGTAACTACCGCCCCATAAGTTTGACCAGCCTGATCTGTAAGGCTATGGAAAGAATCATCATGGAACTCATAAATGGCGACATTGGGGATCTGCAGACCCTTGATCCCACACAGTTCGGTTTTGTAAAGGCAGATCCTGCCTCTTAAACCTGGTTGACTTCTTTGAGACAGTCACTAGTGCCATCGATGAGGGCAAGGCTGTCCACACTGCCTATTTGGACTTGGCTAAGGCCTTTGACACAATACCACACTCTGGCATCATTGACAAGCTCAGCAGCCTAAATGTAAATCCATATGTCACAAGATGGGTAGCAAACTGGCTAAAAACAGAACCCATAAGGTTAAAATTGCTGGAGCCATGTCAGACTCAAAACACGTCACAAGTGGTGTCCCACAGGGCTCAGTCTTGGGTCCACTCCTATTCGGCATTTATTTCTCAGATGTGAAAGCAAATATGGAAGGATTATGGCTGACAAAGTTTGCAGATGACTGCAAACTGGGTGCCATAGTGGATTCACCTGCCGACACACACATCCTACAGAAAGGTCTCACTGAAACGGACAACTGGTGCGGAATCATGGCCTCAAACTTAACGCCAAAAATGTATAGTCATCCCTTTGGGAAAAACAAAGTACCCACAAACTATCACGTAGACAATAACCCACTGAATACGGAAGATGTAATCAGAGACCTGGGGACTCAAGTCGATAGTGACCTCTCCTTTGACAACCATGTTGCCAAAGTGGTCAGAAAGACATTCTACCTTGCCCATTTCATCATGAAGGGATTCTCATCCAGATCAAAGGAGGTCATTGTACCTCTATATTCCTCCCTTGTCAGGCCCATGATTGAATATAATGCTCCATTTGGGATGTATCTCACCCGGCACATGCAACAACTGGAAAGACCCCAGAAGTACCTCACCAAGAGGATCATAGGTCTAAAACATGTGCCTTATCCAGCTAGATTAAAGAAACTCCAGCTCTATTCAGTAGCATACCACCTGCTCAGAGGTGATTTGTGCCTAACATACAGGGCCATGTCCAACCAGGAATTGATGGACATGCTCCATCTCAAAAATCCAAATCCACCAGAACCACACGAGCTAAAGATTTCAACCTCTGCACAAATATGAATAGGACATGCTGGAGGGATAGATTCATAACACAGAGGTTACCCATACTCTGGAACAAAATCCCAGTTCATGTGAGACAGAGCCCTTCATTGGCACTGTTCAAGAAAAATCTCGATGCATGGATGGGAGATCATAAGTTTACCCGGGAGTGACCTCAGTGTCACTACTAGACAGAGGTATAGTTTACTAAATAATGGGGTCCCACATGTGTCACTACTAGAGAGGCGCAACTATATAGTATGGGGTGGCGTAAAGCCACATCACTGTTGGCTAGGCTTATAAATGCCCCCGGGCAGATAGCCTAGTACACTACTATGAAACTATGAAACTATGAAACACCAGTGCCATGGTCACCATCTTCAGCTTCAAAAAAGAGGGACCATGACCAACATCTTCAGCTACAAACACCAGGGCCCTTGGTTACACTCTTGAGCTGCAAACACCAGTGGTCATGGTCAACATCTTCAGCTACAAACAGTGGCCATGGTCACCATCTTCAGCTATAAACACCAGGGGCCAAGGTTAACATCTTCAGCTACAAACACCAGGGGTCATGGTCACCATCTTCAGATACAAACTCCCGGGGCCATGGTCACCATCTTCAGCTACAAACACCAGTGGATATGGTCAACATCTTCAGCTACAAACACCAGGGGACATGGTCATCATCTTCAGCTGTAAACACCAAATGCCATGGTCAACATCTTCAGCTACAAACAGTGGCCATAGTCACCATTTTCAGCTACAAACACCACTGGCCATGGTCAACATCTTCAGCTATAAACACCAGAGGCCAAGGTCAACATCTTCAGCTACAAACACCAGGGGCCATGGTCACCATCTTCAGCTACAAACACCAGTGGCCATTGTCGCCATCTTCAGCTACAAACACCAGTGGCCATTGTCGCCATCTTCAGCTACAAACACCAGTGGCCATGGTCACTGCAAACACCAGTGGCCATGGTCAACATCTTCAGCTACAAACGCCAGAGGACATGGTCACCATCTTCATCTGCAAACACCAGGGGCCATGGTTAACATCTTCGGCTACAAACACCAGTGGCCATGTTCACCATCTTCATCTCCAAGCACCACTAGCCATGGTCAACCTCTTCAGCTACAAACACCAGGGGCTATAGTCAACATCTTCAGCTACAAACACCAGTGGCCATGGTCAACATCTTCAGCGACAAACACCAGAGGACATGATCACCATCTTCATTTGCAAACACCAGGGGCCATGGTCACCATCTTCAGCTACAAACACTAGTGGCCACAGTCAACATCTTCAGCTATAAACACCATAGGCCAAGGTCAACATCTTCAGTTACAAACACCAGGGCCATGGTCACCATCTTCAGCTACAAACCCCAGGGGCCATGGTCACCATCTTCAGCTACAAACCCCAGGGGCCATGGTCGCCATCTTCAGCTACAAACAGGGGCCATGGTCAACATCTTCAGCTACAAACACCAGTGGCCATGGTCACTGCAAACACCAGTGGCCATGGTCAACATCTTCAGGTACAAACCCCAGTGGCCATGGTCAACATCTTCAGCTATAAACACCAGAGGCCAAGGTCAAAATCTTCAGCTACAAACACCAGTGGCCATTGTCACCATCTTCAGCTACAAACACCAGGAGCTATGGTCACCATCTTCAGCTACAAACACCAGTGGCCATGGTAAAAAATCTTCAGCTACAAACACCAGGAGCATTGGTCACTACAAACACCAGTGGCCATGGCCAACATCTTCAGCTACAAACACCACTGGCTATGGCCAACATCTTCAGCTACAAACACCAGTGGCCGTAGTCAAACGCTTCACCTACAAACACCAGTGGCCAGGGTCAACATCTTCAGCTACAAACACCAGTGGCCATGGTCAACATCTTCAGCTACAAACACCAGGCACCATGATCACTATAAACACCAATGGCAATGGTCAGCATCTTCAGCTACAAACACCATTGGCCATAGTCACTACAAACATCAGTGGCTGTGCACATCTTTAGCTACAAACATCAGTGGCCATGGTCCACATCTTCAGCTACAAACACCAGGGGCCATGAACAACATCTTCAGCTACAAACACCAGGTACCATGACCAACATCTTCAGCTACAAACACCAGTGGCCATGGTCACCATCTTCAGCTACAAACACCAGTGGCCATGGTCAAAATCTTCCGCTACAAACTGTGGCCATGGTCACCATCTTCAGCTACACACAACAGGGGACATAGTCAACATCTTCAGCTACAAACACCAGTGACCATGGTCAATACAAACCCTAGTGGCCATAGTCACCATCTTCAGCTACAAACACCAGTGGCGATGGTCACCATCTTCAGCTACAAACACCAGTGGCCATGGTAAACATCTTCATCTACAAACACCAGTGGCCATGGTGAACATCTTCAGCTACAAATGCCAGGGGACATGGTCACCATCTTCATCTGCAAACACCAAGGGCCATGGTCAACATCTTTGGCTACAAACACCAGTGACCATGATCACTACAAACCCTAGTGGCCATGGTCACCATTTTCAGCTACAAACACCAGTGGCGATGGTCACCATCTTCAGCTACAAACACCAGTGGCCATGGTAAACATCTTCATCTACAAACACCAGTGGCCATGGTGAACATCTTCAGCTACAAATGCCAGGGGACATGGTCACCATCTTCATCTGCAAACACCACTAGCCATGGTCAACATCTTCAGCTACAAACACCAGGGGCTAAAGTCAACATCTTCAGCTAAAAACACCAGTGGCCATGGTCAACATCTTCAGCTACAAACACCAGAGGACATGATCACCTTCTTCATCTGCAAACACCAGGGGCCATGGTCAATATCTTCAGCTATAAACACCAGAGGCCAAGGTCAACATCTTCAGCTACAAACTCCAGGGGCCATGGTCGCCATCTTCAGCTACAAACAGGGGCCATGGTCAACATCTTCAGCTACAAACACCAGTGGCCATGGTCACTGCAAACAACAGTGACCATGGTCAACATCTTCAGCTACAAACACCAGAGGCCAGGGTCAACATCTTCAGCTATAAACACCAGAGGCCAGGGTCAACATTTTCAGCTACAAACACCAGTGGCCATGGTCACCATCTTCAGCTAAAAACGCCAGGAGCCATGGTCACCATCTTCAGCTACAAACACTAGGGGCCATGGTCAACATCTTCGGCTACAAACACCAGTGGCCATGGTCACTGCAAACACCAGTGGCCATGGTCAACATCTTCAGCTACAAACACCAGTAGCCATGGTCAACATCTTCAGCTGCAAACACCAGGGGCCATGGTCAACATCTTCAGCTACAAACACCAGTGGCCATGTCACTGCAAACACCAGTGGCCATGGTCAACATCTTCAGCTACAAACACCAGTGGCCATGGTCAACATCTTCAACTACAAATACCAGGGGACATGGTCGCCATCTTCATATGTAAACACGAGGGGCCATGGTCACCATCTTCAGCTACAAACACCAGTGGCCATGGTTACCATCTTCATCTGCAAACACCACCAGCCATGGTCAATATCTTCAGCTACAAACACCAGGGCCTATAGTCAACATCTTCAGCTACAAACACCAGTGGCCATTGTCAATATCTTCAGCTACAAACACCAGAGACCAAAGTCAACATCTTCAGCTACAAACACCAAGGGCCATGGTCGCCATCTTCAACTACAAACACCAGGGGCCATGGTCAACATCTTCAGCTACAAAAACCAGTGGCCATGGTCACTGCAAACACCAGTGGCCATGGACAACATCTTCAGGTTCAAACACCAGTGGCCATGGTCAACATCTTCAGCTACAAACACCAGGGGACATGGTCACCATCTTCATCTGGAAACACCAGGGGCATGGTCAACATCTTCAGCTACAAACACCAGGAGCTATAGTCAACATCTTCAGCTACAAATACCAGTGGCCATGAACATCTTCAGCTACAAACACCACAGGCCATAGCCACTACAAACACCAGTTGCCATGGTCAACACCTTCAGCTGCAAACACTTGCCATGGTCACTACAAACACCAGTGGCCATGGTTACCATCTTCAGCTACAAACACCAGTAGCTATGCACATCTTGACCAACAAACAACAGTGGCCATGGTCAACATCTTCAGCTGCAAACACCATGGGCCATGGTCAACATCTTCAGCTACAAACACCAGTGGCCATGGTCACCATCTTCAGATACAAAAACCAGGGAGCATGACCAACATCTTCAGCTACAAACACCAGTGGCCATCCTCACCATCTTCAGCTACAAACACCAGTGGTCTTGGTCACTACAAACACCAGTGGCCATGGTCACCATCTTCCACTACAAACACCAGTGGCCTTGGTCAACATCTTCAGCTACAAACACCAGGGGCCATGGTCACTACAAACACCAGTGGCCATGGTCAACATCTTCGGCTACAAACACCAGTGGCAATGGTTAAACATCTTCAGCTAGAAACACCAGGGGCCATGGTCAACATCTTCAACTACAAACACCAGGGGCCATGGTCACTACAAACACCAGTGGCCATGGTCACAATCTTCAGCTACAAACACCAGTAGCTATGGTCAACATCTTCAGCTACAAACACTAGGGGCCATGTTCACCATCTTCACCTACAAACACCAGGGGCCATGGTCACCAACTTGAGCTACAAACACCAGGGGCCATGATCAACATCTTCATCTACAAACACCAGAGGCCATGGTCAACATCTTCAGCTACAAACACCAGTGCCATGGTCACCATCTTCAGCTTCAAAAAAGAGGGACCATGACCAACATCTTCAGCTACAAACACCAGGGCCATGGTCAACATCTTCAGCTACAAACACCAGTGGTCATGGTCAACATCTTCAGCTACAAACAGTGGCCATGGTCACCATCTTCAGCTGCAAACACCAGTGGTCATGGTCACTGCAAACACCAGTGGCCATGGTCAACATATTCAGCTGCAAACACCAGTGGATATGGTCATTATCTTCAGCTGTAAACACCAAATGCCATGGTCAACATCTTCAGCTACAAACACCAGTGGTCATGGTCATCATCTTCAGCTACAAACAACAAAGGCCATGGTCAAAATCTTCAGCTATAAACACCAGAGGCCAAGGTCAACATCTTCAGCTACAAACACCAGGGGGGGTCACTATCTTCAGCTACAAACACCAGTGGCCATTGTCGCCATCTTCAGCTACAAACACCAGGGGCCATGGTCAACATCTTCAGCTACAAACACCAGTGGCCATGGTCACTGCAAACACCAGTGGCCATGGTCAACATCTTCAGCTACAAACACCAGTGGCCATGGTCAACATCTTCAGCTACAAACACCAGTGGCCATGGTCAACATCTTCAGCTACAAACACCAGGGGACATGGTCACCATCTTCATCTGCAAACACTAGGGTCCATGGTCAACATCTTCAGGTACAAACACCAGTGGCCATGGTCACCATCTTCGTCTACAAACACCACTAGCCATGGTCAACATCTTCAGCTAAAAACACCTCTGGCCATGGTCAACATCTTCAGCTGCAAACACCAGGAGCTATAGTCAACATCTTCAGCTACAAACACCAGTGGCCATGGTCAACATCTTCAGCTACAAACACCAGAGGACATGGCCGCCATCTTCATATGCAAGCACCATAGGTCATGGTAACCATCTTCAGCTACAAACACCAGTGGCCATGGTCAACATCTTCAGCTACAAACACCAGTGGCCATGGTCAACATCTTCAGCTACAAACACTAGGGGCCATGGTCACCATCTTCAGCTACAAACACCAGAGGCCAAGGTCACCATCTTCAGCTACAAACACCAAGGGCCATGGTCACCATCTTCAGCTACAAACACCAGTGGCCATGGTCAACATCTTCAGCTACAAACACCAGTGGCCATGGTCAACATCTTCAGCTACAAACACCAGTGGCCATGGTCAACATCTTCAGCTATAAACACCAGAGGCCAAGGTCAACATCTTCAGCTACAAACACCAGTGGCCATGGTCACCATCTTCAGCTACAAACACCAGGAGCCATAGTCGCCATCTTCAGCTACAAACACCAGGAGCCATAGTCACTACAAACACCAGTGGCCATGGTCAACATCTTCAGCTACAAACACCATTGGCCATGGTCAACATCTTCAGCTACAAACACCAGTGGCCATAGTCAAAATCTTCAGCTACAAACACCAGTGGCCAGGGTCAACATCTTCAGCTATAAACACCAGTGGCCATGGTCAACATCTTCAGCTACAAACACTAGTGGCCATGGCCACCATCTTCAGCTACATATACCAGTGGCCAAGTTCAACATCTTCAGCTACAAACACCAGGCACCATGGTCACTATAAACACCAGAGGCAATGGTCAGCATCTTCAGCTACAAACACCATTGGCTATAGTCACTACAAACATCAGTGGCTGTGCACATCTTTAGCTACAAACATCAGTGGCCATGGTCCACATCTTCAGTGACAAACACCAGGGGCCATGAACAACATCTTCAGCTACAAACACCAGTGGCCATGGTCAACATCTTCAGCTACAAACACCAGTGGCCATGGTCAACATCTTCAGCTACAAACACCAGTGGCCATGGTCACCATCTTCAGCTACAAACACCAGTGGCCATGGTCAAAATCTTCAGCTACAAACACCAGTGGCCATGGTCACCATCTTCAGCTACAAACACCAGGGGCCATGGTCAACATCTTCAGCTACAAACACCAGTGGCCATGGTCACTACAAACACCAGTGGCCATGGTCACCATCTTCAGCTACAAACACCAGTGGCCATGGTCACCATCTTCAGCTACAAACACCAGTGGCCATGGTCAACATCTTCAGCTACAAACACCAGTGGCCATGGTCAACATCTTCAGCTACAAACACCAGAGGACATGGTCACCATCTTCATCTGCAAACACTAGGGTCCATGGTCAACATCTTCAGGTACAAACACCAGTGGCCATGGTCACCATCTTCAGCTACAAACACCAGTAGCCATGGTCAACATCTTCAGCTACAAACACCTCTGGCCATGGTCAACATCTTCAGCTACAAACACCAGTGGCAATGGTCAACATCTTCAGCTACAAACAACAGAGGCCATGGTCACCACCTTCAGCTACAAACACCAGGGGCCATGGTCAACATCTTCGCAAACACCAGTGGCAATGGTCAACATCTTCAGCTACAAACACCAGAGGCCATGGTCACCATCTTCAGCTACAAACACCAGGGGCCATGGTCAACATCTTCAGCTACAAACACCAGTGGCCATGGTCAACATCTTCAGCTACAAACACCAGTGGCCATGGTCAACATCTTCAGCTACAAACACCAGTGGCCATAGTCAACATCTTCAGCTACAAACATCATAGGCCATGGTCAACATCTTCAGCTATAAACACCAGAGGCCAAAGTCAACATCTTCAGCTACAAACACCAGTGGCCATGGTCACCAACTTCAGCTACAAATAAAAGGAGCCATGGCTGCCATCTTCAACTACAAACACCAGGGGTCATGGTCAATATTTTCAGCTACAAACACCAGTGGCCATGGTCACTGCAAACACCAGTGGCCATGGTCAACATCTTCAGCTACAAACACTAGTGGCCATGGACATCATCTTCACCTACAAACACAAGTGGCCTTGGTCAACATCTTTAGCTACAAACACCAGTGGCCATGGTCAACATCTTCAGCTACAAACACCAGTGGCCATGGTCAACATCTTCAGCTACAAACACCAGTGGCCATGGTCAACATCTTCAGCTACAAACACTAGGGGCCATATTCAGCATCTTCAGCTACAAACACCAGGGGCCATGGTCACCATCTTTAGCTACAAACACCAGGGGCCACTATCACCATCTTCAGCTACAAACACAAATGGCCATGGTCAAAATCTTCAACTGCAAACATCAGGGCCTATAGACAACATCTTCAGCTACAAACACCAGTGGCCATAGTCAACATCTTCAGCTACAAACACCAGTGGCCATGGTCAACATCTTCAGCTACAAACACCAGGGGCCATGGTCAACATCTTCAGCTACAAACACCAGGGGCCATGGTCAACATCTTCAGCTACAAACACCAGTGGCCATGGTCACTACAAACACCAGTGGCCATGGTCAACATCTTCAGCTACAAACACCAGTGGCCATGGTCAACATCTTCAGCTACAAACACCAGTGGCCATGGTCAACATCTTCAGCTACAAACACCAGGGGCCATGGTCACCATCTTCAGCTACAAACACCAGGGGCCATGGTCACCATCTTCAGCTACAAACACAAATGGCCATGGTCAACATCTTCAGCTACAAACACCAGGAGCCATGGTCAACATCTTCAGCTACAAACACCAGTGGCCATGGTCAACATCTTCAGCTACAAACACCAGTGGCCATGGTCAACATCTTCAGCTACAAACACCAGGGGCCATGGTCACCATCTTCAGCTACAAACACCAGTGGCCATGGTCAACATCTTCAGCTACAAACACAAATGGCCATGGTCAACATCTTCAGCTGCAAACACCAGTGATCATGGTCACCATCTTCAGCTACAAACACCTGAGACCATGACCGACATCTTCAGCTACAAACACCAGGGGCCATGGATATCATCTTCAGCTACAAACACCAGTGGCCATGGTCAACATCTTCAGCTACAAACACCAGTGGCCATGGTCAAAATCTTCAGCTACAAACACCAGTGGCCATGGTCAAAATCTTCAGCTACAAAAACAGTGGCTATGGTCTCCATCTTTAGTTACAAAAACCAGTGGCCATGGTCACCATCTTCATCTACAAACAGCAGTAGCCATGTTCAGGTCAAACCAGTGGCAATGATCAGCATCTTCAGCTACAAACACCAGAGGACATGGTCACCATCTTCATCTGCAAACACTAGGGTCCATGGTCAACATCTTCAGCTACAAACACCAGGGGCCATGGTCAACATCTTCAGCTACAAACACCAGTGGCCATGGTCACCATCTTCAGCTACAAACACCAGTGGCCATGGTCAACATCTTCAGCTACAAACACCAGTGGCCATGGTCACCATCTTCAGCTACAAACACCAGTGGCCATGGTCAACATCTTCAGCTACAAACACCAGTGGCCATGGTCAACATCTTCAGCTACAAACACCAGGGGCCATGGTCAACATCTTCAGCTACAAACACCAGTGGCCATGGTCAACATCTTCAGCTACAAACACCAGTGGCCATGGTCAACATCTTCAGCTACAAACACCAGTAGCCATGGTCAACATTTTCAGCTACAAAAACCAGGAGCCATAGCCACCATCTTCAGCTACAAACACCAGGGCCATGGTCACCATCTTCAGCTACAAACACCAGGGGCCATGGTCAACATCTTCAGCTACAAACACAAGGGCCATGGTCACTACAAACACCAGTGGCCATGGTCAACATCTTCGGCTACAAACACCAGTGCCATGGTCACAATCTTCAGCTTCAAAAAAGAGGGACCATGACCAACATCTTCAGCTACAAACACCAGGGCCCTTGGTTACACTCTTGAGCTACAAACACCAGTGGTCATGGTCAACATCTTCAGCTACAAACAGTGGCCATGGTCACCATCTTCAGCTGCAAACACCAGTGGTCATGGTCACTGCAAACACCAGTGGCCATGGTCAACATATTCAGCTGCAAACACCAGTGGATATGGTCATCATCTTCAGCTGTAAACACTAAATGCCATGGTCAACATTTTCAGCTACAAAGAGTGGCCATAGTCACCATTTTCAGCTACAAACACCACTGGCCATGGTCAACATCTTCAGCTATAAACACCAGAGGCCAAGTTCAACATCTTCAGCTACAAACACCAGGAGGGGTCACCATCTTCAGCTACAAACACCA
The DNA here is from genome assembly GCF_019279795.1 of Protopterus annectens. Taxonomy (NCBI): domain Eukaryota; kingdom Metazoa; phylum Chordata; order Ceratodontiformes; family Protopteridae; genus Protopterus; species Protopterus annectens. The sequence goes on from NC_056741.1 coordinate 79,249,273, forward strand.
GTGGCCATTGTCGCCATCTTCAGCTACAAACACCAGGGGCCATGGTCAACATATTCAGCTACAAACACCAGTGACCATGGTCACTGCAAACACCAGTGGCCATGGTCAACATCTTCAGCTACAAAACACCAGTGGCCATGGTCAACATCTTCAGCTACAAACACCAGGGGACATGGTCACCATCTTCATCTGCAAACACCAAGGGCCATGGTCAACATCTTTGGCTACAAACACCAGTGGCCATGTTCACCATCTTCATCTACAAACACCACTAGCCATGGTCAACATCTTCAGCTACAAACACCAGGGGCTAAAGTCAACATCTTCAGCTAAAAACACCAGTGGCCATGGTCAACATCTTCAGCTACAAACACCAGTGGCCATGGTCAACATCTTCAGTGACAAACACAAGAGGACATGATCACCATCTTCATTTGCAAACATCAGGGGCCATGGTCACCATCTTCAGCTACAAACACTAATGGCCACAGTCAACATCTTCAGCTATAAACACTATATGCCAAGGTCAACATCTTCAGTTACAAACACCAGGGGCCATGGTCACCATCTTCAGCTACAAACCCCAGGGGCCATGGTCACCATCTTCAGCTACAAACCCCAGGGGCCATGGTTGCCATCTTCAGCTACAAACAGGGGCCATGGTCAACATCTTCAGCTACAAACACCAGTGGCCATGGTCACTGCAAACACCAGTGGCCATGGTCAACATCTTCAGGTACAAACCCCAGGGGCCATGGTCAACATCTTCAGCTATAAACACCAGAGGCCAAAGTCAACATCTTCAGCTACAAACACCAGTGGCCATGGTCACCAACTTCAGCTACAAACACCACTAGCCATGGTCAACATCTTCAGCTAAAAACACCTCTGGCCATGGTCAACATCTTCAGCTACAAACACCAGGAGCTATAGTCAACATCTTCAGCTACAAATACCAGTGGCCATGAACATCTTCAGCTACAAACACCACAGGCCATAGTCAAAATCTTCAGCTACAAACACCAGTGGCCAGGGTCAACATCTTCAGCTACAAACACCAGTGGCCATGGTCAACATCTTCAGCTACAAACACTAGTGGCCATGGTCACCATCTTCAGCTACAAATACCAGTGTCCATGTTCAACATCTTCAGCTACAAACACCAGGCACCATGGTCACTATAAACACCAGAGGCAATGGTCAGCATCTTCAGATACAAACACCATTGGCCATAGTCACTACAAACACCAGTGGCCGTGCACATCTTTAGCTACAAACATCAGTGGCCATGGTCCACATCTTCAGCTACAAACACCAGGGGCCATGAACAACATCTTCAGCTACAAACACCAGGTACCATGACCAACATCTTCAGCTACAAACACCAGTGGCCATGGTCACCATCTTCAGCTACAAACACCAGTGGCCATGGTCAAAGTCTTCCGCTACAAACTGTGGCCAAGGTCACCATCTTCAGCTACACACAACAGGGGCAACCCTAGTGACCATGGTCACCATCTTCAGCTACAAACACCAGTGGCGATGGTCACCATCTTCAGCTCCAAACACCATGGGCCATGGTCAACATCTTCAGCTACAAACACCAGTATCCATGGTTTCCATCTTCAGCTACAAAAAACAGGGGCCATGGTCACAATATTCAGCTACAAACACCAGTGGCCATGGTCAACATCTTCAGCAACAAACACCAGGGGCCATGGTCACTACAAACACCAGTGGCCATGGTCACCATCTTCAGCTACAAACACCAGTGGCCATGGTCAACATCTTCAGCTACAAACACCAGGGGCCATGGTCAACATCTTCAGCTACAAACACCAGTGGCCATGGTCAACATCTTCAGCTACAAACACCAGTGGCCATGGTCACTACAAACACCAGTGGCCATGGTCACCATCTTCAGCTACAAACACCAGTGGCCATGGTCAACATCTTCAGCTACAAACACCAGTGGCCATGGTCAACATCTTCAGCTACAAACACCAGTGACTTTACCAACATCTTCAGCTACAAACACCAGTGGCCATGGTCAACATCTTCAGCTACAAACACCAGTGGCCATGGTCAACATCTTCAGCTACAAACACCAGTGGCCATGGTCAACAACTACAAAAACCAGTGGCCATGGTCACCATCTTCAGCTACAAAAACCAGGGACCATGGTCAACATCTTCAAGTACAAACACCATTTGCCATGGCCACCACCTTCAGCTGCAAACACCAGTGGCAATGGTCACCATCTTCAGCTACAAACACCACTGGCCATGGTCAACATCTTCAGCTACAAACACCAGGGGCCATGGTCAACATCTTCAGCTACAAACACCAGTGGCCATGGTCAACATCTTCAGCTACAAACACCAGTGGCCATGGTCAACATCTTCAGCTACAAACACCAGTGGCCATGGTCAAAATCTTCAGCTACAAACACCAGTGGCCATGGTCACCATCTTCAGCTACAAACACCAGTGGCAATGATCATCATCTTCAGCTACAAACACCAACTTCAGCTACAAACACCAGGGGCCATGGTTACCATCTACAGCTACGAACACCAATGGCCATGGTCAACATCTTCAGTTACAAACACCAGGGGCCATGGTCAACATCTTCAGCTGCAAACACCAGTGGCCATGGTCAACAACTTCAGCTACAAACACCAGTGACCAAGACCAACATCTTCAGCTACAAACACCAGTGGCCATGGTCACAATCTTCAGCTACAAACACCAGTGGCCATGGTCAACATCTTCAGCTACAAACACCAGTAGCCATGCTCAACATCTTCAGCTACAAACACCAGTGGCCATGGTCAACATCTTCAGCTACAAACACCAGTGGCCATGGTCAACATCTTCAGCTACAAACACCAGTGGCCATGGTCAACATCTTCAGCTACAAACACCAGTGGCCATGGTCAACATCTTCAGCTACAAACACCAGTGGCCATGGTCAACATCTTCAGCTACAAACACCAGTGGCCATGGTCACCATCTTCAGCTACAAACACCAGTGGCCATGGTCAACATCTTCAGCTATAAACACTAGGGGCCATGGTCAACATCTTCAGCTACAAACACCAGGGGCCATGGTCACCATCTTCAGCTACAAACACCAGTGGCCATGGTCAACATCTTCAGCTACAAACACCAGTGGCCATGGTCAACATCTTCAGCTACAAACACCAGTGGCCATGGTCAACATCTTCAGCTACAAACACCAGTGGCCATGGTCACTACAAACACTAGTGGCCATGGTCAACATCTTCAGCTACAAACACCAGGGGCCATTGTCACCATCTTCAGCTACAAACACAAATGGCCATGGTCAACATCTTCAGCTGCAAACACCAGTGATCATGGTCACCATCTTCAGCTACAAACACCAGTGGCCATGGTCACCATCTTCAGCTACAAACACCAGTGGCCATGGTCAACATCTTCAGCTACAAACACCAGGGGCCATGGTCAACATCTTCAGCTACAAACACCAGTGGCCATGGTCAACATCTTCAGCTACAAACACCAGTGGCCATGGTCAAAATCTTCAGCTACAAAAACAGTGGCTATGGTCTCCATCTTTAGTTACAAAAACCAGTGGCCATGGTCAACATCTTCAGGTAAAAACACCTTGGGCCATGGTCATTTTCAGCTACAAAAACCAGTGGCCATGGTCACCATCTTCAGCTACAAACACCAATGGCCATGGTCAACATCTTCAGCTACAAACACTAGGGGCCATGGTCAACATCTTCAGCTACAAACACTAGGGGCCATGGTCACCATCTTCAGCTACAAACACCAGAGGCCAAGGTCACCATCTTCAGCTACAAACACCAAGGGCGATGGTCAAAATATTCAGCTACAACCACCAGGGGCCATGGTCACCATCTTTAGCTACTAACTCCAGTGGCCATTACCAACATCTTCAGCTACAAACACCAGTGGCCATGGTCAACATCTTCAGCTACAAACACCAGTGGCCATGGTCAACATCTTCAGCTACAAACACCAGTGGCCATGGTCAACATCTTCAGCTACAAACACCAGTGGCCATGGTAACCATATTCAGTTACAAGCACCATCTTTAGCTACAAACACCAGTGGCCATGGTCAACATCTTCAGCTACAAACACCAGTGGCCATGGTCAACATCTTCAGCTACAAACACCAGGGGCCATGGTCACCATCTTCAGCTACAAACACCAGGGGCCATGGTCAACATCTTCAGCTACAAACACCAGTGGCCATGGTCAACATCTTCAGCTACAAACACCAGTGGCCATGGTCAACATCTTCAGCTACAAACACCAGTGGCCATGGTCAACATCTTCAGCTACAAACACCAGTGGCCATGGTCAACATCTTCAGCTACAAACACCAGTGGCCATTGTCAGCATCTTCAGCTATAAACACCAGTGGCCATGGTCACCATCTTCAGCTACAAACACCAGTGGCCATGGTCAACATCTTCAGCTACAAACACCAGGAGCCATGGTCACTACAAACACCAGTGGCCATGGTCAACATCTTCAGCTACAAACACCAGTGGCCATGGTCAACATCTTCAGCTACAAACACCAGTGGCCATGGTCAACATCTTCAGCTACAAACACTAGTGGCCATGGTCACCATCTTCAGCTACAAATACCAGTGTCCATGTTCAACATCTTCAGCTACAAACACCAGGCACCATGGTCACTATAAACACCAGAGGCAATGGTCAGCATCTTCAGCTACAAACACCATTGGCTATAGTCACTACAAACACCAGTGGCCATGCACATCTTTAGCTACAAACATCAGTGGCCATGCTCCACATCTTCAGCGACAAACACCAGGGGCCATGAACAACATCTTCAGCTACAAACACCAGGTACCATGACCAACATCTTCAGCTACAAACACCAGTGGCCATGGTCACCATCTTCAGCTACAAACACCAGTGGCCATGGTCAAAGTCTTCCGCTACAAACTGTGGCCAAGGTCACCATCTTCAGCTACACACAACAGGGGTAACCCTAGTGGCCATGGTCACCATCTTCAGCTACAAACACCAGTGGCGATGGTCACCATCTTCAGCTCCAAACACCATGGGCCATGGTCAACATCTTCAGCTACAAACACCAGTATCCATGGTTTCCATCATCAGCTACAAAAAACAGGGACCATGACCAACATCTTCAGCTACAAACACCAGTGGCCATTGTCACCATCTTCAGCAACAAACACCAGTGGCCTTGGTCACTACAAACACCAGTGGCCATGGCCACCATCTTCAGCTACAAACACCAATGGCCTTGGTCAACATCTTCAGCTACAAACACCAGGGGACATGGTGACTACAAACACCAGGGGCCATGGTCAACATCTTCAACTACAAACACCAGGGGCCATGGTCACTACAAACACCAGTGGCCATGGTCACAATCTTCAGCTACAAACACCAGTAGCTATGGTCAACATCTTCAGCTACAAACAGTGGCCATGGTCACCATCTTCACCTACAGACACCAGGGGTCATGGTCACCAACTTCAGCTGTAAACATCAGGGGCCATGGTGAACATCTTCATCTACAAACACCAGAGGCCATGGTCAACATCTTCAGCTACAAACACCAGTGCCATGGACACAATCTTCAGCTTCACAAACCGGGGCCATGGTCAACATCTTCAGCTACAAACACCAGTGGTCATGGTCAACATCTTCAGCTACAAACAGTGGCCATGGTCACCATCTTCAGCTGCAAACACCAGTGGTCATGGTCACTGCAAACACCAGTGGCCATGGTCAACATATTCAGCTGCAAACACCAGTGGATATGGTCATCATCTTCAGCTGTAAACACTAAATGCCATGGTCAACATTTTCAGCTACAAAGAGTGGCCATAGTCACCATTTTCAGCTACAAACACCACTGGCCATGGTCAACATCTTCAGCTATAAACACCAGAGGCCAAGGTCAACATCTTCAGCTACAAACACCAGGGGCCATGGTCACCATCTTCAGCTACAAACACCAGTGGCCATTGTCGCCATCTTCAGCTACAAACACCAGGGGCCATAGTCAACATCTTCAGCTACAAACACCAGTGGCCATGGTCAACATCTTCAGCTACAAAACACCAGTGGCCATGATCAGCATCTTCAGCTACAAACACCAGAGGACATGGTCACCATCTTCATCTGCAAACACTAGGGTCCATGGTCAACATCTTTGGGTACAAACACCAGTGGCCATGGTCACCATCATCATCTTCAAACACCACTAGCCATGGTCAACCACTTCAGCTACAAACACCAGGGGCTATACTCAACATCTTCAGCTACAAACACCAGTGGCCATGGTCAACATCTTCAGCTACAAACACCAGTGGCCATGGTCAACATCTTCAGTGACAAACACAAGAGGACATGATCACCATCTTCATTTGCAAACATCAGGGGCCATGGTCACCATCTTCAGCTACAAACACTAATGGCCACAGTCAACATCTTCAGCTATAAACACTATATGCCAAGGTCAACATCTTCAGTTACAAACACCAGGGGCCATGGTCACCATCTTCAGCTACAAACCCCAGGGGCCATGGTCACCATCTTCAGCTACAAACACCAGGGGCCATGGTCAACATCTTCAGCTACAAACACCAGGGGCCATGGTCAACATCTTCAGCTACAAACACCAGTGGCCATGGTCAACATCTTCAGCTACAAACACCAGTGGCCATGGTCAACATCTTCAGCTACAAACACCAGGGGCCATGGTCAACATCTTCAGCTACAAACACCAGTGGCCATGGTCAACATCTTCAGCTACAAACACCAGTGGCCATGGTCACCATCTTCAGCTACAAACACCAGTGGCCATGGTCAACATCTTCAGCTACAAACACCAGTGGCCATGGTCAACATCTTCAGCTACAAACACCAGTGGCCATGGTCAACATCTTCAGCTACAAACACCACTGGCCATGGTCAACATCTTCAGTTACAAACACCAGTGGCCATAGTCAAAATCTTCAGCTACAAACACCAGTGGCCAGGGTCAACATCTTCAGCTACAAACACCAGTGGCCATGGTCAACATCTTCAGCTACAAACACTAGTGGCCATGGTCACCATCTTCAGCTACAAATACCAGTGTCCATGTTCAACATCTTCAGCTACAAACACCAGGCACCATGGTCACTATAAACACCAGAGGCAATGGTCAGCATCTTCAGATACAAACACCATTGGCCATAGTCACTACAGCTACAAATACCAGTGGCCATGGTAAACATCTTTAGCTACAAACACCAGTGGCCATGGTCAACATCTTCAGCTACAAACACCAGTGGCCATTACCAACATCTTCAGCTACAAACACCAGTGGCCATTACCAACATCTTCAGCTACAAACACCAGTGGCCATGGTCAACATCTTCAGCTACAAACACCAGTGGCCATGGTCAAAGTCTTCCGCTACAAACTGTGGCCAAGGTCACCATCTTCAGCTACACACAACAGGGGCAACCCTAGTGACCATGGTCACCATCTTCAGCTACAAACACCAGTGGCGATGGTCACCATCTTCAGCTCCAAACACCATGGGCCATGGTCAACATCTTCAGCTACAAACACCAGTATCCATGGTTTCCATCATCAGCTACAAAAAACAGGGACCATGACCAACATCTTCAGCTACAAACACCAGTGGCCATTGTCACCATCTTCAGCAACAAACACCAGTGGCCTTGGTCACTACAAACACCAGTGGCCATGGCCACCATCTTCAGCTACAAACACCAATGGCCATGGTCAACATCTTCAGCTACAAACACCAGGGGCCATGGTCAACATCTTCAACTACAAACACCAGTGGCCATGGTCACAATCTTCAGCTACAAACACCAGTAGCTATGGTCAACATCTTCAGCTACAAACACTAAGGGCCATGTTCACCATCTTCACCTACAGACACCAGGGGTCATGGTCACCAACTTCAGCTATAAACATCAGGGGCCATGGTGAACATCTTCATCTACAAACACCAGAGGCCATGGTCAACATCTTCAGCTACAAACACCAGTGCCATGGACACAATCTTCAGCTTCAAAAAAGAGGGACCATGACCAACATCTTCAGCTACAAACACCAGTGGCCACGGTCAACATCTTCAGCTACAAACAGTGGCTATGGTCACCCTCTTCAGCTACAAACACCTGTAGCCATGGTCACCATCTTCAGCTGCAAACACCAGTGGCCATGGTCAACATATTCAGCTGCAAACACCAGTGGATATGGTCAACATCTTCAGCTACAAACACCAGGGGACATGGTCATCATCTTCAGCTACAAACAGTGGCCATAGTCACCATTTTCAGCTACAAACACCACTGGCCATGGTCAACATCTTCAGCTATAAACACCAGAGGCCAAGGTCAACATCTTCAGCTACAAACACCAGGGGGGGTCACCATCTTCAGCTACAAACACCAGTGGCCATTGTCGCCATCTTCAGCTACAAACACCAGGGGCCATGGTCAACATATTCAGCTACAAACACCAGGGGGGGTCACCATCTTCAGCTACAAACACCAGTGGCCATTGTCGCCATCTTCAGCTACAAACACCAGTGACCATGGTCACTGCAAACACCAGTGGCCATGGTCAACATCTTCAGCTACAAAACACCAGTGGCCATGGTCAACATCTTCAGCTACAAACACCAGGGGACATGGTCACCATCTTCATCTGCAAACACCAGGGGCCATGGTTAACATCTTTGGCTACAAACACCAGTGGCCATGTTCACCATCTTCATCTCCAAACACCACTAGCCATGGTCAACCACTTCAGCTACAAACACCAGGGGCTATACTCAACATCTTCAGCTACAAACACCAGTGGCCATGGTCAACATCTTCAGCTACAAACCCCAGGGGCCATGGTCACCATCTTCAGCTACAAACCCCAGGGGCCATGGTTGCCATCTTCAGCTACAAACAGGGGCCATGGTCAACATCTTCAGCTACAAACACTAGTGGCCATGGACATCATCTTCACCTACAAACACCAGGGCCATGGAGAACATCTTAAGCTACAAACACCAGTGGCCATGGTCACCATCATCAGCTACAAACACCAGTGACCATGGTTAACATCTTCAGCTACAAACACCAGTGGCCATGGTCACCATCTTCAGCTGAAAACACCAGTGGCCATGGTCAACATCTTCAGCTACCAACACCAGTGGCCATGGTCACCATCTTCAGCTACAAACACCAGGGGCCATGGTCAATATCTTCAGCTACAAACTCCAATGGCCATGATCAACATCTTCAGATAAAAACATCACTGGCCATGGTCAACCCCTTCAGCTACAAACACCACTGGCCATGGTAAAAATCTTCAGTTACAAACACTACGGGCCATAGCCACTACAAACAGTTCCCATGGTCAACATCATCAGCTACAAACACCACTGAGCATGGACACTACAAACACCAGTGGCCACGGTTGCCATCTTCGGCTACAAACACCAGTGACCATGCTCAACATCTTCAGCTAGAATCACAAGGGGTCATGGTGAACATCTTCAGCTAGAAACACCAGGGTCATGGTCAACATCTTCAGCTAGAAACACCAGAGTCCATGGTCACCATCTTCAGCTAAAAACACCAGTCCCCATGGCCAACATCTTCAGGTAGAAACACCAGTGGACATGGTCAAAATTTTCAGCTACAAACACCAGGGGCCATGGTCGCCATCTTTAGCTACAAACACCAGAGGTCATGGTCAACATCTTCAGCAACAAACACTGCTGGCCATGGTCACCATCTTCAGCTACAAACACCAGTGGTCATGATCACTACTAACACCAGTGGACATGGTCACCATCCTCAGCTACAAACACCAGTGGCCATGGTCACCGTTGTCATCTACAAACACCAGTGGTCATGGTCACCATCTTCAGCTACAAACACCAGGGGTCATGACCAATATCTTCAGCTACAAACACCAGTGGCCATGGTCACCAGTGGCCATATTCACTACAAACACCAGTGGCCATGGTCACCATCTTCAGCTACAAACACCAGTGGCCATGGTCAACATCTTCAGCTACAAACACCAGTGGCCATGGTCACCATCTTCAGCTACAAACACCAGTGGCCATGGTCAACATCTTCAGCTACAAACACCAGTGGCCATGGTCAACATCTTCAGCTACAAATACCAGTGGCCATGGTAAACATCTTTAGCTACAAACACCAGTGGCCATGGTCAACATCTTTAGCTACAAACACCAGTGGCCATGGTCAATAGAAACACCAGTGGTCATGGTCACAATATTCAGCAACAAACACCACTGACCATGGTCCACATCTTCAGCTACAAACACCAGGGGCCATGGTCAACATCTTCAGCTACAAACACCAGTTGCCATAGTCAACATCTTCAGCTGCAAACACTGGCCATGGTCTCTACAAACACCAGTGGTCATCGTTACCATCTTCAGCTACAAACACCAGTAGCTATGCACATCTTGACCAACAAACAATGGCAGTGGTCAGCATCTTTAGCTACAAACAGCATGGGTCATGGTCAACATCTTCAGCTACAAACACCAGTAGCCATGGTTTCCATCTTCAGCTACAAGAACCAGGGACCATGACCAACATCTTCAGCAACAAACAACAGTGACTATCGTCACCATCTTCAGCTACAAACACCAGTGGCCATTGTCAACATCTTCAGCTACAAACAGTGTCCATGGTCACAATCATCAGCTATAAATACCTGTAGCCATGGTCACTGCAAACCAGTGGACATTGTCAGCATCTTCAACTACAAACACCAGTGGCAGTGGTCAACATCTTCAACTACAAACACTAGTGGCCATGGTCACCATCTTCAGCTATAAACACCAGTAGCCATGCTCAACATCTTCAGCTACAAACACAAGTGGCCATGGTCAACATCTTCAACTACAAACTCCATGGGCCATTGTCAACATCTTCAGCTACAAACACCAGTGGCTATGGCCAACATCTTCAGCTACAAACACCAGTGGCCATGGCCAACATCTTCAGCTACAAACACCAGTGGCCATGGCCAATATCTTCAGCTACAAACACCAGTGGCCATGGCCACCATCTTCAGCTACAAACACCAGGGGCCATGGTGACTACAAACACCAGTGGCCATGGTCAACATCTTTGGATACAACCACCAGTAGCCATGGTTAACAACTTCAGCTAGAAACACCAGGGGCCATGGTGACTACAAACACCAGTGGCCATGGTAACCATCTTCAGCTACAAACACCAGTAGCCATGGTCAACATCTTCAGCTACAAACACTAGGGGCCATGTTCACCATCTTCACCTACAAACACCAGGGGCCATGGTCACCAACTTGAGCTACAAGCACCAGGGGCCATGGTGAACATCTTCAGCTACAAACACCAGTGGCCATGGTCAAAATCTTCAGCACCACCAGACCAAGATCCGGCAACAAAAATCACTTGCAGATCACTAAAGCCAATAACTCTGCTGGTGAAGCACTATTCTCTTGCATCATAGCCAAATTATGGAACTCCCTCCCACCCACAATGACCTCCATACCATCATGCACCCACTTCAAAACTTTACTTAAAGCACACCTAAAAACATGCTGGCTATGCCCTTGCAACTCCAACTCTAATATCACCCACCCCATCCAACCACTACCTTTCTTTCCACTCCACTAACTGCCTTGATTATAGCAAGCTCAGATGCTCATAAGCCTAGTACTTATTATACAGCAGGGACTTCTTATTGCAACATTTGTTAATGTCTGTTATGTACTTCACAGATACAGATTCTAGTTGTCTACTGATGTACTATGTTCATCTGTAAACATGTTGTAAGTAATTGCTATGTAAATTGTTTATCACTATGTAATCCAATGTAACTACTGTCTGTTTATTTTAACTGTGGAGCTTTTCTCCCCGGGCCTTCACTGAAAATGGACCTACATCCAGTCGGACACTCCCGGTCAACAAATATAAATTAAATAAACAAAAAACATTGGCCATGGTCACAATCTTTAGTTACAAACATCAGTGGCCATGGTCAACATCATCTACTACAAACACCACTGGCCATGGTCAACATCTTCAGCTACAAACACCAGTGGCCATGGTCAACATTTTCAACTACAAACTCCATGGACCATGGTCAACATCTTCAGCTACAAACACCAGTGGCTATGGTCTCCATCTTCAGCTACAAACACCAGAGACCATGACCAATATCTTCAGCTACAAAAAACAGTGGCCACGGTTATCATCTTCAGCTACAAGCACCAGTGGCTATGGTCTCCATCTTCAGCTACAAACAACAGGGACCATGACCGACATCTTCAGCTACAAAAAACATTGGCCATGGTTATCATCTTCAGCTACAAACACCAGTCAACATGGTCAACATCTTCAGCCACAAACAGTTGCAGTGGTCACTATCTTCAGCTAAAACAGCAATAGCCATGTTCACTACAAACCAGTGGACATGGTCAACATCTTCAACTACAAATACCAGTGGCCATGGTCAGCATCTTCAGCTACAAACACCAGGGCCATGGTCAGCATCTTCAGCTACAAACACCAGGGGCCATGGTCTTCAGCTACAACCACCAGGGGCCATGGTCATCTTCAGCTACAAACACCATGGACCTTGACCAACATCTTCAGTTACAAACACCAGAAGCCATGGTCACTACAAACCAGTGGACATGGTCAACATCTTCAACTACAAACACCAGTGGCCATGGTCAACAACTTCAGCTACAAAGACCAGGGGTCATGGTCAACATCTTCAGCTACAAATACCAGTGGGCATGGCCACTATACACACCAGTGGCCATGGTCACCATCTTCAGTTACAAACACCAGTGGCCATGGTCAACATCTTCGGATACAAACAGTTGCCATGGCCACCTTTTTCAGCTATAAACACCAGTAGCATTGGTCACTACAAACCAGTGGACATTTTCTCCCCGGGCCTTCACTGAAAATCGACCTACATCCAGTCAGACACTCCCGGTCAACAAATATAAATAAAATAAATAAACAAAAAACATTGGCCATGGTCACCATCTTCAACTACAAACATCAGTGGCCATGGTCAACATCGTCTACTACAAACACCACTGGCCATGGTCAACATCTTCAGCTACAAACACCAGTGGCCATGGTCACCACAAACACTAGTGGCCATGGTCACCATCTTCAGCTACAAACACCAGTAGCCATGCTCAACATCTTTAGCTACAAACACCAATGGCCATGGTCAACATCTTCAACTACAAACTCCATGGGCCATGGTCAACATCTTCAGCTACAAACACCAGTGGCTGTGGTCTCCATCTTCAGCTACAAACACCAGGGACCATGACCAACATCTTCAGCTACAAACACCAGTGGCCATGGTTATCATCTTCAGCTACAAACACCAGTCGACATGGTCAACATCCTCAGCCACAAGCAGTTGCAATAGTCACTATCTTCAGCTACAAACAGCAGTAGCCATGTTCACTACAAACCAGTGGACATGGCCAACCTCTTCAACTACAAGCACCAGTGGGCATGGACATCATCTTCAGCTACAAACACCAGGGCCATGGAGAACATCTTAAGCTACAAACACCAGTGGCTATGGTCACCATCTTCAGCTACAAACACCAGTGACCATGGTCAACATCTTCAGCTACAAACACCAGTGGTCATGGTCACCATCTTAAGCTACAAACACCAGTGGCCATGGTCACTGCAAACACCAGTGGCCATGGTTAACATCTTCAGCTACAAACACCAGTGGCCATGGTCAACAGCTTCAGCTCCAAACATCAGGGGACATGGTCATCTTCAGCTGCAAACAGGGGCCAAGGTCAATATCTTCAGCTACAAACACCAGTGGCCATGATCACCATTTTTAGCTACAAACATCACTGGCCATGGTCAACCCCTTCAGCTACAAACACCACTGGCCATGGTAAAAATCTTCAGTTACAAACACTACGGGCCATAGCCACTACAAACAGTTCCCATGGTCAACATCATCAGCTACAAACACCACTGAGCATGGACACTACAAACACCAGTGGCCACGGTTGCCATCTTCGGCTACAAACACCAGTGACCATGCTCAACATCTTCAGCTAGAATCACAAGGGGTCATGGTGAACATCTTCAGCTAGAAACACCAGGGTCATGGTCAACATCTTCAGCTAGAAACACTAGGGCCATGGTCACTATAAATACCAGTGTCCATGGTCACCATCTTCAGCTAAAAACACCAGTCCCCATGGCCAACATCTTCAGGTAGAAACACCAGTGGCCATGGTCAAAATTTTCAGCTACAAACACCAGGGGCCATGGTCACCATCTTTAGCTACAAACACCAGAGGTCATGGTCAACATCTTCAGCAACAAACACTGCTGGCCATGGTCACCATCTTCAGCTACAAACACCAGTGGTCATGATCACTACTAACACCAGTGGACATGGTCACCATCCTCAGCTACAAACACCAGTGGCCATGGTCACCATCATCATCTACAAATACCAGTGGTCATGGTCACCATCTTCAGCTACAAACACCAGGGGTCATGACTAATGTCTTCAGCTACAAACACCAGTGGCCATGGTCACCAGTGGCCATATTCAGTACAAACACCAGTGGCTATGGTCACCATCTTCAGCTACAAACACCAGTGGCCATGGTCAACATCTTCAGCTACAAACACTAGTGGCCAGGGTCACCATCTTCAGCTACAAACACCAGTTGCCAAGTTCAACATCTTCAGCTACAAACACCAGGTGCCATGGTTACTACAAACACCAGTGGCCATGGTCAACATATTCAGCTACAAACACCAGTGGCCATGGTAAACATCTGTAGCTACAAACACAAGTGGCCATGGTCAATAGAAACACCAGTGGTCATGGTCACAATATTCAGCAACAAACACCTCTGACCATGGTCCACATCTTCAGCTACAAACACCAGGGGCCATGGTCAACATCTTCAGCTACAAATACCACGGGCCATAGCCACTACAAACACCAGTTGCCATAGTCAACATCTTCAGCTGCAAACACTGGCCATGGTCTCTACAAACACCAGTGGCCATGGTTACCATCTTCAGCTACAAACACCAGTAGCTATGCACATCTTGACCAACAAACAATGGCCGTGGTCAGCATCTTTAGCTACAAACAGCATGGGCCATGGTCAACATCTTCAGCTACAAACACCAGTAGCCATGGTTTCCATCTTCAGCTACAAAAACCAGGGAGCATGACCAACATCTTCAGCTACAAACACCAGTGGCCATCGTCACCATCTTCAGCTACAAACACCAGTAGCCATGGTCAACATCTTCACCTACAAACAGTGTCCATGGTCACAATCTTCAGCTATAAATACCTGTAGCCATGGTCACTGCAAACCAGTGGACATTGTCAGCATCTTCAACTACAAACACCAGTGGCAGTGGTCAACATCTTCAGATAATAACACCAAGGGCCATAGTCACCATCTTCAGCTACAAACACCGGGAGCCATGGTAAAGATCTTCAGCTACAAACACCAGTGGCCATGGTCAACATCTTCAACTACAAACGCCATGGGCCATTGTCAACATCTTCAGCTACAAACACCAGTGGCTATGGCCAACATCTTCAGCTACAAACACCAGTGGCCATGGCCAACATCTTCAGCTACAAACACCAGTGGCCATGGCCAACATCTTCAGCTACAAACACCAGTGGCCATGGCCACCATCTTCAGCTACAAACACCAGGGGCCATGGTGACTACAAACACCAGTGGCCATGGTCAACATCTTTGGATACAAACACCAGCAGCCATGGTTAACAACTTCAGCTAGAAACACCAGGGGCCATGGTCACTACAAACACCAGTGGCCATGGTCACCATCTTCAGCTACAAATACCAGTAGCCATGGTCAACATCTTCAGCTACAAACACTAGGGGCCACGTTCACCATTTTCAGCTACAAACACCAGGGGCCATGATCATCAGCACCACCAGACCAAGATCCGGCAACAAAAATCACTTGCAGATCACTAAAGCCAATAACTCTGCTGGTGAAGCACTATTCTCTTGCATCATAGCCAAATTATGGATCTCCCTCCCACCCACAATGACCTCCATACCATCATGCACCCACTTCAAAACTTTACTTAAAGCACACCTAAAAACATGCTGGCTATGCCCTTGCAACTCCAACTCTAATATCACCCACCCCATCCAACCACTACCTTGCTTTCCACTCCACTAACTACCTTGATTATAGCAAGCTCAGATGCTCATAAGCCTAGTACTTATTATACAGCAGGAACTTCTTATTGCAACATTTGTTAATGTCTGTTATGTACTTCACAGATACAGATTCTAGTTGTCTACTGTTGTACTATGTTCTTCATCTGTAAATATGTTGTAAGTAATTGCAATGTAAATTGTTAATCACTATGTAATCCAATGTAACTACTGTCTGTTTATTTTAACTGTGGAGCTTTTCTCCCCAGACCTTCACTGAAAATGGACCTACATCCAGTCGGACACTCCCAGTCAACAAATATAAATTAAATAAACAAAAACCATTGGCCATGGTCACCATCTTTAGCTACAAACATCAGTGGCCATGGTCAACATCTTCTACTACAAACACCACTGGCCATGGTCAACATCTTCAGCTACAAACACCAGTGGCCATGGTCAACATCTTCAACTACAAACTCCATTAGCCATGGTCAACATCTTCAGCTACAAACACCAGTGGCTATGGTCTCCATCTTCAGCTACAAACATCAGAGACCATGACCAACATCTTCAGCTACAAATAACAGTGGCCATGGTTATCATCTTCAGCTACAAACCCCAGTGGCTATGGTCTCCATCTTCAGCTACAAACACCAGGGACCATGACCGACATCTTCAGCTACAAAAAACATTGGCCATGGTTATCATCTTCAGCTACAAATACCAGTCAACATGGTCAACATCTTCAGCCACAAACAGTTGCAGTGGTCAACATCTTCAGCTACAAACAGTAGTAGCCATGGTCTCCATCTTCAGCTACAAACACCAGAGACCATGACCAACATCTTCAGCTACATAAACCAGTGGACATGGTCAACATCTTCAACTACAAATACCAGTGGCCATGGTCAACATCTTCAGCTACAAACACCAGGGGCCATGGTCATCATCTTCAGCTACAAACACCAGGGGCCATGGTCATCATTTTCAGCTACAACCACCAGGGGCCGTGGTCATATTCAGCTACAAACACCACTGGCCATGGTCAAGGTCTTCAGCTACAAACACCATGGACCTTGACCAACATCTTCAGCTACAAACACCAGTAGCCATGGTCACTACAAACCAGTGGACATGGTCAACATCTTCAACTACAAACACCAGTGGCCATGGTCAACATCTTCAGCTACAAAAACCAGGGGCCATGGTCACCATCTTCAGCTACAAACACCAGGGGTCATGGTCAACATCTTCAGCTACAAATACCAGTGGGCATGGTCACTACACACACCAGTGACCATGGTCACCATCTTCAGCTACAAACACCAGTGGCCATGGGTAACATCTTTGGATACAAACAGTTGCCATGGCCACTTTCTTCAGCTATAAACACCAGTAGCTTTGGTCACTACAAACCAGTGGACATGGTCATCTTCTTCTATAAATACCAGTGGCCATGCTCAAGATCTTCACCTACAAACACCAGGGGCCATGGAACCATGTTCAGCTAAAAACACCAGGGGCCATGGCCAACATCTTCAGCTAAAAACACCAGTGGCCATGGTCAACATCATCAGCTAAAAACACTAGTGGCCATGGTCAACATCTTCGGTTACAAACACCAGTGGTCATGATCAACATCTTCAGCTACAAACATCAGGGGCCATGGTCAACATCTTCAGCTACAAACACCAGATGCCATGTTCACTACAAAAACCAGTGGCCATGGTGACCATCTCCAGCTACAAACACCAGGGGCCACGGTGAACATCTTCAGCTACAAATACCAGGGACCATGGTCAATATCTTCAGCTACAAACTAAAATGGCCATGATCAACACCTTCAGGTACAAACTCCAGGTGCCATGGTCACCATCTTCAGCTACAAACACCAGTGGCCATGGCAAAATCTTCAGCACCACCAGACCACTAAGATCCAGCAACAAAAATCACTTGCAGATCACTAAAGCCAATAACTCTGCTGGTGAAGCACTATTCTCTTGCACCATAGCCAAATTATGGAACTCCCTCCCATCCACAATTACCTCCATACCATCATGCACCCACTTCAAAACTTTACTTAAAGCACACCTAAAAACATGCTGGCTATGCCCTTGCAACTCCCACTCTAATATCACCCACCCCATCCAACCACTACCTTTCTTTCCACTCCACTCCACTAACTACCTTGATTATAGCAAGCTCAGATGCTCATAAGCCTAGTACTTATTATACAGCAGGAACATCTTATTGTAACATTTGTTAATGTCTGTTATGTACTTCACACATAAAGATTCTAGTTGTCTCCTGATGTACTATGTTCTTCATCTGTAAATATGTTGATAGTAATTGCTATGTAAATTGTTAATCACTATGTAATCCAATGTAACTACAGTCTGTTTATTTTAACTGTGGAGCTTTTCTCCCCAGGCCTCCACTGAAAACGGACCTACATCCAGTCGGACACTCTCGGTCAACAAATATAAATAAATAAAATAAATAAAATAAACAAAAACCATTGGCCATGGTCACCATCTTCAGCTACAAACATCAGTGGCCATGGTCAACATCTTTGACTACAAACACCACTGGACACGGTCAACATCTTCAGCTAAAAACAACATTGGCCGTGGTCAACATCTTCAGCTACAACCACCAGGGGCCTTGGTCACCATCTTTAGCTGCAAACACCAGGGGTCATGGTCAACATCTTCAGCTACAAACACCAGTGGCCCTGGTCACTACAAACACCTGTGGCCATGGTCATCATCTTCAGCTACAAACACCAGGTGCCATGGTTGCCATCCTTAGCTACAAACACCAGGGGACATGGCCAACATCTTCAGCTACAAACACCAGTGGCTGTGGTCACCATCTTTAGCTACAAACACCAGGGATCAAGACCAACATCTTCAGCTACAAAGAAAAGTGGCCATGGACAACATCTTCAGCTACAAACACCTGTGGCCATGGACATCTTCAGCTGTAAACACCAGTGGCCATGGTCAATACAAACAGCAGTGGCCATGGTCAATATCTTCAGCAAACAACACCAGTGACCATGGTCAACATATTCAGCTACAAATACCCGGGGCCATGGTCAACATCTTCAGCTACAAACACCAGTGGCCATGGTCATTAAAATCACCAGTGGCCATGGTCAACATCTTCTGCTACAAATACCAGGGGCCATGGTCAACATCTTCAGCTACAAATACCAGTAGCAATAGTCACTACAAACACCAGTGGCCATTGTCAGCATCTTCGGCTACAAACAGCAGGGTCATGGTAAACATCTTCATCTACAAACAGCAGGGGCCATCTTCAACATCTTCAGCTAGAAACACCAGGGGCCATGGTCAACATCTTCAGCTAGAAACACCAGGTGCCATGGTCAATATCTTCAGCTTCAAACACCAGGGGCCAAGGTCACCTCAAACACCAGTGGCCATGGTCACCATATTCAGCTACAAACACTAGTGGAATGTTCACTACAACCACCAGTGGCCATTGTCAACATCTTCCACTACAAACACCATGACCCATGGTCAACATCTTCAGCTAGAAACACCAACGGCCATGGTCAACATCTTCAGCTAGAAACACCAGGTGCCATGGTCAACATCTTCAGCTTTAAACACCAGGGGCCATGGTCACCTCAAACACTAGGGGCCAAGGATACCATCTTCAGCTACAAACACCAGGGGAAATGGTCAACATCTTCAGCTACAAACACAAGGGGCCATGGTCAACATCTTCAGCTACAAACACCAGTGGCCATGGTCACTATTTTCCGCTACAAACACCAGGGATCATGACCAATATCTTTAGTTACAAATACCAGTTGCCATGGTCACCATCTTCTGCTACAAACACCAGTGGCCATGGCCACCATCTTCAGCTACAAACACCAGTAGATATGGTCACCATCTTCAGCTACAAACACCAGTAGATATGGTCACCATCTTCAGCTACAAACACCGGTGGCCATGGTCACCATCTTCAGCTACAAACAACAGTGGCCATGGTCAACATCTTCGGCTAAATACACCAGGGTCATGGTCACCACCTTCATCTACCAACACCAGGGGCCTTAATCAACATCTTCAGCTACAAACACCAGTCGCCATGTTCACCATCCTCAGCTACAAATACCACTGGCCATAGTCAACATCTTCAGCTATACACATCAGTGGCCATGGTCAACATCTTCAGCTACAAACACCAGTGGCCATGGTCAACATCTTCAGCTTCAAACTCCAGTGGCCATGGTCACTACAAACACCAGTGGCCATGGTCATCATGTTCAGCTACAAACAACAGTGCCATAGTCAGAATTTTCATCTACAAACACCAGTGGCCATGGTCACCATCTTCAGCTACAAACACCAGCGGCCATGGTCAACATCTTCAGCTACAGACACCAGTGGCCATGGTCACTACAAACACCAGTGGCCATGGTCAACATCTTCAGCTACAAACATCAATGGTCATGGTCAACATCTTCAGCTACAAACACCATTGGCCATGGTCACTACAAACACCATTGGCCATGGTCACCATCCTCAGCTACAAACACCAGTGGCCATGGTCACCATTTTCAGCTACAAACACCAGGGGCCATGGTCAACATCTTCAGATACAAACACCAGTAGCCATGGTCACCATCTTCAGCTACAAACACCAGGGACCATGACCCAACACCAGGGACCATGACCAACATCTTCAGCTACAAACACCAGTGTTCATATTCACTACAAACACCAGTGACCATGGTCACCAGCTTCAGCTACAAACACCAGTGGCCATGGTCAAAATCTTCAGCTACAAACACCAGTGGCCAGGGTCAACATCTTCTGCTATAAACAGCAGTGCCCATGGTTAACATCTTCAGCTACAATCACCAGTGGTCATGGTCCACATCTTCAGCTACAAACACCAGGGCCCATGGACATCTTCAGCTACAAACACCAGTGGTCATGGTGACCATCTTCAGCAGCAAACACCAGGTACCATGACCAACATCTTCAGCTACAAACACCAGTGGCCATGGTCACCATCTTCAGCTACAAACACCAGTGGCCATGGACATCTTCAGCTACAAACACCAGTGGCAATGGTCAACATCTTCAGCTACAAACACCAGTGGCCATGGTCCACATCTTCAGCTACAAACACCAGGGGCCATGGACATCTTCAGCTACAAACACCAGTGGTCATGGTCACCATCTTCAGCTACATACACCAGGTACCATGACCAACATCTTCAGCTACAAACACCAGTGGCCATAGTCACCATCTTCAGCTACAAACACCAGTGGCCATGGTCAAAATCTTCTGCTACAAACTGTGGCCATGGTCACCATCTTCAGCTACAAACACCAGTAGTCTTGGTCACTACAAACCAGTGGACAGGGTCAACATCTTCCTCTACAAAGTGGCCGTGGTCCACATCTTCAGCTACAAAAAACAGAGGCCATGGTCACCATCTTCAGCTACACACACCAGGGGTCATAGTCAACATATTCAGCTATAAACACCAGTGAGTATGGTCACTACAATCCCTAGTGGTCATGGTCACCATCTTCAGCTACAAACACCAGTGGCCATGGTAAACATCTTCAGCTACAAACACCAGGAGCCATGGTCACTACAAACACCAGTGGCCATGGTCAACATCTTCAGCTACAAACACCACTGGCCAAGGTCAACATCTTCAGCTACAAACACCAGTGGCCATGGTCACAATCTTCAGCTACAAACACCAGGGGCCATGGTCAACATCTTCAGCTACAAACACCAGGGGCCATGGTCACAACAAACACCAGTGGCAATTGTCACCATCTTCAGCTACAAATACCACTGGCCATGGTCAACATCTTCAGCTACAAATACCAGTGGCCATGGTCACTACAAACACCACTGGCCATGGTCACCATCTTCAGCTACAAACACCAGTGGACATGGTCAGTATCTTCAGGTACAAGCACTAGGGGCCATGGTCACCATCTCCAGCTACAAACACCAGTGGCCATGGTCACCATCTTCAGCTACAAACACCAGTGGACATGGTCACCATCTTCAGCTACAAACACCGGTGGCCATGGTCACCATCTTCAGCTACAAACAACAGTGGCCATGGTCAACATCTTCGGCTACATACACCAGGGTCATGGTCACCACCTTCATCTACCAACACCAAGGGCCTTAATCAACATCTTCAGCTACAAACACCAGTCGCCATGTTCACCATCCTCAGCTACAAATACCACTGGCCATAGTCAACATCTTCAGCTATACACATCAGTGGCCATGGTCAACATCTTCAGCTACAAACACCAGTGGCCATGGTCAACATCTTCAGCTTCAAACTCCAGTGGCCATGGTCACTACAAACACCAGTGGCCATGGTCACCATGTTCAGCTACAAATACCAGTGCCATAGTCAGCATTTTCATCTACAAACACCAGTGGCCATGGTCACCATCTTCAGCTACAAACACCAGCAGCCATGGTCAACATCTTCAGCTACAGACACCAGTGGCCATGGTCACTACAAACACCAGTGGCCATGGTCAACATCTTCAACTACAAACAGCAATGGTCATGGTCAACATCTTCAGCTACAAACACCATTGGCCATGGTCATTACAAACGCCATTGGCCATGGTCACCATCCTCAGCTACAAACACCAGTGGCCATGGTCACCATTTTCAGCTACAAACACCAGGGGCCATGGTCAACATCTTCAGATACAAACACCAGTAGCCATGGTCACCATATTCAGCTACAAACACCAGGGACCATGACCAACATCTTCAGCTACAAACACCAGTGTTCATATTCACTACAAACACCAGTGACCATGGTCACCATCTTCAGCTACAAACACCAGTGGCCATGGTCAAAATCTTCAGCTACAAACACCAGTGGCCAGGGTCAACATCTTCTGCTATAAACAGCAGTGCCCATGGTCAACATCTTCAGCTACAAACACCAGTGGTCATGGTCCACATCTTCAGCTACAAACACCAGGGCCCATGGACATCTTCAGCTACAAACACCAGTGGTCATGGTGACCATCTTCAGCAACAAACACCAGGTACCATGACCAACATCTTCAGCTACAAACACCAGTGGCCATGGTCACCATCTTCAGCTCCAAACACCAGTGGCCATGGACATCTTCAGCTACAAACACCAGTGGCAATGGTCAACATCTTCAGCTACAAACACCAGTGGCCATGGTCCACATCTTCAGCTACAAACACCAGGGGCCATGGACATCTTCAGCTACAAACATCAGTGGTCATGGTCACCATCTTCAGCTACATACACCAGCTACCATGACCAACATCTTCAGCTACAAACACCAGTGGCCATGGTCACCATCTTCAGCTACAAACACCAGTGGCCATGGTCATAATCTTCTGCTACAAACTGTGGCCATGGTCACCATCTTCAGCTACAAACACCAGTAGTCTTGGTCACTACAAACCAGTGGACAGGGTCAACATCTTCCTCTAAAAAGTGGCCGTGGTCCACATCTTCAGCTACAAAAAACAGAGGCCATGGTCACCATCTTCAGCTACACACACCAGGGGTCATAGTCAACATCCTCAGTTATAAACACCAGTGAGCATGGTCGCTACAATCCCTAGTGGCCATGGTCACCATCTTCAGCTACAAACACCAGTGGCCATGGTAAACATCTTCAGCTACAAACACCAGGAGCCATGGTCACTACAAACCCCAGTGGCCATGGTCAACATCTTCAGCTACAAACACCACTGGCCAAGGTCATCTTCAGCTACAAACACCAGTGGCCATGGTCACAATCTTCAGCTACAAACACCAGGGGCCATGGTCAACATCTTCAGCTACAAACACCAGGGGCCATGGTCACAACAAACACCAGTGGCAATTGTCACCATCTTCAGCTACAAATACCACTGGCCATGGTCAACATCTTCAGCTACAAATACCAGTGGCCATGGTCACTACAAACACCACTGGCCATGGTTACCATCTTCAGCTACAAACACCAGTGGACATGGTCAGTATCTTCAGCTACAAACACTAGGGGCCATGGTCACCATCTCCAGCTACAAACACCAGTGGCTATGGTCACCATCTTCAGCTACAAACACCAGGGACCAAGACCAACATCTTCTGCTACAAACACCAGTGGCCATGATCAACATCTTCAGCTACAAACACCCGGGGCCATGGTCAATATCTACAGCTACAAACACGAGTGGCAATGGTCACTACAAACACCTGTGGCCATGGTCATCTTCATCTACAAACACCAGTGGCCATGCTCAACATCTTCAGCTATAAACACCAGTGGCCATGGTCAACATCTTTAGCTACAAACACCAGGGTTCATAATCACCATCTTCAGCTACAAACACAAGGGGCCATGGTCAACATCTTCAGCTACAAACACCAGTGGCCATGGTCACTACAAACACCAGAGGCCATGATCACCATCTTCCGCTACAAACACCAGGGGCCATGTTCACTACAAACACCAGGGGCCATGGTCAACATCTTTGGCTACAAACACCAGTGGCCATGGTCAACATCTTCAGCTAGAAACACAAGGGGCCATGGTCAACATCTTCAACTACAAACACCAAGGGCCATGGTCTCTGCCAACACCTGTGGCCATGGTCAACATCTTCAGCTACAAACAATAGTTGCCATGGTGACTACAAACACCAGTTGCCATGTTCACCATCTTCATCTAACAAAACCAATGGACATGGACAGCATTTTCAGCTACAAACACCAGTGGCCATGGTCACAATCTTCAGCTACAAACACCAGTGGACATGGTCAGCATCTTCAGCTACAAACTCCAGGGGCCATGGTCAAAACAAACACCAGTGGCCATGGTCAACATTTTCAGCTACAAACATCAGTGGCTATGGTTATCATCTTCAGCTACAAACAACAGTGGTCATGGTCAACATATTCAGCTACAAACATCAGGGGCCATGGTCACAACAAACACCAGGGGCCATGGTCACCATCTTCAGCTACAACCACCACTGGCCATGGTCAACATCTTCAGCTACAAACACAAGCGTTCATGTTCACCATCCTCAGCTACAAATACCACTGGCCATGGTCAACATCTTCAGCTACACACATCAGTGGCCATGGTCAACATCTTCAGCTACAAACTCCAGTGGCCATGGTCAACATCTTCAGCTTCAAACACCAGTGGCCATGTTCACTACACACACCAGTGGCCATGGTCACCATCTTCAGCTACAAACACCAGTGGCCATGGTTAACATCTTCAGCTACAAATGCCAGTGGCCACAGTCACCACAAACACCAGTGGCCATGGTCACCATCTTCAGCTAGAAACACCAGGGGCAGAGGTCAACATATTCAGCTAGAAACGCCACAGGCCATGGTCAACATGTTAAGCTACAAATACCAGTGGCCATGGTCAAAATCCTCAGCTACAAACACCTGTGGCCATTTTCACTACAAACCCCAGTGGCCATGGTCACCATTTTCAGCTACAAACACCAGTGGCCATGGTCAACATATTCAGCTACAAACACCAGTGGCCATGGTCAACATCTTCAGCTAAAAACACTAGGGGCCATGGTCACCATCTTCAGCTACAAACACCAGGAGCCATGGTCACCATCTTCAGCTACAAACACCAGGGGACATGGTCAACATCTTCAGCTACAAACACCAGTGGTCATGGTCACCATCTTCACCTACAAACACCAGGGACCAAGACCAACATCTTCAGCTACAAACACAAGTGGCCATGGTCAACATCTTTAGCTACAAACACCAGTGGCCATGGACAACATCTTCAGCTGCAAACATCAGTGGCCTTCATCAATACAAACAACAGGGGCCATGGTCAATATCTTCAGTAAACAATACCAGTGGCCATGGTCAACATCTTCGGCTACAAACACCAGTGGCCATGGTCACTAAAATCACCAGTGGCCATGGTCAACATATTCCACTACAAACACCAGGGGCTATGGTAAACCTCTTTAGCTACAAACAAGAGGAGCCATGGTCAACATCTTCAGCTAGAAACACCAGGGGCCATGGTCAACATCTTCAACTGGAAACACCGGGGGCCATGGTCAACATGTTCAGCTTCAAATCCCAGGGGCCATGGTCACCTCAAACACCAGTGGCCATGGTCACCATCTTCAGATACAAACACCAGTGGCCATGGTCACTACAAACACCAGTGGCCATGGTCAACATCTTCCACTACAAACACCATTAGCCATGGTCAACATCTTCAGCTAGAAACACCAGGTACCATGGTCAACATTTTCAGCTGCAAACACCAGTGGCCATGGTCACTATCTTCAGCTACAAACACCAGGGATCATGACCAATATCTTCAGCTACAAAGACCAGTGGCCATGGTCATCATCTTCAGCTACAAACAACATTGGCCATGGTCACTACAAACACCAGGGGACCACTGTCACCATATTCAACTACAAACAGCAGTGGCCATGGCCAACATCTTCGGCTACATACACCAGGGTCATGGTCACCATCTTCAGCTACCAACACCAAGGGCCTTGGTCAACATCTTCAGCTACAAACACAAGTGTTCATGTTCACCATCCTCAGCTACAACTACCACTGGCCATGGTCAACATCTTCAGCTACACACATCAGTGGCCATGGTCAACATCTTCAGCTACAAACTCCAGTGGCCATGGTTAACATCTTCAGCTTCAAACACCAGTGGCCATGTTCAATACAAACACCAGTGGCCATGGTCACTATCTTCAGCTACAAACACCAGTGGCCATGGTCCCCATCTTCAGCTACAAACACCAGTGGCCATGGTCAACATCTTCAGCAACAAGCACCATGGGCCATGGTCAATATCTTCAGCTACAAACACCAGTAGCCATGGTCACCACAAACACCAGTGCCCATAGTCACCATCTTCAGCTAGAAACACCAGAGGCCAAGGTCAACATCTTCAGCTAGAAACACCACGGGCCATGGTCAACATATTCATCTACAAACACCAGTGGCCATGGTCAACATCTTCAGCTAAAAACACTAGGGGCCATGGTCACCATCTTCAGCTACAAACACCAGGAGCCATAGTCACCATCATTAGCTACAAACACCAGGAGACATGGTCAACATCTTCAGCTACAAACACCAGTGGCCATGGTCACCATCTTCACCTACAAACACCAGGGACCAAGACCAACATCTTCAGCTACAAACACAAGTGGTCATGGTCAACATCTTCAGCTGCAAACACCTGTGGCCACAGACAACATCTTCAGCTGCAAACACCAGTGGCCTTCATCAATACAAACAGCAGGGACCATGGTCAATATCTTCAGCAAACAATACCAGTGGCCATGGTCAACATCTTCGGCTACAAACACCCGGGGCCATGGTCAACATCTTCAGCTACAAACACCAGTGGCCATGGTCACTAAAATCACCAGTGGCCATGGTCAGCATATTCAGCTACAAATACCAGTGGCCATGGTCACTACAAACACCAGTGGCCATTGTCAGCATCTTCGGCTACAAACACCAGGGGCTATGGTAAACCTCTTCAGCTGCAAACAGTAGGGGCCATGGTCAACATCTTCAGCTAGAAACACCAGGGGCCGTGGTCAACATCTTCAGCTGGAAATGGTCAATATCTTCAGCTTCAAATCCCAGGGGCCATGGTCACCTCAAACACCAGTGGCCATGGTCACCATCTTCAGCTACAAACACCAGTGGCCATGGTCAACATCTTCCACTACAAACACCAGGGGCCATGGTCAACATCTTCAGCTAGAAACAACAAGGGCCATGGTCAACATCTTCAGCTAGAAACACCAGGTGCCATGGTCACCATCTTCAGCTACAAACACCAGTGGCCATGGTCAACATCTTCCACTAGAAACACCAGGGGCCATGGTCGCCATCTTCAGCTACAAGCACCAGGGACCATGGTCAACATCTTCAGCTACAAACACCAGTGGCCATGGTCAACATCTTCCACTACAAACACCAGGGGCCATGGTCAACATCTTCAGCTAGAAACAACAAGGGCCATGGTCAACATCTTCAGCTAGAAACACCAGGTGCCATGGTCACCATCTTCAGCTACAAACACCAGTGGCCATGGTCAACATCTTCCACTAGAAACACCAGGGGCCATGGTCGCCATCTTCAGCTACAAGCACCAGGGACCATGGTCAACATCTTCAGCTACAAACACGAGGGGCCATGGTCAACATCTTCGGCTACAAACACCAGTGGCCATGGTCACTATCTTCAGCTACAAACACCAGGGATCATGACCAATATCTTCAGCTACAAAGACCAGTTGCCATGGTCACCATCTTCAGCTACAAACAACATTGGCCATGGTCCCCATCTTCAGCTACAAACACCAGTGGCCATGGTCACCATCTTCAGCTAGAAACACCAGGGGCCAAGGTCAACATATTCAGCTAGAACCACGGGCCATGGTCAACATGTTAAGCTAAAAATACCAGTGGCCATGGTCAAAATCTTCAGCTACAAACACTTGTGGCCATTTTCACTGCAAACACCAGTGGCCATGGTCACCATTTTCAGCTACAAACACCAGTGGCCATGGTCACCATCTTCAGCTACAAACACCAGTGGCCATGGTCAACATCTTCAGCTACAAACACCAGGGGCCATGGTCACTACAAACACCAGTGTCCATAGTCATCTTCAGCTTCAGACAGCAATTGTCATGCTCAACATCTTTAGCTACAAACACCCATGGCCATGGTCACTACAAACACAATTGGCCATGGTCACCATTCTCAGCTACAAACACCAGTGGCCATGGTCAACATATTCAGTTGCAAACAGGAGCCATGGTCACCATCTTCAGCTACAAACACCAGTGGCCATGGTCACCATTTTCAGCTACAAATACCAGGGGCCATGGTCAACATCTTCAGCTACAAACACCAGTAGCCATGGTCACCATCTTCAGCTACAAACACCAGGGACCATGACCAACATCTTCAGCTACAAACACCAGTGGCCATGGTCAATATCTTCAGCTACAGACGCCACTGGCTGTGGTCAAAATTATCAGCTACAAACACCAGTGGCCATGGTCAACATCCTCAGCTACAAACACCACGGGCCATGGTCAAAATCTTCAGCTACAAACACCAGTGGCCATGGTCACTACAAACACCAGTGTCCATGGTCACCATCTTTGGCTACAAACACCAGGGCCCATAGTCAACATCTTCAGCTGCAAATACCAGGAGCCATGGTCAACATTTTCAGCTAGAAACACCAGGGGCCATAGTCAACATCTTCAGCTAGAAACACCAGAGGCCATGGTCAACATCTTCAGCTTCAAACACGAGGGGCCATGATCACCTTAACACCAATGGCCATGGTTACCATCATCAGCTACAAACCCCAGGGGCCATGGTCACCATCGTCAGCTACAAACATCAGGGGCCATGGTCACCATCATCAGCTACAAACACCAGGGGCCATGGTCAACATCTTCAGCTACAAAAAACAGTGGCCATAGTCACCATCTTCAGCTCCAAACAGGGAACATGACCAACATCTTCAGCTACAAAAACCAGTGGCCATGGTCACCATCTTCAGCAACAAATACCACTGGTCATGACCAACATCTTCAGCTACAAACACCAGTGGCCATGGTCATCAACTTCAGCTACAAACACCAGGAGCCATGGTCAACATCTTCAGCTACAAACACCAGTGGCCATGGTCAACATCTTCAGCTACAAATTCCAGAGGCCATGGTCACCATAGTCAGCTACAAACACCAGGGGTCTTGGTCAACATCTTCAGCTACAAACACCAGTGGCCATGGTCACCATCTTCAGCAACAAATACCACTGGCCATGGTCACCATCTTCAGCTACAAACACCAGTGGCCATGGTCACCAACTTCAGCTACAAACACCAGTGGCCATGGTCAACATCTTCAGCTACAAATTCCAGAGGCCATGGTCACCATTGTCAGCTACAAGCACCAGGGGCCTTGGCCAACATCTTCAGCTACAAACAATAGTGGCCATGGTCAGCTTCCTCAGCTACAAACACCACTGGCCATGGTCAACATCTTCAGCTACAAACAGTGGCCATGGTCAGCATCTTCAGCTACAAACACCAATGGCCATGGTCATCTTCAGATACAAACACCAGTGGCCATGGTCAATACTAACACCACTGGCCATGGTCACCATCTTCAGCTACAAACACCAGTGGCCATGGTCAACATCTTCAGTTACAAACGCCAGTGGCCATGGTCTCTACAAACACCAGTGGCCATTGTCACCATCTTCAGTTACAAACACCAGTGGCCATGGTCAACATTTTCAGCTACAAACACCAGTGGCCATTGTCACCATCTTCAGCTACAAACACCAGTGGCCATGGTCAACATCTTCAGCTACAAACACCAGTGGCCATGGTCAATACTAACACCAGTGGCCATGGTCACCATCTTCAGCTACAAACACCAGTGGCCATGGTCAGCATCTTCAGCTAGAAACACCAGGGGCCATGATCAAAATCTTCAACTAGTAACACCAGGGACCATGGTCAACATTTTAAGCTACAAACACCTGTGGGCATGGTCAACATCTTCAGCTACAAACACCAGGGGCCATGGTCACTACAAACACCAGTGGCCATGGTCAACATCTTCAGCTACAAACACCAGGGGCCATGGTCACCATCTTCAGCTGCAAACACCAGTAGCTATGGTCAACATCTTCAACTACAAACACCAGTGGCCATGGTCACTACAAACATCAGTGGCCATGGTCACTACAAACACCAGTGGCCATGGTCACTTTAAACACCAGTCACCATGGTCACTACAAACACCAGTGGTCATGGTCACTACAAACACCAGTGGTCATGGTCAACATCTTCAGCATCTACGCTCCTACATTAACCTCTATGCAGGAAATCAAGGACAAGTTCTGTGATGAGTTTAGTAGTGCCATCAGTGAGGTTCCTTTCCATGAGCCATTATTCATTATTGTTGAATTTAATGCTAAAGCTGGCAGTGACCAGCACAGCTGGTCATCCTGTCTGAAACAGTTCAGAACTGGAAAGATGAATGAAAACAAACAGCATCTCCTTGAACTTGTTTCCAGTATGACCTCTGCATAACCAACACCTTCTTCATTGTCAAGCCCCAGCATAAGGGTTCGTGTCAACATCCAAAATCCAAACATTGACAACAGCTTGACGTTGTCCTCATGAATTACATGAGTTTAGGTAGTGTGAAGGTAATATGCAGTTACAACAGTACAGACTGTGAGAGCACCTGTGACACCCATGCACTGGCCCAGTAATCAAGGAGCTTTAATCCTCACCACTAGCACCAGTGAGGGACGTGCACATTGGGGGATAACAAGTACACACACAGTAAAGTACAATTTCCATTAAGAGTACACAGCGGTCACAGTCAGTCTGGGGCTGGTTTCTCCCTTTCTGTCCAGATCCTCAATAAGACTCCCCACTGGCACACCTATAGGGTCCAGATCTCAGCCTAGTGGTCAAGCTAAAACCTCCAGCACCCTCTCTGTCCAACCAGTGCTTCACATCCTTGCCCAAGTAGAAGGCAGATACACAGTTTAATATTTGATTTATATACACACAGACACTCTTGGGGAAGGCTGGCACAGGTGCTCCTACTATGCTCCTTTCTGCCCAGATAAAGTAGAAATCACTGCCACCAACCACTATTTATCAGCTACTAATTAGACCGGTACCAAAGGGTGCTGAATTTTACTATGCAATACTATTATCCAATGAGTAAGTCTGATGAACAGCAAGACTATTGGAGTGGCTTTTTACAGTATCATCAAACACATGCAAAGTACTCTGAGAGCTTAAATTATCTCTACACAAAACAGATGCAGTCGAAAGGTTCAAAATATTTAATAATAAATAATAAAAACATAAGACGATACTTATTCATTCAAGACAATGACATTACAGAGTTCAGAAATCACAGGAAAATGTTTTAAAACAATACTGTAGGATAGTCTAACATAAATATAGAAAACAGCTAGACTAATCTGGCTAAATTCCTATCTAACTCTAAGAGAAATCCTAAGTTCTAAATATTACTTACAAGGCAAAATACTGGTGAGTTGTTGTCAGCTTCAGACAAAATCCAAAATGCTCAGTCTTTCTCTTTGAGAAAGTTTTAAATTGATAACACCCAGCACTGCTGAGTCATTTCACATTACATCATTTTTATCACTTCCCCTTTAGTTCCCAGGCTAACAGAAACTCAAAATTTAACATTTCTGTTTGATCTTGCAGCTGCCAGGAAACCACAGCAATTAAAGACACTTTATGTGTAAAACCTTAGTAATTATCACAATTTAAGACAATAGAAAGAATTTCCAGCCCAGACATCCTGTCTCTGAGCTTGAGATAAAACAGTCATAAAATGCTTTCCTTATCATCTTTCTTCCAGCAGGGTGCACTGTGGTTACATTTTTGAAGCTCGGCGCATAACACAGTTTTCTTACATTTGAAAAACAAGCCTGTGGATCATATTCATATTTACAAGGACATAAAATTATTTGCAAAATTCTATCCAGCTGGGTTGGCAGCCTTCACAGCAACCACTTGCTCATGTGTAGCAAGGTGAGCATCCAGCCTCGAATGTTCGTTCACTCTAAAAAGGCAGGCTGCTGGTTGACATAGGCAAGACTCGTGACCCTTAAAATATGCAAGTTTGTTCAAGCACTCAAACAGGTCTTGCCCTGCCTGGATGACACTGACACCAGCAAGAGATGGGAAAATCCATGGGATGCTATCTGTAATACTGTGATATATATCTTTGGGAAGAAGACAATCAACTGCTGATTGGTTTGAAGCCCACGCTGAAGTTCTGACACTCCTAATTGACAAGAAGAGACAGGCACTTGCTGCATACAGGTCCTTGCCCAATGAGGAAAACTTGCAGGCACTCTGGTGTGCTCGAGGCAAGTGCAACAGGTAGCTTAGAGGTGTGTAAATCCTTATTGTCTCTAACTTTGCTTCACGATTCAGCAGCCCACGGACATTGGTAATGTGAGGAATGTACAATGGGCTCAAGCAAGCCATTGGTCCATCATAAAGGAAGATTGCTTCACTTAAGTTGGCCACAGGTGAGGTCTTGAAGGACAGAACCAAGCAAATGGAATGCTGGGTGGAACAGTAGTTGCAGCTGTAAGCCAGAGAGACCAAAGTTATGGAGAGAGAGCCCTGAACACCATCAAGCCTCTGCCAACTATGACTGAACTCGATGCTGAGCCCATCATGGAGGAACTCAATGCACTAAAAACACTCTCTTCTGGAAAAGCCCCTCCCCCCAGAAAGATGTCATTCTGTCAGAAATCCTTAAATGTTCCAGTGGTACCCTAATCTCAGAGATGCATGCAATACTATGTCAATGCTGGAGAGAAGGCAGTGTACTGCAAGATATGAGGGATGCTGTCATAGTTACTATCTATAAGAATAAGGGTGACAAATGTGAATGTAACAACTACTGCGGCATGTCCCTTCTCAGTACCGTGGGGAAGTTATTTACACTTGTTGTCTTGAAGAGGCTCCATGTTCCTGCAGAGAGAGTTTACCCTGAGTCTCAGTGAGGGTTCAGAGCTGAATTGTCTACTAAAGACATCATTTTCTCTGTTAGGCAACTACAAGGAAAGTCTGGGGAGCAGAACAAACCTCTATATATTGCCTTCATTGATCTAACCAAGGCATTCAACTTTCTCAGTAGGAAAGGTCTGTTTGCAATTCAGACAAAGATCAGCTGTCTTCCAACACTGCTTAGCATTATCAGGGCCTTCCATGAAGGCAGGAAAGGGACCATCATGTACAACAAATCCACATCTGAACCTTTCAAGATTCTCAGTGAAATAAAGCAGGGGTGTGTTTTGGCTCCAACATTGTTTGGTATTTTCTTTTCAGTTCTGTTGAAATTTTCTTTTGGAACTGCAGGAGAAGGTATCTTTCTCCATACCAGAACAAACAGCAAGCTCTTCAAGCTGTCAAGGCTTTGATCAAAGACCAGGGAACTTATTAAGTGTCTAAGGGAGTTCCGGTTCACTGATGATGCAGCTATTGCTGTTCACAGTCAGCAGGAACTTCAGTCACTCATGACTCACTTTGCAGACGCATGTATGGAATTTAGCCTCACAATCAGCTTAAACAAGACCCAGGTGATGGGCCAAAATGTGAGCAATGAACCATCTATCAGGGTGAGCAACTATGAGCTGAAGGTTGCCCATGAGTTCATGCACCTAGACTCTGTGGTCTCAGACAAGCTATCAATTGATAACAAGTTCAGCAAGCACATTGGAAAAGCTACCACAATGTTTTCCTGGTTGACAGAGAGTATGGACCAATAATAAGCTCACTATGCACACCAAGGTGCAGGTTACACAGCCTGTGTTGTGAGCACATCACTGTATACCAGTGAAACATGGACTGATAATAAGTTCACTGTGCACACCAAGGTGCAGGGTTACACAGCCTGTGTTTTGAGCACATCACTGTATACCAGTGAAACATGGACTGATAATAACCTCACTGTGCACACCAAGGTGTAGCTTTACACAGCCTGTGTTTTGAGCACATCACTGTATACCAGTGAAACATGGACTGATAATAAGCTCACTGTGCACACGAAGGTGCAGTTTTACACAGCCTGTGTTTTGAGCACATTACTGTATACCAGTGAAACATAGACTGATAATAAGCTCACTGTGCACACCAAGGTGCAGGTTACACAGCCTGTGTTTTGAGCACATCACTGTATACCAGTGAAACATGGACTGATAATAAATTCACTGTGCACACCAAGGTGCAGGGTTACACAGCCTGTGTTTTGAGCACATCACTGTATACCAGTGAAACATGGACTGATAATAAGCTCACTGTGCACACCAAGGTGTAGCTTTACACAGCCTGTGTTTTGAGCACATCACTGTATACCAGTGAAACATGGACTTATAATAAGCTCACTGTGCACACCAAGGTGCAGGTTTACACAGCTTGTGTTGTGAGCACATCACTGTATACCAGTAAAACATGGACTGATAATAAGCTCACTGTGCACACCAAGGTGTAGCTTTACACAGCCTGTGTTTTGAGCACATCACTGTATACCAGTGAAACATGGACTGATAATAAGCTCACTGTGCACTCCAAGGTGCAGGGTTACACAGCCTGTGTTTTGAGCACATCACTGTATACCAGTGAAACATGGACTGATAATAAGCTCACTGTGCACACCAAGGTGCAGGTTTACACAGCCTGTGTTTTGAGCACATCACTGTATACCAGTGAAACATGGACTGATAATAAGCTCACTGTGCACACCAAGGTGTAGCTTTACACAGCCTGTGTTTTGAGCACATCACTGTATACCAGTGAAACATGGACTGATAATAAGCTCACTGTGCACACCAAGGTGCAGGTTACACAGCCTGTGTTTTGAGCACATCACTGTATACCAGTGAAACATGGACTGATAATAAGCTCACTGTGCACTCCAAGGTGCAGGGTTACACAGCCTGTGTTTTGAGCACATTACTGTATACCAGTGAAACATGGACCAATAATAAGCTCACTATGCACACCAAGGTGCAGGTTACACAGCCTGTGTTTTGAGTACATTACTGTATACCGGTGAAACATGGACTGATAATAAGTTCACTGTGCACACCAAGGTGCAGGGTTACACAGCATGTGTTTTGAGCATATTACTGTATACCAGTAAAACATGGACTGATAATAAGCTCACTGTGCACACCAAGGTGCAGGTTACACAGCCTGTGTTTTGAGCACATCACTGTATACCAATGAAACATGGACTGATAATAAGCTCACTGTGCACACCAAGGTGCAGGGTTACACAGCCTGTGTTTTGAGCACATCACTGTATACCAGTGAAACATGGACCAATAATAAGCTCACTGTGCACACCTAGGTGCAGGTTTACACAGCCTGTGTTTTGAGCACATCACTGTATACCAGTGAAACATGGACTGATAGTAAGCTCACTGTGCACACCAAGGTGCAGGTTTACAAAGCCTGTGTTTTGAGCACATCACTGTATAACAGTGAAACATGAACTGATAATAAGCTCACTGTGCACACCAAGGTGCAGGTTACACAGCCTGTGTTTTGAGCACATCACTGTATACCAGTGAAACATGGACTGATAATAAGCTCACTGTGCACACCAAGGTGCAGGTTTACACAGCCTGTGTTTTGAGCACATCACTGTATACCAGTGAAACATGGACTGATAATAAGCTCACTGTGCACACCAAGGTGCAGGTTACACAGCCTGTGTTGCGAGCACATCACTGTATACCAGTGAAACATGACTGATAATAAGCTCACTGTGCACACCAAGGTGCTGGTTACACAGCCTGTGTTGTGAGCACATCACTGTATACCAGTGAAACATGGACTGATAATAAGCTCACTGAGCACACCAAGGTGTAGCTTTACACAACCTTTGTTTTGAGCACATCACTGTATACCAGTGAAACATGGACTGATAATAAGCTCACTATGCACACCGAGGTGCAGGTTACACAGCCTGTGTTTTGAGCACATTACTGTATACCAGTGAAACGTGCACACCAAGGTGTAGCTTTACACAGCCTGTGTTTTGAGCACATTACTTGATACCAGTGAAACATGGACTGATAGTAAGCTCACTGTGCACACCAAGGTGCAGGTTTACACAGCCTGTGTTTTGAGCACATCACTGTATACCAGTGAAACATGGACTGATAATAAGCTCACTGTGCACACCAAGATGCAGGTTTACACAGCCTGTGTTTTGAGCACATCACTGTATACCAGTGAGACATGGACTGATAATAAGCTCACTGTGCACACCAAGGTGTAGCTTTACACAGCCTGTGTTTTGAGCACATTACTGTATAGCAGTGAAACATGGACTGATAATAAGCTCACTGTGCACACCAAGGTGCAGGGTTACACAGCCTGTGTTTTGAGCACATTACTGTATACCAGTGAAACATGGACCAATAATAAGCTCACTATGCACACCAAGGTGCAGGTTACACAGCATGTGTTTTGAGCACATTACTGTATACCAGTGAAACATGGACTGATAATAAGCTCTCTGTGCACACCAAGGTGAAGGTTACATAGCTTGTGTTGTGAGCACATCACTGTATACCAGTGAAACATGGACTGATAATAAGTTCACTGTGCACACCAAGGTGCAGGTTACACAGCCTGTGTTTTGAGCACATCACTGTATACCAGTGAAACATGGACTGATAATAAGTTCACTGTGCACACCAAAGTGCAGCTTTACACAGCCTGTGTTTTGAGCACATCACTGTATACCAGTGAGACATGGACTGATAATAAGCTCACTGTGCACACCGAGGTGGAGGGCTACACAGCCTGTGGATTGAGCACATCACTGTATACCACTGAAACATGGACTGATAATAAGCTCACTGTGCACACCAAGGTGCAGGTTTACACAGCCTGGGTTTTGAGCACATCACTGTATACCAGTGAAACATGGACTGATAATAAGCTCACTGTGCACACCAAGGTGCAGGTTTACACAGCCTGTGTTTTGAGCACATCACTGTATACCAGTGAGACATGGACTGATAATAAGCTCACTGTGCACACCAAGGTGAGGCTTTACACAGCCTGTGTTTTGAGCACATTACTGTTTACCAGTGAAACATGGACTGATAATAAGCTCACTGTGCACGCCAAGGTGCAGGTTACACAGCCTGTGTTTTGAGCACATTACTGTATACCAGTGAAACATGGACAGATCATAAGCTCACTGTGCACACCAAGGTGCAGGTTTACACAGCCTGTGTTTTGAGCACATTACTGTATACCAGTGAAACATGGACTGATAATAAGCTCACTATGCACACCAAGGTGCAGGTTTACACTGCCTGTGTTGTGAGCACATTACTGTATACCAGTGAAACATGGACTGATAATAAGCTCACTATGCACACCAAGGTGCAGGTTTACACAGCCTGTGTTGTGAGCACATTACTGTATACCAGTGAAACATGGACTGATAATAAGCTCACTGTTTACAACAAGGTGCAGGTTTACACAGCCTGTGTTTTGAGCACATCACTGTATACCAGTGAACATGGACTGATAATAAGCTCACTGTGCACACCAAGATGCAGGTTTACACAGCCTGTGTTTTGAGCACATTACTGTATACCAGTGAAACATGCACTGATAATAAGCTCACTGTGCACACCAAGGTGCAGGGTTACACAGCCTGTGTTTTGAGTACATTACTGTATACCAGTGAAACATGGACTGATAAGTTCACTGTGCACACCAAGGTGCAGGGTTACACAGCATGTGTTTTGAGCATATTACTGTATACCAGTAAAACATGGACTGATAATAAGCTCACTGTGCACACCAAGGTGCAGGTTACACAGCCTGTGTTTTGAGCACATCACTGTATACCAGTGAAACATGGACCAATAATAAGCTCACTGTGCACACCTAGGTGCAGGTTTACACAGCCTGTGTTTTGAGCACATCACTGTATACCAGTGAAACATGGACTGATAATAAGCTCACTGTGCACACCAAGGTGCAGGTTTACACAGCCTGTGTTTTGAGCACATCACTGTATACCAGTGAAACATGGACTGATAATAAGCTCACTGTGCACCCCAAGGTGCAGGTTACACAGCCTGTGTTTTGAGCACATCACTGTATACCAGTGAAACATGGACTGATAATAAGCTCACTGTGCACACCAAGGTGCAGGTTTACACAGCCTGTGTTTTGAGCACATCACTGTATACCAGTGAAACATGGACTGATAATAAGCTCACTGTGCACACCAAGGTGCAGGTTACACAGCCTGTGTTGCGAGCACATCACTGTATACCAGTGAAACATGGACTGATAATAAGCTCACTGTGCACACCAAGGTGCTGGTTACACAGACTGTGTTGTGAGCACATCTCTGTATACCAGTGAAACATGGACTGATAATAAGCTCACTGAGCACACCAAGGTGTAGCTTTACACAGCCTTTGTTTTGAGCACATCACTGTATACCAGTGAAACATGGACTGATAATAAGCTCACTATGCACACCGAGGTGCAGGTTACACAGCCTGTGTTTTGAGCACATTACTGTATACCAGTGAAACATGGACTGATAATAAGCTCACTGTGCACACCGAGGTGCAGGTTACACAGCCTGTGTTTTGAGCACATCACTGTATACCAGTGAAACATGGACTGATAATAAGCTCACTGTGCACACCAAGGTGTAGCTTTACACAGCCTGTGTTTTGAGCACATTACTTGATACCAGTGAAACATGGACTGATAATAAGCTCACTATGCACACCAAGGTGCAGGTTTACACAGCCTGTGTTGTGAGCACATTACTGTATACCAGTGAAACATGGACTGATAATAAGCTCACTGTGCACACCAAGGTGCAGGTTACACAGCCTGTGTTTTGAGCACATCACTGTATACCAGTGAAACATGGACTGATAATAAGCTCACTGTGCACACCAAGGTGCAGGGTTACACAGCCTGTGATTTGAGCACATCACTGTATACCAGTGAAACATGGACTGATAATAAGCTCACTGTGCACACCAAGGTGCAGGTTTACACAGCCTGTGTTTTGAGCACATCACTGTATACCAGTGAAACATGGACTGATAATAAGCTCACTGTGCACACCAAGGTGCAGGTTACACAGCCTGTGTTGCGAGCACATCACTGTATACCAGTGAAACATGGACTGATAATAAGCTCACTGTGCACACCAAGGTGCTGGTTACACAGCCTGTGTTGTGAGCACATCACTGTATACCAGTGAAACATGGACTGATAATAAGCTCACTGAGCACACCAAGGTGTAGCTTTACACAGCCTTTGTTTTGAGCACATCACTGTATACCAGTGAAACATGGACTGATAATAAGCTCACTATGCACAACGAGGTGCAGGTTACACAGCCTGTGTTTTGAGCACATTACTGTATACCAGTGAAACATGGACTGATAATAAGCTCACTGTGCACACCGAGGTGCAGGTTACACAGCCTGTGTTTTGAGCACATCACTGTATACCAGTGAAACATGGACTGATAATAAGCTCTCTGTGCACACCAAGGTGTAGCTTTACACAGCCTGTGTTTTGAGCACATTACTTGATACCAGTGAAACATGGACTGATAATAAACTCACTGTGCACACCAAGGTGCAGGTTTACACAGCCTGTGTTTTGAGCACATCACTGTATACCAGTGAGACATGGACTGATAATAAGCTCACTGTGCACACCAAGGTGTAGCTTTACACAGCCTGTGTTTTGAGCACATTACTGTATTGCAGTTAAACATGGACTGATAATAAGCTCACTGTGCACGCCAAGGTGCAGGTTACACAGCCTGTTTTTTGAGCACATTACTGGATACCAGTGAAACATGGACTGATCATAAGCTCACTGTGCACATCAAGGTGTAGGTTTACACAGCTTGTGTTTTGAGCACATTACTGTATACCAGTGAAACATGGACTGATAATAAGCTCACTATGCACACCAAGGTGCAGGTTTACACAGCCTGTGTTGTGAGCAAATTGCTGTATACCAGTGAAACATGGACTGATAATAAGCTCACTATGCACACCAAGGTGCAGGTTTACACAGCCTGTGTTGTGAGCACATTACTGTATACCAGTGAAACATGGACTGATAATAAGCTCACTGTGCACACCAAGGTGCAGGTTTACATAGCATGTGTTTTGAGCACATCACTGTATACCAGTGAAACATGGACTGATAATAAGCTCACTGTGCACACCAAGGTGCAGGTTTACACAGCCTGTGTTTTGAGCACATCACTGTATACCAGTGAACATGGACTGATAATAAGCTCACTGTGCACACTAAGGTGCAGGTTTACACAACCTGTGTTTTGAGCACATTACTGTATACCAGTGAAACATGCACTGATAATAAGCTCACTGTGCACACCAAGGTGCAGGGTTACACAGCCTGTGTTTTGAGTACATTACTGTATA
Source organism: Protopterus annectens (assembly GCF_019279795.1). Taxonomy (NCBI): domain Eukaryota; kingdom Metazoa; phylum Chordata; order Ceratodontiformes; family Protopteridae; genus Protopterus; species Protopterus annectens. The sequence continues at coordinate 79,290,774 of NC_056741.1, forward strand.
CCAGTGAAACATGGACTGATAATAAGTTCACTGTGCACACCAAGGTGCAGGGTTACACAGCCTGTGTTTTGAGCACATTACTGTATACCAGTAAAACATGGACTGATAATAAGCTCACTGTGCACAGCAAGGTGCAGGTTACACAGCCTGTGTTTTGAGCACATCACTGTATACCAGTGAAACATGGACTGATAATAAGCTCACTGTGCATACCAAGTTGAAGGGTTACACAGCCTGTGTTTTGAGCACATCACTGTATACCAGTGAAACATGGACCAATAATAAGCTCACTGTGCACACCTAGGTGCAGGTTTACACAGCCTGTGTTTTGAGCACATCACTGTATACCAGTGAAACATGGACTGATAATAAGCTCACTGTGCACACCAAGGTGCAGGTTTGCACAGGCTGTGTTTTGAGCACATCACTGTATACCAGTGAAACATGGACTGATAATAAGCTCACTGTGCACACCAAGGTGCAGGTTACACAGCCTGTGTTTTGAGCACATCACTGTATACCAGTGAAACATGGACTGATAATAAGCTCACTGTGCACACCAAGGTGCAGGTTTACACAGCCTGTGTTTTGAGCACATCACTGTATACCAGTGAAACATGGACTGATAATAAGCTCACTGTGCACACCAAGGTGCAGGTTACACAGCCTGTGTTGTGAGGACATCACTGTATACCAGTGAAACATGGACTGATAATAAGCTCACTGTGCACACCAAGGTGCTGGTTACACAGCCTGTGTTGTAAGCACATCACTGTATACCAGTGAAACATGGACTGATAATAAGCTCACTGAGCACACCAAGGTGTAGCTTTACACAGCCTGTGTTTTGAGCACATCACTGTATACCAGTGAAACATGGACTGATAATAAGCTCACTATGCACACCGAGGTGCAGGTTAAACAGCCTGTGTTTTGAGCACATTACTGTATACCAGTGAAACATGGACTGATAATAAGCTCACTGTGCACACCGAGGTGCAGGTTACACAGCCTGTGTTTTGAGCACATCACTGTATACCAGTGAAACATGGACTGATAGTAAGCTCACTATGCACACCAAGGTGTAGCTTTACACAGCCTGTGTTTTGAGCACATTACTGGATACCAGTGAAACATGGACTGATAATAAGCTCACTGTGCACACCAAGGTGTAGCTTTACACAGCCTGTGCTTTGAGCACATCACTGTATACCAGTGAAACATGGACTGATAATAAGCTCACTGTGCACTCCAAGGTGCAGGGTTATACAGCCTGTGTTTTGAGCACATCACTGTATACCAGTGAAACATGGACCGATAATAAGCTCACTGTGCACACCAAGGTGTAGTTTACACAGCCTGTGTTTTGAGCACATTACTGTATACCAGTGAAACATGGACTGATAATAAGCTCACTGTATATACCAAGGTGCAGGGTTACACAGCCTGTGTTTTGAGCACATTACTGTATACCAGTGAAACATAGACTGATAATAAGCTCACTGTGCACACCAAGGTGTAGCTTTACACAGCCTGTGTTTTGAACACATCACTGTATACCAGTGAAACATGGACTGCTAATAAGCTCACTGTGCACACCAAGGTGCAGGTTACACAGCCTGTGTTACGAGCATATCACTGCATACCAGTGAAACATGGACTGATAATAAGCTCACTGTGCACACCAAGGTGCTGGTTACACAGCCTGTGTTTTGAGCACATCACTGTATACCAGTGAAACATGGGCTGATAATAAGCTCACTGTGAACACCAAGGTGTAGCTTTACACAGCCTGTGTTTTGAGCACATTACTTGATACCAGTGAAACATGGACTCATAATAAGCTCACTGTGCACACCAAGGTGCAGGTTTACACAGCCTGTGTTTTGAGCACATCACTGTATACCAGTGAAACATGGACTGATAATAAGCTCACTGTGCACACCAAGGTGCAGGTTTACACAGCCTGTGTTTTGAGCACATCACTGTATACCAGTGAGACATGGACTGATAATAAGCTCACTGTGCACACCAAGGTGTAGCTTTACACAGCCTGTGTTTTGAGCACATTACTGTATAGCAGTGAAACATGGACTGATAATAAGCTCACTGTGCACGCCAAGGTGCAGGTTACACAGTCTGTGTTTTGAGCACATTACTGTATACCAGTGAAACATGGACCAATAATAAGCTCACTATGCACACCAAGGTGCAGGTTACACAGCATGTGTTTTGAGCACATTACTGTATACCAGTGAAACATGGACTGATAATAAGCTCTCTGTGCACACCAAGGTGCAGGTTACACAGCTTGTGTTGTGAGCACATCACTGTATACCAGTGAAACATGGACTGATAATAAGCTCACTGTGCACACCAAGGTGCAGGTTTACACAGCCTGTGTTTTGAGCACATCACTGTATACCAGTGAACATGGACTGATAATAAGCTCACTGTGCACACCAAGGTGCAGGTTTACACAGCCTGTGTTTTGAGCACATTACTGTATACCAGTGAAACATGCACTGATAATAAGCTCACTGTGCACACCAAGGTGCAGGGTTACACAGCCTGTGTTTTGAGTACATTACTGTATACCAGTGAAACATGGACTGATAATAAGTTCACTGTGCACACCAAGGTGCAGGGTTACACAGCCTGTATTTTGAGCACATTACTGTATACCAGTAAAACATGGACTGATAATAAGCTCACTGTGCACACCAAGGTGCAGGTTACACAGCCTGTGTTTTGAGCACATCACTGTATACCAGTGAAACATGGACTGATAATAAGCTCACTGTGCACACCAAGGTGAAGGGTTACACAGCCTGTGTTTTGAGCACATCACTGTATACCAGTGAAACATAGACCAATATTAAGCTCACTGTGCACACCTAGGTGCAGGTTTACACAGCCTGTGTTTTGAGCACATCACTGTATACCAGTGAAACATGGACTGATAATAAGCTCACTGTGCACACCAAGGTGCAGGTTTACACAGCCTGTGTTTTGAGCACATCACTGTATACCAGTGAAACATGGACTGATAATAAGCTCTCACTGTGCACACCAAGGTGCAGGTTACACAGACAGTGTTTTGAGCACATCACTGTATACCAGTGAAACATGGACTGATAATACGTTCACTGTGAACACCAAGGTGCAGGTTTACATAGCCTGTGTTTTGAGCACATCACTGTATACCAGTGAAACATGGACTGATAATAAGCTCACTGTGCACACCAAGGTGCAGGTTACACAGCCTGTGTTGTGAGCACATCACTGTATACCAGTGAAACATGGACTGATAATAATCTCACTGAGCACACCAAGGTCTAGCTTTACACAGCCTCTGTTTTGAGCACATCACTGTATACCAGTGAAACATGGACTGATAATAAGCTCACTATGCACACCGAGGTGCAGGTTACACAGCCTGTGTTTTGAGCACATTACTGTATACCAGTGAAACATGGACTGATAATAAGCTCACTGTGCACACCGAGGTGCAGGTTACACAGCCTGTGTTTTGAGCACATCACTGTATACCAGTGAAACATGGACTGATAGTAAGCTCACTATGCACACCAAGGTGTAGCTTTACACAGCCTGTGTTTTGAGCACATTACTGGATACCAGTGAAACATGGACTGATAATAAGCTCACTGTGCACACCAAGGTGTAGCTTTACACAGCCTGTGCTTTGAGCACATCACTGTATACCAGTGAAACATGGACTGATAATAAGCTCACTGTGCACTCCAAGGTGCAGGGTTATACAGCCTGTGTTTTGAGCACATCACTGTATACCAGTGAGACATGGACTGATAATAAGCTCACTGTGCACACCAAGGTGTAGCTTTACACAGCCTGTGTTTTGAGCACATTACTGTATACCAGTGAAGCATGGACTGATAATAAGCTCACTGTGCACACCAAGGTGCAGGTTACACAGCATGTGTTTTGAGCACATCACTGTATACCAGTGAAACATGGACTGATAATAAGCTCACTGTGCACACCAAGGTGCAGGTTTACACAGCCTGTGTTTTGAGCACATCACTGTATACCAGTGAAACATGAACTGATAATAAGCTCTCTGTGCACACCAAGATGCAGGTTTACACAGCCTGTGTTTTGAGCACATCACTGTATACCAGTGAAGCATGGACTGATAATGAGCTCACTGGTATACAGTGAAGTGCTGTATACCAGTGTATACCAGTGAAGCATGGACTGATAATGAGCTCACTGTGCACACCAAGGTGTAGCTTTACACAGCCTGTGTTTTGAGCACATCACTGTATACCAGTGAAACATGGACTGATAATAAGTTCACTGTGCACACCAAGGTGCAGCTTTACACAAACTGTGGTTTGAGCACATCACTGTATACCAGTGAAACATGGACTGATAATAAGCTCACTGTGCACACCAAGGTGCAGGTTACACAGCCTGTGTTTTGAGCACATCACTGTATACCAGTGAAACATGGACTGATAATGAGCTCACTGTGCACACCAAGGTGTAGCTTTACACAGCCTGTATTTTGAGCCCATCACTGTATACCAGTGAAACATGGACTGATAATAAGTTCACTGTGCACACCAAGGTGCAGCTTTACACAGCCTGTGGTTTGAGCACATCACTGTATACCAGTGAAACATGGACTGATAATAAGCTCACTGTGCACACCAAGGTGCAGGGTTACACAGCCTGTGTTTTGAGCACATCACTGTATACCAGTGAAACATGGACCAATAATAAGCTCACTGTGCACACCTAGGTGCAGGTTTACACAGCCTGTGTTTTGAGCACATCACTGTATACCAGTGAAACATGGACTGATAATAAGCTCACTGTGCACACCAAGGTGTAGGTTTACACAGCCTGTGTTTTGAGCACATCACTGTATACCAGTGAAACATGGACTGATAATAAGCTCACTGTGCACACCAAGGTGCAGGTTACACAGCCTGTGTTTTGAGCACATCACTGTATACCAGTGAAACATGGACTGATAATAAGCTCACTGTGCACACCAAGGTGCAGGTTTACACAGCCTGTGTTTTGAGCACATCACTGTATACCAGTGAAATATGGACTGATAATAAGCTCACTGTGCACACCAAGGTGCAGGTTACACAGCCTGTGTTGCGAGCACATCACTGTATACCAGTGAAACATGGACTGATAATAAGCTCACTGTGCACACCAAGGTGCTGGTTACACAGCCTGTGTTGTGAGCACATCAGTGTATACCAGTGAAACATGGACTGATAATAAGCTCACTGAGCACACCAAGGTGTAGCTTTACACAGCCTTTGTTTTGAGCACATCACTGTATACCAGTGAAACATGGACTGATAATAAGATCACTATGCACACCGAGGTGCAGGTTACACAGCCTGTGTTTTGAGCACATTACTGTATACCAGTGAAACATGGACTGATAATAAGCTCACTGTGCACACCGAGGTGCAGGTTACACAGCCTGTGTTTTGAGCACATCACTGTATACCAGTGAAACATGGACTGATAATAAGCTCACTGTGCACACCAAGGTGCAGGTTTACACAGCCTGTGTTTTGAGCACATCACTGTATACCAGTGAGACATGGACTGATAATAAGCTCACTGTGCACACCAAGGTGTAGCTTTACACAGCCTGTGTTTTGAGCACATTACTGTATAGCAGTGAAACATGGACTGATAATAAGCTCACTGTGCACGCCAAGGTGCAGGTTACACAGTCTGTGTTTTGAGCACATTACTGTATACCAGTGAAACATGGACTTATCATAAGCTCACTGTGCACACCAAGGTGCAGGTTTACACAGCCTGTGTTTTGAGCACATTACTGTATACCAGTGAAACATGGACTGATAATAAGCTCACTATGCACACCAAGGTGCAGGTTTACACAGCCTGTGTTGTGAGCACATTACTGTATACCAGTGAAACATGGACTGATAATAAGCTCACTATGCACACTAAGGTGCAGGTTTACACAGCCTGTGTTGTGAGCACATTACTGTATACCAGTGAAACATGGACTGATAATAAGCTCACTGTGCACACCAAGGTGCAGGTTTACACAGCCTGTGTTTTGAGCACATCACTGTATACCAGTGAACATGGACTGATAATAAGCTCACTGTGCACACCAAGGTGCAGGTTTACACAGCCTGTGTTTTGAGCACATTACTGTATACCAGTGAAACATGCACTGATAATAAGCTCACTGTGCACAACAAGGTGCAGGGTTACACAGCCTGTGTTTTGAGTACATTACTGTATACCAGTGAAATATGGACTGAAAATAAGTTCACTGTGCATACCAAGGTGCAGGGTTACACAGCCTGTGTTTTGAGCACATTACTGTATACCAGTAAAACATGGACTGATAATACGCTCACTGTGCACACCAAGGTGCAGGTTACACAGCCTGTGTTTTGAGCACATCACTGTATACCAGTGAAACATGGACTGATAATAAGCTCACTGTGCACACCAAGGTGAAGGGTTACACAGACTGTGTTTTGAGCACATCACTGTATACCAGTGAAACATGGACCAATAATAAGCTCACTGTGCACACCTAGGTGCAGGTTTACACAGCCTGTGTTTTGAGCACATCACTGTATACCAGTGAAACATGGACTGATAATAAGCTCACTGTGCACACCAAGGTGCAGGTTTACACAGCCTGTGTTTTGAGCACATCACTGTGTACCAGTGAAACATGGACTGATAATAAGCTCACTGTGCACACCAAGGTGCAGGTTACACAGCCTGTGTTTTGAGCACATCACTGTATACCAGTGAAACATGGACTGATAATAAGCTCAATGTGCACACCAAGGTGCAGGTTTACACAGCCTGTGTTTTGAGCACATCACTGTATACCAGTGAAACATGGACTGATAATAAGCTCACTGTGCAAACCAAGGTGCAGGTTACACAGCCTGTGTTGTGAGCACATCACTGTATACCAGTGAAACATGGACTGATAATAAGCTCACTGTGCACACCAAGGTGCTGGTTACACAGCCTGTGTTGTGAGCACATCACTGTATACCAGTGAAACATGGACTGATAATAAGCTCACTGAGCACACCAAGGTGTAGCTTTACACAGCCTGTGTTTTGAGCACATCACTGTCTACCAGTGAAACATGGACTGATAATAAGCTCACTATGCACACCGAGGTGCAGGTTACACAGCCTGTGTTTTGAGCACTTTACTGTATACCAGTGAAACATGGACTGATAATAAGCTCACTGTGCACACCGAGGTGCAGGTTACACAGCCTGTGTTTTGAGCACATCACTGTATACCAGTGAAACATGGACTGATAGTAAGCTCACTGTGCACACCAAGGTGTAGCTTTACACAGCCTGTGTTTTGAGCACATCACTGTATACCAGTGAAACATGGACTGATAATAAGCTCACTGTGCACACCAAGGTGCAGGTTTACACAGCCTGTGTTTTGAGCACATCACTGTATACCAGTGAAACATGGACTGATAATAAGCTCACTGTGCACACCAAGGTGCAGGGTTACACAGCCTGTGTTTTGAGCACATTACTGTATACCAGTGAAACATGGACTGATAATAAGCTCACTGTGCACACCAAGGTGCAGGGTTACACAGCCTGTGTTTTGAGCACATTACTGTATACCAGTGAAACATAGACTGATAATAAGCTCACTGTGCACACCAAGGTGTAGCTTTACACAGCCTGTGTTTTGAGCACATCACTGTATACCAGTGAAACATGGACTGATAATAAGCTCACTGTGCACACCAAGGTGCAGGGTTACACAGCCTGTGTTTTGAGCACATCACTGTATACCAGTGAAACATGGACTGATAATAAGCTCACTGTGCACACCAAGGTGCAGGTTTACACAGCCTGTGTTTTGAGCACATCACTGTATACCAGTGAAACATGGACTGATAATAAGCTCTCTGTGCACACCAAGATGCACGTTTACACAGCCTGTGTTTTGAGCACATCACTGTATACCAGTGAAACATGGACTGATAATGAGCTCACTGTGCACACCAAGGTGTAGCTTTACACAGCCTGTGTTTTGAGCACATCACTGTATACCAGTGAAACATGGACTGATAATAAGCTCACTGTGCACACCAAGGTGCAGGTTTACACAGCCTGTGTTTTGAGCACATCACTGTATACCAGTGAAACATGGACTGATAATAAGCTCACTGTGCACACCAAGGTGCAGGTTACACAGCCTGTGTTTTGAGCACATCACTGTATACCAGTGAAACATGGACTGATAATAAGCTCACTGTGCACACCAAGGTGCTGGTTACACAGCCTGTGTTGTGAGCACATCACTGTATACCAGTGAAACATGGACTGATAATAAGCTCACTGTGCACACCAAGGTGCAGGTTTACACAGCCTTTGTTTTGAGCACATCACTGTATACCAGTGAAACATGGACTGATAATAAGCTCACTATGCACACCAAGGTGCAAGTTACACAGCCTGTGTTTTGAGCACATTACTGTATACCAGTGAAACATGGACTGATAATAAGATCACTGTGCACACCGAGGTGCAGGTTACACAGCCTGTGTTTTGAGCACATCACTGTATACCAGTGAAACATGGACTGATAATAAGCTCACTGTGCACACAAAGGTGCAGGTTTACACAGCCTGTGTTTTGAGCACATCACTGTATACCAGTGAAACATGGACTGATAATAAGCTCACTGTGCACACCAAGGTGCAGGTTTACACAGCCTGTGTTTTGAGCACATCACTGTATACCAGTGAAACATGGACTGATAATAAGCTCACTGTGCACACCAAGGTGCAGGTTACACAGCCTGTGTTTTGAGCACATCACTGTATACCAGTGAAACATGGACTGATAATAAGCTCACTGTGCACACCAAGGTGCAGGTTTACACAGCCTGTGTTTTGAGCACATTACTGTATACCAGTGAAACATGGACTGATAATAAGCTCACTGTGCACACCAAGGTGCAGGTTTACACAGCCTGTGTTTTGAGCACATTACTGTATACCAGTGAAACATGGACTGATAATAAGCTCACTGTGCACACCAAGGTGCAGGTTTACACAGCCTGTGTTTTGAGCACATCACTGTATACCAGTGAAACATGGACTGATAATAAGCTCACTGTGCACACCAAGGTGCAGGTTTACACAGCCTGTGTTTTGAGCACATCACTGTATACCAGTGAAACATGGACTGATAATAAGCTCACTGTGCACACCAAGGTGCAGGTTTACACAGCCTGTGTTTTGAGCACATCACTGTATACCAGTGAAACATGGACTGATAATAAGCTCACTGTGCACACCAAGGTGCAGGTTTACACAGCCTGTGTTTTGAGCACATCACTGTATACCAGTGAAACATGGACTGATAATAAGCTCACTGTGCACACCAAGGTGCAGGTTACACAGCCTGTGTTTTGAGCACATCACTGTATACCAGTGAAACATGGATTGATAATAAGCTCACTGTGCACACCAAGGTGCAGGTTTACACAGCCTGTGTTTTGAGCACATCACTGTATACCAGTGAAACATGGATTGATAATAAGCTCACTGTGCACACCAAGGTGCAGGTTACACAGCCTGTGTTTTGAGCACATCACTGTATACCAGTGAAACATGGATTGATAATAAGCTCACTGTGCACACCAAGGTGCAGGTTACACAGCCTGTGTTTTGAGCACATCACTGTATACCAGTGAAACATGGACTGATAATAAGCTCACTGTGCACACTGAGGGGCAGGTTACACAGCCTGTGTTTTGAGCACATCACTGTATACCAGTGAAACATGGACTGATAATAAGCTCACTGTGCACACCAAGGTGCAGGTTACACAGCCTGTGTTTTGAGCACATCACTGTATACCAGTGAAACATGGACTGATAATAAGCTCACTGTGCACACCAAGGTGCAGGTTTACACAGCCTGTGTTTTGAGCACATCACTGTATACCAGTGAAACATGGACTGATAATAAGCTCACTGTGCACACCAAGGTGCAGGTTTACACAGCCTGTGTTTTGAGCACATCACTGTATACCAGTGAAACATGGACTGATAATAAGCTCACTGTGCACACCAAGGTGCAGGTTACACAGCCTGTGTTTTGAGCACATCACTGTATACCAGTGAAACATGGACTGATAATAAGCTCACTGTGCACACCAAGGTGCAGGTTTACACAGCCTGTGTTTTGAGCACATCACTGTATACCAGTGAAACATGGACTGATAATAAGCTCACTGTGCACACCAAGGTGCAGGTTACACAGCCTGTGTTTTGAGCACATCACTGTATACCAGTGAAACATGGACTGATAATAAGCTCACTGTGCACACCAAGGTGCAGGTTACACAGCCTGTGTTTTGAGCACATCACTGTATACCAGTGAAACATGGACTGATAATAAGCTCACTGTGCACACCAAGGTGCAGGTTACACAGCCTGTGTTTTGAGCACATCACTGTATACCAGTGAAACATGGACTGATAATAAGCTCACTGTGCACACCAAGGTGCAGGTTTACACAGCCTGTGTTTTGAGCACATCACTGTATACCAGTGAAACATGGACTGATAATAAGCTCACTGTGCACACCAAGGTGCAGGTTTACACAGCCTGTGTTTTGAGCACATCACTGTATACCAGTGAAACATGGACTGATAATAAGCTCACTGTGCACACCAAGGTGCAGGTTACACAGCCTGTGTTTTGAGCACATCACTGTATACCAGTGAAACATGGACTGATAATAAGCTCACTGTGCACACCAAGGTGCAGCTTTACACAGCCTGTGTTTTGAGCACATCACTGTATACCAGTGAAACATGGACTGATAATAAGCTCACTGTGCACACCAAGGTGCAGGTTTACACAGCCTGTGTTTTGAGCACATCACTGTATACCAGTGAAACATGGACTGATAATAAGCTCACTGTGCACACCAAGGTGCAGGTTTACACAGCCTGTGTTTTGAGCACATCACTGTATACCAGTGAAACATGGACTGATAATAAGCTCACTGTGCACACCAAGGTGCAGGTTTACACAGCCTGTGTTTTGAGCACATCACTGTATACCAGTGAAACATGGACTGATAATAAGCTCACTGTGCACACCAAGGTGCAGGTTTACACAGCCTGTGTTTTGAGCACATCACTGTATACCAGTGAAACATGGACTGATAATAAGCTCACTGTGCACACCAAGGTGCAGGTTACACAGCCTGTGTTTTGAGCACATCACTGTATACCAGTGAAACATGGACTGATAATAAGCTCACTGTGCACACCAAGGTGCAGGTTTACACAGCCTGTGTTTTGAGCACATCACTGTATACCAGTGAAACATGGACTGATAATAAGCTCACTGTGCACACCAAGGTGCAGGTTACACAGCCTGTGTTTTGAGCACATCACTGTATACCAGTGAAACATGGACTGATAATAAGCTCACTGTGCACACCAAGGTGCAGGTTACACAGCCTGTGTTTTGAGCACATCACTGTATACCAGTGAAACATGGACTGATAATAAGCTCACTGTGCACACCAAGGTGCAGGTTTACACAGCCTGTGTTTTGAGCACATCACTGTATACCAGTGAAACATGGACTGATAATAAGCTCACTGTGCACACCAAGGTGCAGGTTACACAGCCTGTGTTTTGAGCACATCACTGTATACCAGTGAAACATGGACTGATAATAAGCTCACTGTGCACACCAAGGTGCAGGTTACACAGCCTGTGTTTTGAGCACATCACTGTATACCAGTGAAACATGGACTGATAATAAGCTCACTGTGCACACCAAGGTGCAGGTTTACACAGCCTGTGTTTTGAGCACATCACTGTATACCAGTGAAACATGGACTGATAATAAGCTCACTGTGCACACCAAGGTGCAGGTTTACACAGCCTGTGTTTTGAGCACATCACTGTATACCAGTGAAACATGGACTGATAATAAGCTCACTGTGCACACCAAGGTGCAGGTTTACACAGCCTGTGTTTTGAGCACATCACTGTATACCAGTGAAACATGGACTGATAATAAGCTCACTGTGCACACCAAGGTGCAGGTTTACACAGCCTGTGTTTTGAGCACATCACTGTATACCAGTGAAACATGGACTGATAATAAGCTCACTGTGCACACCAAGGTGCAGGTTACACAGCCTGTGTTTTGAGCACATCACTGTATACCAGTGAAACATGGACTGATAATAAGCTCACTGTGCACACCAAGGTGCAGGTTACACAGCCTGTGTTTTGAGCACATCACTGTATACCAGTGAAACATGGACTGATAATAAGCTCACTGTGCACACCAAGGTGCAGGTTTACACAGCCTGTGTTTTGAGCACATCACTGTATACCAGTGAAACATGGACTGATAATAAGCTCACTGTGCACACCAAGGTGCAGGTTTACACAGCCTGTGTTTTGAGCACATCACTGTATACCAGTGAAACATGGACTGATAATAAGCTCACTGTGCACACCAAGGTGCAGGTTTACACAGCCTGTGTTTTGAGCACATTACTGTATACCAGTGAAACATGGACTGATAATAAGCTCACTGTGCACACCAAGGTGCAGGGTTACACAGCCTGTGTTTTGAGCACATCACTGTATACCAGTGAAACATGGACTGATAATAAGCTCACTGTGCACACCAAGGTGCAGGGTTACACAGCCTGTGTTTTGAGCACATCACTGTATACCAGTGAAACATGGACTGATAATAAGCTCACTGTGCACATCGAGGTGCAGGTTACACAGCCTGTGTTGTGAGCACATCACTGTATACCAGTGAAACATGGACTGATAATAAGCTCACTGTGCACTCCAAGGTGCAGGTTTACACAGCCTGTGTTTTGAGCACATCACTGTATACCAGTGAAACATGGACTGATAATAAGCTCACTGTGCACACCAAGGTGCAGGTTTACACAGCCTGTGTTTTGAGCACATCACTGTATACCAGTGAAACATGGACTGATAATAAGCTCACTGTGCACACCAAGGTGCAGGTTTACACAGCCTGTGTTTTGAGCACATCACTGTATACCAGTGAAACATGGACTGATAATAAGCTCACTGTGCACACCAAGGTGCAGGTTACACAGCCTGTGTTTTGAGCACATCACTGTATACCAGTGAAACATGGACTGATAATAAGCTCACTGTGCACACCAAGGTGCAGGTTACACAGCCTGTGTTTTGAGCACATCACTGTATACCAGTGAAACATGGACTGATAATAAGCTCACTGTGCACACCAAGGTGTAGCTTTACACAGCCTGTGTTTTGAGCACATCACTGTATACCAGTGAAACATGGACTGATAATAAGCTCACTGTGCACACCAAGGTGCAGGTTACACAGCCTGTGTTTTGAGCACATCACTGTATACCAGTGAAACATGGACTGATAATAAGCTCACTGTGCACACCAAGGTGCAGGTTTACACAGCCTGTGTTTTGAGCACATCACTGTATACCAGTGAAACATGGACTGATAATAAGCTCACTGTGCACACCAAGGTGCAGGTTTACACAGCCTGTGTTTTGAGCACATCACTGTATACCAGTGAAACATGGACTGATAATAAGCTCACTGTGCACACCAAGGTGCAGGTTTACACAGCCTGTGTTTTGAGCACATCACTGTATACCAGTGAAACATGGACTGATAATAAGCTCACTGTGCACACCAAGGTGCAGGTTTACACAGCCTGTGTTTTGAGCACATCACTGTATACCAGTGAAACATGGACTGATAATAAGCTCACTGTGCACACCAAGGTGCAGGTTACACAGCCTGTGTTTTGAGCACATCACTGTATACCAGTGAAACATGGACTGATAATAAGCTCACTGTGCACACCAAGGTGCAGGTTACACAGCCTGTGTTTTGAGCACATCACTGTATACCAGTGAAACATGGACTGATAATAAGCTCACTGTGCACACCAAGGTGCAGGTTTACACAGCCTGTGTTTTGAGCACATCACTGTATACCAGTGAAACATGGACTGATAATAAGCTCACTGTGCACACCAAGGTGCAGGTTTACACAGCCTGTGTTTTGAGCACATCACTGTATACCAGTGAAACATGGACTGATAATAAGCTCACTGTGCACACCAAGGTGCAGGTTTACACAGCCTGTGTTTTGAGCACATCACTGTATACCAGTGAAACATGGACTGATAATAAGCTCACTGTGCACACCAAGGTGCAGGTTACACAGCCTGTGTTTTGAGCACATCACTGTATACCAGTGAAACATGGACTGATAATAAGCTCACTGTGCACACCAAGGTGCAGGTTTACACAGCCTGTGTTTTGAGCACATCACTGTATACCAGTGAAACATGGACTGATAATAAGCTCACTGTGCACACCAAGGTGCAGGTTACACAGCCTGTGTTTTGAGCACATCACTGTATACCAGTGAAACATGGACTGATAATAAGCTCACTGTGCACACCAAGGTGCAGGTTACACAGCCTGTGTTTTGAGCACATCACTGTATACCAGTGAAACATGGACTGATAATAAGCTCACTGTGCACACCAAGGTGCAGCTTTACACAGCCTGTGTTTTGAGCACATCACTGTATACCAGTGAAACATGGACTGATAATAAGCTCACTGTGCACTCCAAGGTGCAGGTTACACAGCCTGTGTTTTGAGCACATCACTGTATACCAGTGAAACATGGACTGATAATAAGCTCACTGTGCACACCAAGGTGCAGGTTACACAGCCTGTGTTTTGAGCACATCACTGTATACCAGTGAAACATGGACTGATAATAAGCTCACTGTGCACACCAAGGTGCAGGTTTACACAGCCTGTGTTTTGAGCACATCACTGTATACCAGTGAAACATGGACTGATAATAAGCTCACTGTGCACACCAAGGTGCAGGTTTACACAGCCTGTGTTTTGAGCACATCACTGTATACCAGTGAAACATGGACTGATAATAAGCTCACTGTGCACACCAAGGTGCAGGTTTACACAGCCTGTGTTTTGAGCACATCACTGTATACCAGTGAAACATGGACTGATAATAAGCTCACTGTGCACACCAAGGTGCAGGTTTACACAGCCTGTGTTTTGAGCACATCACTGTATACCAGTGAAACATGGACTGATAATAAGCTCACTGTGCACACCAAGGTGCAGGTTTACACAGCCTGTGTTTTGAGCACATCACTGTATACCAGTGAAACATGGACTGATAATAAGCTCACTATGCACACCAAGGTGCAGGTTTACACAACCTGTGTTTTGAGCACATCACTGTATACCAGTGAAACATGGACTGATAATAAGCTCACTGTGCACACCAAGGTGCAGGTTTACACAGCCTGTGTTTTGAGCACATCACTGTATACCAGTGAAACATGGACTGATAATAAGCTCACTGTGCACACCAAGGTGCAGGTTTACACAGCCTGTGTTTTGAGCACATCACTGTATACCAGTGAAACATGGACTGATAATAAGCTCACTGTGCACACCAAGGTGCAGGTTTACACAGCCTGTGTTTTGAGCACATCACTGTATACCAGTGAAACATGGACTGATAATAAGCTCACTGTGCACACCAAGGTGCAGGTTTACACAGCCTGTGTTTTGAGCACATCACTGTATACCAGTGAAACATGGACTGATAATAAGCTCACTGTGCACACCAAGGTGCAGGGTTACACAGCCTGTGTTTTGAGCACATTACTGTATACCAGTGAAACATGGACTGATAATAAGCTCACTGTGCACACCAAGGTGCAGGGTTACACAGCCTGTGTTTTGAGCACATCACTGTATACCAGTGAAACATGGACTGATAATAAGCTCACTGTGCACACCAAGGTGCAGGTTACACAGCCTGTGTTTTGAGCACATCACTGTATACCAGTGAAACATGGACTGATAATAAGCTCACTGTGCACATCGAGGTGCAGGTTACACAGCCTGTGTTGTGAGCACATCACTGTATACCAGTGAAACATGGACTGATAATAAGCTCACTGTGCACACCAAGGTGCAGGTTTACACAGCCTGTGTTTTGAGCACATCACTGTATACCAGTGAAACATGGACTGATAATAAGCTCACTGTGCACACCAAGGTGCAGGTTTACACAGCCTGTGTTTTGAGCACATCACTGTATACCAGTGAAACATGGACTGATAATAAGCTCACTGTGCAC
Organism: Protopterus annectens; assembly: GCF_019279795.1. Lineage (NCBI taxonomy): Eukaryota > Metazoa > Chordata > Ceratodontiformes > Protopteridae > Protopterus > Protopterus annectens. The sequence goes on from NC_056741.1 coordinate 79,307,080, forward strand.
ACCAAGGTGCAGGTTACACAGCCTGTGTTTTGAGCACATCACTGTATACCAGTGAAACATGGACTGATAATAAGCTCACTGTGCACACCAAGGTGCAGCTTTACACAGCCTGTGTTTTGAGCACATCACTGTATACCAGTGAAACATGGACTGATAATAAGCTCACTGTGCACACCAAGGTGCAGGTTACACAGCCTGTGTTTTGAGCACATCACTGTATACCAGTGAAACATGGACTGATAATAAGTTCATTGTGCACACCAAGGTGCAGCTTTACACAGCCTGTGGTTTGAGCACATCACTGTATACCAGTGAAACATGGACTGATAATAAGCTCACTGTGCACACCAAGGTGCAGGTTACACAGCCTGTGTTTTGAGCACATCACTCTATACCAGTGAAACATGGACTGATAATAAGCTCACTGTGCACACCAAGGTGTAGCTTTACACAGCCTGTGTTTTGAGCACATTACTGTATACCAGTGAAACATGGACTGATAATAAGCTCACTGTGCACTCCAAGGTGCAGGTTTACACAGCCTGTGTTTTGGACACATCACTGTATACCAGTAAAACATGGACTGATAATAAGCTCACTATGCACACCAAGGTGCAGGTTTACACAGCCTGTGTTGTGAGCACATTACTGTATACCAGTGAAACATGGACTGATAATAAGCTCACTATGCACACCAAGGTGCAGGTTTACACAACCTGTGTTTTGAGCACATCACTGTATACCAGTGAAACATGGACTGATAATAAGCTCACTGTACACACCAAGGTGCAGGTTACACAGCTTGTGGTGTGAGCACATCACTGTATACCAGTGAAACATGGACTGATAATAAGTTCACTGTGCACACCAAGGTGTAGCTTTACACAGCCTGTGTTGTGAGCACATTACTGTATACCAGTGAAACAACGACTGACAATGAGCTCACTGTGCACACCAAGGTGCAGGTTTACACAGCCTGTGTTTTGAGCACATCACTGTATACCAGTGAAACATGGACTGATAATAAGTTCACTGTGCACACCAAGGTGCAGGTTTACACAGCCTGTGTTTTGAGCACATTACTGTATACCAGTGAAACATGGACTGATAATAAGCTCACTGTGCACACCAAGGTGCAGGTTTACACAGCCTGTGTTTTGAGCACATAACTTTATACCAGTAAAACATGGACTGATAATAAGCTCACTATGCACACCAAGGTGCAGGTTTACACAGACTGTGTTGTGAGCACATTACTGTATACCAGTGAAACATGGACTGATAATAAGCTCACTGTGCACACCAAGGTGCAGGTTACACAGCCTGTGTTTTGAGCACATTACTGTATACCAGTGAAACATGGACTGATAATAAGCTCACTCTGCACACCGAGGTGCAGGGTTACATAGCCTGTGTTTTGAGCACATCACTGTATACCAGTGAAACATGGACTGATAATAAGCTCACTGTGCACACCAAGGTGCAGTTTTACACAGCCTGTGTTTTGGGCACATCACTGTATACCAGTGAAACATGGACTGATAATAAGCTCACTGTGCACACCAAGGTACAGGTTACACAGCCTGTGTTTTGAGCACATTACTGTCTACCAGTGAAACATGGACTGATCATAAGCTCACTGTGCACTCCAAGGTGCAGGTTTACACAGCCTGTGTTTTGAGCACATCACTGTATACCAGTGAAACATGGACTGATAATAAGCTCACTGTGCACACCAAGGTGCAGGTTACACAGCCTGTGTTTTGAGCACATCACTGTATACCAGTGAAACATGGACTGATAATAAGCTCACTGTGCACACCAAGGTGCAGGTTACACAGCCTGTGTTGTGAGCACATTACTGTATTGCAGTGAAACATGGACTGTATGCTTAAAACAGAGCAGCATCTCAATGTATTCCATATGCACTACCTTAGTTGCGTACTTGGTAACTCATGACAGGACAAGACAAGATTCCCCAACACCATAGTACTTGAGAGGATGAGTACCACCTCCATGTTCACCCTCCTGAAACAAAGACATATGCACTGGCTGGGTCATGTCTCATGCATGATGGATGGCTAAATACTGAAAGACCTCCTTTTTGAAAAACTGGATCATGGATAGAGGCCGAAAGGGTGACCCATATTCTGCTACAAGGACATATGTAAGCATGACCTCAGTGCTCTCTCAATCAGCGCAAACACCTGGTACTGCCTCACCTCAGGCAAGTACGCCTAGAAATGTGAAGTGAAGGAAGCTCTCACTATGTATGAAACCACCTTGGCAAGGACAGCAGAAGATAACAGAGCCCTCAGGACGATCTGTGCCCATGATACCAGACCAACATCTGCCTACTGCTGCTCAGAGTGTGGAAAGGACTGCCACTCCTGGATTGGATTGTACAGCCACAGAAGATGCTGCTCTAATCAGTCCAATAGAGGTGCAAACCCATGATCCTTTGAGATTGAAGAATGCGTACTAGTACAGATGTCATTATCAAATCGTAAACACAGCTGGAATGTGACGTTGGACTGAGTACAACATTAAACATGATTTAGAAACCTGGACTCACAATAAAGATTGAAAATTTCAAACTGAGCAAAGACAAAGAAAGATTTGCCCAGCCACATTTTGTTAGCTGGGGGGTAGGAAAGTACATGTCAAGAGAAGAGCCATTCAGTATGTAAGATGAGGGACAACTCTGGCATAATTTAAGTGTGAAGCAGCACTGAGATAGTGAATCAGATGGGGAAGGTTATTCCAAATTTTTTCTACATCCTTTTCTGCCACACTAGCTAATCATCAAGTCCTTTTCCATCAGGTATGAGTCCATTTGTTACCCCTGTTTTGGACCAATAACTGACTAGAGACCATCATTCAGACAGGAATGGAGGTGGTTTGTGCCTTCACTTACACTATGTGATGTAACGTATATGGGCATTAGCCAATGACCCTAACCTCAACCTAGGGTATCTGGTATGGACGGTTGTGTTTACATGAGGGATGAAGGTTACTGCACCCTCTTTTCTACACCTATGCTAGTGAGGAGCCCTATCACTAACTTTATAGACCAAATTTACACCCCATGGTCCAGTACCTTTTTTCTGCCTGAAACCTTCACTTACTACTGATAGAATAGCACACCTAGACCACCTGCCTCCTCAGGATGGGTAAGAGCTGACATCGACTGCTCACTCTCACCCCTTTCCCCACATAATAGTTTCCAATCAAAAAACAGACACTGTCATCCCCAGGATGAGCCTGAAACTGGTTCAGTGGGATCTGTGCGCTACCCTGGTCAACAGATACAGACAAACAAATAAGTAAATAAGTTGAGTCACAGAGGCAGTTTTATTGTCCCAGTTAAATGAGCAGTTGGCTGACCAGATCTGATTACATTTTATTTATTTATTTTTTTATTCATTTAACATTTGTTTATTGGGAAAGTCCAATTTGGAATGAGCCAACTTTCAGTGGAGACCCAGGGAGAAACGTTCCAGATGCATGTCTTTGTAACATGGAAGGAAACTGGAGCACCCAGAAGAAACCCACAAGAATGCAGGGAAACATGCAGACTCCACACCAAAGGCACCCTGGCCAAGAATCAAACTAGAGAACTTCTTGCTTGAGAGGTGACAACGCAAACTGCTGCACCACTGTGCCATCCATTAAACTGGAAAGCCTGTATCAAGAAGCAAGCCACTAGGACTGACTATGAATGACCAGTGAATTGACACAAAGGAAGTAGCAGAAATTTGATGCAGAATTTTCTTGTTAGTGGACAATATAGAACAACCACCCATATCATATAAAAACCTGGTGCTGCATCTAAAGTTAATATTTGTGTGCTACAACATCACAGAGATCCTGTTCTTTGACAGTGGACCTCCATACGTTTGGCACAAGTCTGGTCAGTTTATACAGAATCTGGGGCTAATACACATGACTAGCAGCCTGAAATTCATTCAGTAAAGCAGTCAATGAGCAGCATGTCCACATAGTGAAGTATTTATAAAGAAGAAAATAAAACCTTTACCTAGCAACTCTAAATTTCACAGTGACACCTTTGTCAGATTGGTACAATGCAAACAGCCCATCATCTGATGGGGTACAACCTTTTTACCAAATTGATTAAGTTCTATCACTAAATGTACTGGATCTCCTTGACCAGGCAGGTGTAGATGCTACAAAAATTAAGAAGACACAAAAGGAGGTTGAGCTCTTCAGCAGTAGACATCTTATGAAGGGAACAAGTTTTTTTTTTTATTTTGCTATGAAATGTGACTTGCAAAGCCTAGGGAATTAAAGCATCATTACATCATAAACCTTATTGTTTCCCTCTGTTTAATTGCTCCAAGTATTTTAGCTTTCTAAGACCATGATGAGAATAGAACTCATTCCTAAGTCAGCGAATACTTAAAATTCATGAAATTAGTATTATTCCAATCATTGGTATTAGCCAAAAGTGCTTTTCACAGCAGTTGCAATTTGTCCAGTAATGACTCATTCTGCAGGTAATATGGAGTTACATGTATTGGTAGCATATCTAAAAATGACTGTAAATTATTTTTTATGAGACCCATTTCTTCTACTGCTATTGGAACTATCTGGGTATCCTTCTTCCACATTGCCCACACTTCTGCCATCAAATCCTGATATTTTATGACTGTTTCTTTTTTAATTTTCCCAAGTCCTTTGGGTTTCTAATACCAGAACAGGAATGGACCCCATTCCTAAGTCAAAGTATGATCAAAGTTCATGAAATTATTATTGTTTCAATCTTTGATGTTAGCCAGAAGTGCTCTTTGCAACACCAGCAATATGCCCAGTAATGACTCCTTCTGCAATTCGTACAGAGTTACATGTATCAGTAAAATATCTAAGTAGAATTGTAAATTCTTTTTTATAAGACCCGTTGTTCCTTCTACTATTGGAACTGTCCGGGTATCCTTTTTTCACATTTTTTTTTACCCTCATTTCTGCCTGCAAATCATGATATTGTATGACTTTGTGTCTCTCTGTACATAAGACACTGCAGTCACTGGGTGTAGCAATTTCAATGATCAATGCTACTTTTGTCTTCTTTTCATGGACCACCACATCTGGTTTTCTCGCATCTATCTTTTGAACTGTTGGTAATGGATGATCCATTGTGATATAAACTTCATCATTTTCTGTAATGCTTTTAGCCTCATGTTTCCAGTGTTTGTCAGCTACTTCAGTATTAAAATATTTGCACAATCCCCAGTGCAACAGTCTTGCTATATTATTATGTCTTTCAGTATACAGTCCTTCTACCATTAGCATGTCACAACCAGTAGCAAGGTGTGCAACTGTTTCCAATTCTGTTTTAGAAAACCTACATTTATGTTTCTCCCACATGTTCAATGTACCTTGTAAACCAATGTGCATGTTTTCCACAGTCTTGGGCCGCCAATATTAACCTTTCTTCTTTTTGTTTAAATTCATCTCTCCTTAATCATTCCTGCATTTAATCTTGATCAACATGAGGTTGTCCCAAGAGTTTTCTAGACTTGCAACTGCATTTATGCATTTTCCACATTTCTTGCCTTCTCATCTGATCCTTCACCTTATATTCTTTCTTTTATTTTTTTGGTACATTCAGCTGCTGCCTGATTGGTATCTAATTCTGATTTAACTTCCATTCCCTTTTGACACCAATATGCTTCTGCTAAACTAAGCAGGGAAGTCATCTTTAACTTACTGTCCTCATGTTTTAAAACTTTCATTACATTTGGGTCTTGTGAAGTCAGCAGATACATATGCAGTCCTATGATTGTAGTCTATTTCTTTCATAGATCTTAGTTTGTCTGTCCAATTCTATTAAATCAAGCAACTCTTCTCTTGGATCATTTTCTTCTAAACTGAGGGCACATTATTTCTTCTGTATTTCCTTCAGGCATTCTATAGAAAGTTCCAAAACATCTTCCTGTGTCACATTCTCTTCAGTTTCATCCTGTGTCATCCATTGCTCTGTCATATGGGAACTCACTGACCACTCCATGACATTTACTATGTCAGAGTTGCCACACCTTTCTATTACTTCCCTTACTGTCCAACTCCAACTGAACTTTTGTACTGGTTTCCTTTGGAAGGCTCCAAAGTATCTTCATATGGCAACCAATCAGATGTTTCCCTCTCCATTGGTTTCTGCTTAATTTGGGGATCCATTACTCTATCCTGCTGTGATGTTATCAAAGTTAGATTTTCTGCACTGCATCTTTCACTTTGCAGTTAATCCATAATCTCTGTTTCTATTTCTTTAACTTCTCTTTTCTACTGTTTCTCTTTGTTTTCTTATTTTTTGTATTGTAAAGTTTCCCATGTCTGGATGCCTTTGTCTGTATTTCTCTTCAAATATCTTTGGTGCTGCTCTTTTTGTATTGGTTAGTTTTGCTTTCTCTTTTGCATAAACATTGCACCATATTAAATCTCTTTCTTTCCCGTGACCATATTTCTTCTTCACGTCTCCTATCCACAAAAAGACAATAACACACTGGTGAAGCAAGGCAAACGGATTCAAACAGAAGCACACCAGACGTGCAAATTCCTTAACGCAAATTTATTTTAGTACAGGTTAAGACAGCGTTTTCGCTACTCAAAAATGGTAGCTTCTTCAGAGTGAATGAATACAAAAATGAAAACACACTTATAAAAAGCAGCGAAGTGTTTCGCTGGTTACATCACTTCCTAGTTGCATTTAATTTAATTTTAAAGCGCTAGTATCACCAAAAAGGCTCAAACAAGCGCTCTGTTAGTATAAAAAGGAAGAAGCGATGTCACAAATTAAAAACACACTGAAACAAAAGTTAAAAATGCTTAGCTCAAGGAACCAACATATTATTCAAGGCATTTAATCAAGTTAATAAATGCCATTGCAATATAAAACAAGAAAATGCTGATTTCAGCTAGTACAGGACACATATTATATAAAATTTGATTGGATAAATCAAACTACGAGTATATATTTACTCGCACAATCTAAACAGCTGAAGCAGGATAAGCCCATAAAGGACAGCTTACATGTTAATAATGTACATGTAAGCAAGCATAGACCCTGAAGCATATGGAACCTATATTTCCACCATAAAGGCGGAATATACCATTCTAAAAGGTGAATAGTCAAAGTGCATAATTCTTAGAAAACAAATTGAAATACAATATTATAAACAATAAATTGTGCCCACAGATGTGGATCTCTAAGGTGTTGGTACACTTAAGGAATAGGACAAGCCTACCGGGATAAAAATAAGATTTTGAGATAGCAAAAGATACTTAATAATCCCCCAGTAAACTACCTCAAATAAGATCTATATTTAAGGTGGGCAGATATATTGCAGCTGTCATTAAGTCCAGGTGTGTTAAACGCATCCAGCTTAAGCTGCCATAACAATTCACGGTTTTCTAAAATAATAGAAATCGGCCCCCCTCTGATGGAATCAGCAATGTGGTCGATACCCATAAATAGAAATGAATGACCTGGGCAACTTACTGAATGTTTAGCCAGAGCGTTCTCACAATTCTGATTTCTAATAGCGTAATTGTGCTGGTAGATGCGGTCTTTAAATCTTCTATCAGTCTTGCCGACATAATATGCTGCACAGCAAGAACAGAACGCTACATAGACTATAGATTTGGTATTACAAGTGATCCTGTGAAATATATCAAATTTCTTCCCCTTAATGGAGAAAGAACTGCCAGTCCTTATACAATGACATTGGTTACAAAAACCACATGCGAAAGACCCTTTTGTTCTACTCTGCATGTCCTGACTAGGATGCTTTTGCAATAGTTCCTTAATATTAGGGCCCCTTTTGTAAACAGTACGGGGTTTTTCTCCTAGTTTTTCAGCCATCGATGGGGTACTGGAAATGAAGTGCCAATTCTTGTTCAGTATTTTCTGTATTAAACTAGAATTAATGTTAAATGTAGTGATAAAGCTACATGGATATTGATTTGAAGCAGCCCCTTCTATAGGTCTAACCATAAGCTGCATAGGAGAGGTGGCTTGGACTTCATGTCCTATTACCAAATCGACATCAACAGTACGTGGACTACTGAGGATAGGATTATAAAAGCCATTGCTTCTCTTAAATTCCACCTCTTGAATCAAGTCATCAATTAGCTGGGGGGGTAACCACGATTCAAAAATAAGTTTTTTAAAAATGTGCATTCAGATAGAAAATCAAAATGATCTGTGCACATTCGAACAGCCCTCACTAGCTGACCCTTGACTATAGCTCTTTTGAGTTTGTAAGGATGTGCACTAGAGAAGTGCAAGAATGAGTTTACGTAAGTTTTCTTCCTGAAAATGACTGATTTTAACTTACTGGACATAGAATCCCTTGTCAACCTGACATCAAGGTAATCGATGGAGTCTGTGGCAAAATTATGGGTGAACTTAAGGAAAGATGTAGTCTGATTCAAAAAATCGACAAACTCAGTGGCCCGTTCAGAATTACCCTTAAAAAGGATGAACACATCGTCAAGAAAACGTGTGTAAAACACGAGCTCTGCCTTCCACTCAATGTTGTTTAAAATGAATTGTTTCTCACAATATGCCATAAAGAGATTGGCTACAGAGGCCCCACAAGGGGACCCCATAGCTACACCTTGTTTTTGAATATACAAGTCCTTTTCAAAAAGGAAAACATTGGAAGATAGTACAATATCCAGTAATTCCGTAATGTTGTTGATGTCATTTTTAGAAGCCCCCAAATCTGTTAGGAGCAGGTCAATCCATTCCACTGCCTCCTGGTGGGGAATAGAAGTATATAGATCGACAACATCAATTGTAAGAAAATTGATGTTGTCATCTATGTTGATGTCATTCAGGTTGGTCAAGAATGTCCAAGAATCCTTGCATATACTCGGAATACCTTCCAAGTAAATGGAAAGCAAAGAATCAATATATTTGGAACAGGGGTAGGACTGCGAGGCTCTCCCATCAATCAAGGCTCGCATAGGTGGATCATTGAGGTTTTTATGTACCTTTGGTATACTGAACATTACAGGTAACTTAGGATGCAAGATGTCTATATAATTAAAAGTGTCTAGGTCGATTCTCCCTTCAATGAACAGATCTCTGAAGTATCCCCTAATTCTGTTGGAGGTAGTATTCAGCTCATTTAATGTAGTAGCTTCATATGCTGGGGAGTTCAACACTTTATACATTCTCTCTACATAGTCAATCTGTTCGAGTATTACCAACCCACCCCCTTTATCAGGCTTTATAATTCTAACAGAAGTAGCCCGTATATTGTTGAGTGCAGCTAGTTGTTCCCTAGTAATATTAAATTGGCTGGCCTTAGCTGTAAAAACTTTATCCATGTGTCTAATGTCTATTTCACATGCATACTCAAACATTTTTAGTCCCACATGTAAAGGTGGATTAAAAACACTGGGAAGTTTTAGTTTAGCAGCCTCGGTTCTTGTGGAATCATTAAACAACAATTTCAGATTTAGTTTTCTTACGTAACACTTCAAATCTAAAAGGACTCTGGCCACATCACATCGTCTAGTTGGAACAAAGGTGTTACCTAGGGCCAAGAGTTCTACCAGCTCGGGCTCAAGTATAAGGGTAGAAAAATTGTATACAATTTATTGTTTATAATATTGTATTTCAATTTGTTTTCTAAGAATTATGCACTTTGACTATTCACCTTTTAGAATGGTATATTCCGCCTTTATGGTGGAAATATAGGTTCCATATGCTTCAGGGTCTATGCTTGCTTACATGTACATTATTAACATGTAAGCTGTCCTTTATGGGCTTATCCTGCTTCAGCTGTTTAGATTGTGCGAGTAAATATATACTCGTAGTTTGATTTATCCAATAAAATTTTATATAATATGTGTCCTGTACTAGCTGAAATCAGCATTTTCTTGTTTTATATTGCAATGGCATTTATTAACTTGATTAAATGCCTTGAATAATATGTTGGTTCCTTGAGCTAAGCATTTTTAACTTTTGTTTCAGTGTGTTTTTAATTTGTGACATCGCTTCTTCCTTTTTATACTAACAGAGCGCTTGTTTGAGCCTTTTTGGTGATACTAGCGCTTTAAAATTAAATTAAATGCAACTAGGAAGTGATGTAACCAGCGAAACACTTCGCTGCTTTTTATAAGTGTGTTTTCATTTTTGTATTCATTCACTCTGAAGAAGCTACCATTTTTGAGTAGCGAAAACGCTGTCTTAACCTGTACTAAAATAAATTTGCGTTAAGGAATTTGCACGTCTGGTGTGCTTCTGTTTGAATCCGTTTGCCTTGCTTCACCAGTGTGTTATTGTCTTTTTGTGGATACAGTCTCTTTTATGGCTTCGGAATCTTCAGTCAGCCCTACCAGTCCTAATATTTTCGAGTCGAATGAGACGACAAACCTGGACATTTCCAGCTTGTTGCTGGTTGTTACACAGAGACTAGACTCATTGCATAACCGTTTTGAGTCTTTTGAACGGAACTATGGTTTTTCTGTTCCGGCAGGTGTTGCCAATACGCAAACAGCAGCCTGTTCCGGTAATTCTACTTCCAGCTCACAGGATTTCATCCCGGCTGCTCAACCACAGAGAGAAACAGTTTTGGCAAGCAAATTCGTTATCTCTGCTGCTTCTGGGGCTGGTACTGCGAGTACAAGTACTAAGAAGGGAAATGATGATGCACTTATTGGCGGCACATCCATATCCGAATGGATTAACAATACAGGTGACTTTCTAACTTTTATCAAACCATTACATGATGTTTCGCCGGTGCCTGAAGTTCCCCAGGTTCCTGACCGTCAAGATTCAGTTACGGACAAATTGAAACTTTTAGATGCTAAAACGTTTAAGCTTCGCAAGCTACAACTTGAAGTAGCTTATTTTAAGCAATGTTTAGATGAGGGCCTTGTTCCAAAAGGCCTTAGAAATTGTTTTTCTCCATCTAATTTAATCAATAATAATGATTTTTTGGTTGATTTAAAAGATTTGTTTCAAAGACAGGGCACACAATTAATTGAACTAATTGTTAAACATTATTCAGTGTGTATAGCCAATTTAACTAGAGAGGTATGTGCGTTGGATGAAGAGATCAAGTTTAATGATTCCTTCACCAAATTTAAATTTGACCACGCACGCATTTTCTCTAGCATAGATACTTATTTAGTAAAAATTAAGTCTAATAAATCAAAAAAACTTTATAGGGATAGGCTTGCGTATTCAACTGACAAAGCCTACCCTAAGTTATCTACTAAACAACAGGAGAAAAGGAAGGAAGCCCATTCTGATGATAGAGATAGGCAGGATCCTGATTGCTCTTGGAACACACATCCAGTTTCCCCCACTACTGACAACCAAAATGGCCCTAGGAGAAGTAATAGAAATAAAAACAAACATCTTAATAAAGACTGCCCAAATGGACCTTCTGGTGATAATATCAATGGGGGTAATAATAGCAAATTGAAATCTGACTCTACTTTTTTAGGGGAACAGAACAATCGAACCCGGAGGGGGAACAAGAATTGGACCCACTGATATTTGAGGAAGATAGTTTAATTACAGACTCCCCCAGCATTATAACAAATGTAAAGGGCGATTTTATCATATACAATTTTTCTACCCTTATACTTGAGCCCGAGCTGGTAGAACTCTTGGCCCTAGGTAACACCTTTGTTCCAACTAGACGATGTGATGTGGCCAGAGTCCTTTTAGATTTGAAGTGTTACGTAAGAAAACTAAATCTGAAATTGTTGTTTAATGATTCCACAAGAACCGAGGCTGCTAAACTAAAACTTCCCAGTATTTTTAATCCACCTTTACATGTGGGACTAAAAATGTTTGAGTATGCATGTGAAATAGACATTAGACACATGGATGAAGTTTTTACAGCTAAGGCCAGCCAATTTAATATTACTAGGGAACAACTAGCTGCACTCAACAATATACAGGCTACTTCTGTTAGAATTATAAAGCCTGATAAAGGGGGTGGGTTGGTAATACTCGTACAGCTTGACTATGTAGAGAGAATGTATAAAGTGTTGAACTCCCCAGCATATGAAGCTACTACATTAAATGAGCTGAATACTACCTTCAACAGAATTAGGGGATACTTCAGAGATCTGTTCATTGAAGGGAGAATCGACCTAGACACTTTTAATTATATAGACATCTTGCATCCTAAGTTACCTGTAATGTTCGGTATACCAAAGGTACATAAAAACCTCAATGATCCACCTATGCGAGCCTTGATTGATGGGAGAGCCTCGCAGTCCTACCCCTGTTCCAAATATATTGATTCTTTGCTTTCCATTTACTTGGAAGGTATTACGAGTATATGCAAGGATTCTTGGACATTCTTGACCAACCTGAATGACATCAACATAGATGACAACATCAATTTTCTTACAATTGATGTTGTCGATCTATATACTTCTATTCCCCACCAGGAGGCAGTGGAATGGATTGACCTGCTCCTAACAGATTTGGGGGCTTCTAAAAATGACATCAACAACATTACGGAATTACTGGATATTGTACTATCTTCCAATTTTTTCCTTTTTGAAAAGGACTTGTATATTCAAAAACAAGGTGTAGCTATGGGGTCCCCTTGTGGGGCCTCTGTAGCCAATCTCTTTATGGCATATTGGGAGAAACAATTCATTTTAAACAACATTGAGTGGAAGGCAGAGCTCGTGTTTTACACACGTTTTCTTGACGATGTGTTCATCCTTTTTAAGGGTAATTCTGAATGGGCCACTGAGTTTGTCGATTTTTTGAATCAGACTACATCTTTCCTTAAGTTCACCCATAATTTTGCCACAGACTCCATCGATTAACTTGATGTCAGGTTGACAAGGGATTCTATGTCCAGTAAGTTAAAATCAGTCATTTTCAGGAAGAAAACTTACGTAAACTCATTCTTGCACTTCTCTAGTGCACATCCTTACAAACTCAAAAGAGCTATAGTCAAGGGTCAGCTAGTGAGGGCTGTTCGAATGTGCACAGATCATTTTGATTTTCTATCTGAATGCACATTTTTAAAAAACTTATTTTTGAATCGTGGTTACCCCCCCCAGCTAATTGATGACTTGATTCAAGAGGTGGAATTTAAGAGAAGCAATGGCTTTTATAATCCTATCCTCAGTAGTCCACGTACTGTTGATGTCGATTTGGTAACAGGACGTGAAGTCCAAGCCACCTCTCCTATGCAGCTTATGGTTAGACCTATAGAAGGGGCTGCTTCAAATCAATATCCGTGTAGCTTTATCACTACATTTAACATTAATTCTAGTTTAATACAGAAAATACTGAACAAGAATTGGCACTTCATTTCCAGTACCCCATCGATGGCTGAAAAACTAGGAGAAAAACCCCGTACTGTTTACAAAAGGGGCCCTAATATTAAGGAACTATTGCGAAAGCATCCTAGTCAGGACATGCAGAGTAGAACAAAAGGGTCTTTCGCATGTGGTTTTTGTAACCAATGTCATTGTATAAGGACTGGCAGTTCTTTCTCCATTAAGGGGAAGAAATTTGATATATTTCACAGGATCACTTGTAATACCAAATCTATAGTCTATGTAGCGTTCTGTTCTTGCTGTGCAGCATATTATGTCGGCAAGACTGATAGAAGATTTAAAGACCGCATCTACCAGCACAATTACGCTATTAGAAATCAGAATTGTGAGAACGCTCTGGCTAAACATTCAGTAAGTTGCCCAGGTCATTCATTTTTATTTATGGGTATCGACCACATTGCTGATTCCATCAGAGGGGGGCCGATTTCTATTATTTTAGAAAACCGTGAATTGTTATGGCAGCTTAAGCTGGATGCATTTAATACACCTGGACTTAATGACAGCTGCAATATATCTGCCCACCTTAAATATAGATCTTATTTGAGGTAGTTTACTGGGGGATTATTAAGTATCTTTTGCTATCTCAAAATCTTATTTTTATCCCGGTAGGCTTGTCCTATTCCTTAAGTGTACCAACACCTTAGAGATCCACATCTGTGGGCACAATTTATTGTTTATAATAGTGTATTTCAATTTGTTTTCTAAGAATTATGCACTTTGACTATTCACCTTTTAGAATGGTATATTCCGCCTTCATGGTGGAAATATAGGTTCCATATGCTTCAGGGTCTATGCTTGCTTACATATACATTATTAACATGTAAGCTGTCCTTTATGGGCTTATCCTGCTTCAGCTGTTTAGATTGTGCGAGTAAATATATACTCGTAGTTTGATTTATCCAATCAAATTTTATATAATATGTGTCCTGTACTAGCTGAAATCAGCATTTTCTTGTTTTATATTGCAATGGCATTTATTAACTTGATTAAATGCCTTGAATAATATGTTGGTTCCTTGAGCTAAGCATTTTTAACTTTTGTTTCAGTGTGTTTTTAATTTGTGACATCGCTTCTTCCTTTTTATACTAACAGAGCGCTTGTTTGAGCCTTTTTGGTGATACTAGCGCTTTAAAATTAAATTAAATGCAACTAGGAAGTGATGTAACCAGCGAAACACTTCGCTGCTTTTTATAAGTGTGTTTTCATTTTTGTATTCATTCACTCTGAAGAAGCTACCATTCTTCACGTCTCCTGGTTCTCCTGTTTCTCCTTACTTGTGGAACTCATTCCGTTATGCTGCGATATAACTTACATTAGACTTTCTACACTAAATCCAAGATTGGCAGGGTGGCCTAATGGTTAAGGTGTTTGCCTTACAAGCACAAGGTGCAGGGTTTGAGTCTCACAAGGGATAATTGGCTAGACTTAAAATGACTTGCAAGGGCATTTAGCTTAGTACTAATCTATGAACCTTCTACACTAAATCCTTCATTTCACAAGCACTCCATAACTTCAACTTCTATTTTTTAACTTCTACTTTAATAATCTTCTGCTCTGCATTCCCTCTTTGTAATCTTATTTCTTGTATTGTGACATTTTCCATGTCTGGATGCCTTTGCCTGTATTTCTCTTCCAATATCTTTGGTGCTGCTCTTTTTGTATTGATTAATTTGGCTTTCTCCTTTGCGTAAATGTTGCACCATACAAGATCTCTGTCTTTCCCATGTCCATATTTCTTTTTTATACCTTTCAAAAATCTCTAGATTTTGTTTTTTATATTTTTGTACTTCTTTTGTCACTTTTTTTCCAAACGGCCCAAGGTTTCTTGGTCTATATAATGTTTTTCATAAACCTGTTGTATTACTGCATGTAAAGGCATATTTTATTTATTTATTTTATTTATTTCAGTTTGTTAACTGGGAAAGTCCATTGGGCCAAGGTAGCCCGTTTTCAATGGAGGCCCGAGGAGAAAAGCTCCAGACTGAAAGACAATATACAATGTACATCATATAAGAACAACAGTTTAACATTCAATATACAGCAAGACAAGATTTTACATATCTTGAAATGTATGAGCTGAGTCAATCATTTATAAGATATTTGCAAAAACAATAAATTTATGTTCATTTAATACAATACATGTATTTAGGCAAAGGAATTTTAGAGAGATGAATTGAAGCTGTGGCAGAGATTTAAGTAGAATAGAATAGGGATAGGTGTCAGGAATCAGGTAGGATGGGTACAGAAGCACTCCCAGAGGGAGTACAGGTGAGAGTGGAGTAGGATTTTAAAGGATGGTAGGTTTGGCATGGTTCTAATGTAGGGGGGAAGAGAGTTCCATAATCTGGCAAGGGAGAATGATAGTAGAAGTTGCCCTGGCCCGTGTAAAGGCTTGTAAAGTTCTAAGAGGTTCTGATTTGTGGATCTAAGTGTTCTATGTGGCTGTTGAAGTTTTAGGGAAGAGGAGAGTGATGGACAGTTAGAAGGTTTGAAAATAAGCTTGTGTGCTGTAGTTAGTTGAATGAAATTTAGGTAGACTGGGAGTTCCAACCAATTTAGAGCATGTAGGGAGTTGCAATAGTGAGTAGAGGATTTGGATCCTGTGGTAAACTTTGAAATTTTGTTATAGCATGAGGAAAGTTTAGATTTTAGGGATAATTGGAGGTTAGAGAGTAGCGGAGCTCCATACAAAAGGGAGGGTAGGAGGTAGGTGGCAGACAGGAGTTGTCTAGAAGACAGAGAAAGGTAGAATCTGTGTTGATAAAGCATTCCAAGTTTTTGATGAGTCTTTTTAATATTGGTTTGTAGGTGCTTTGTATTGCTTTTCAGATGTATCAGTTTCAGTTATAAATTACACTTTTGTCCTTTTTTCATGGACTACTTTATCTGCTTTTCTTGCATCTATTTTTTGAACGGATGGTAATGGGTGATCCTATGTAATGAACACCATCATTCTCTATAATGCTCTGTAGTTTATGTTTCCAATGCTTCTCAGCTATTTCTATATTGTAGTGTTTGTACAATCCATTCTCTATAATGCTCTGTGGTTTATGTTTCCAATGCTTCTCAGCTACTTCTATATTGTAGTGTTTGCACAATCCCCAGTGCAACAGTCTTGCCATATTATTGTGCCTTTTGTTACGCAGGCCCTCTGCTATGAGTGTCCAATTCTTTTTTTACAGAATCTACATTTGTCTGTTTGTCCTACATGTTAAATGGACTTTGTAAGCTAGTGTGTATGTAGTCCACTATCCTGGGCTGCCGCTATTAACCTTTTATCTTTTGGTTTCTACTCGCCTCTCCTTAACCATTCCTACATCAGATCCTGATCGACATAAGCTTGTTCCAGGAGATCTCTATACTGGTTTGTAACTATATTTATGTTTTTTTTTTTCACATTTCTTTCCTTCTCATTCTTCACCTTATATTCTTTTTTTTTTGGCACATTCAGTTGCTGTCTGTTTTCATCTAGTTCTGGTTTGATTTCCATTCCTGCTTAACAGCAAAACTAAGCAGAGAGGTCATCTTAGACTTCCTCTCTTCATGTATTAAAACTTTCACTATGTCAGCAGAAATTATCTAGCCCCATGACTGCAGATCTTTATATGTAATCAATTTTCCTTCAAAAATGTTTTTATTCATTTTCTAACACAATAACATAGCAGTGTAATAATAAGAAAAGAACAAATACACTATATACAATGTCTAAAAACCAAAAGTTTAGAGGTACCAGTGTCCCAGACAGCTCGGAGAAATAATCCACACCAAGTTTTTAGCGCTTTCAGTCACTACTTTATTTTGTGACCTTCCTCTAAACTTTTGGTTTTTGGTTTTAAAAGTTGTTCGTGGTTCAGTTTTATATACAATGTCTGTAACAATTAAGAAAAATAATATACACAGCAAAACACTTAATATTTTTCTAAAAGATTAGACAATTTTATCCAAGCAATTAAATGGTGACTTGTGTTATTAGTCCTTGCTTTTATAGTAGCAATCTCATTTCTACAAATATACTTTGCAAGATGAATATAAACAAACTGTAAAATAAATAAAAATAAATTCAATTTTAAAGACAGGAGTAGATTGGGATTTTCAGTTTTTAGTAAGAATTTTCCTTGCTACAGAAAGAATTGAGCACAGTAAAAATATTTGATTTTTAGGAATGACTTCGGGAATAGGAACACTGAAAAGGATAATGGAGTCTGAAATTATGCAGTTGTAATCTCATAAAGCTTTACAAAGATGTCTAAAATCTAACCAAAATGAGCAGATTATTTTACAATTTACAATTAATAACCATTTCTATCCAGTCAGCATCAGGATGTCCACATCTTCAGAATTTCATTTCATCTTTCTTGTACATTATTGCTAGTCTATGTGGGGTGAAAAAGCATCTATGTAAGAATTTACATGTATATATACACCAGAACAGGGAAGATGTGGATTCCTTCACCGAATGGAAACAAAGATTTTTTTTATTTTTTTTCTGAAAATACTTGTTTATTAACTTCACTTGGATAATTCCAAAAAGAAACATCTGCTTTGCTAAAATCATTTCTGAGGATTTTATAAATGACAGATATGTATGGAAGCATTCTTGGGTGAGCTATTAATAACTGTTGAGATAAAATTTAAGATTTTTAAGGTACTCTTATTATATGCCTCTAGTGAGGGTATGAGTTTAATGTGTATAAAATCTTCACAAGTTTGGATGTCCAGCCAATTGCAATTTTGCAAACTATATCTGCTGATTAAATAGTCTTCAGAACTTATTTCAATAGCTGAGACAAACTGATTCTAATATCATACGTCACCCTTCTTAAATTCTAACATTTTCTGAGTATCAAAAGATATCAAGTACCCATTTGTAAAAGCAATAGGAAAAATAATTATTAATAAATTCTTAGTTGATTGACTAGAGAACATAAGCTTTTTTAAATAGCAGCAATATTTGGCTTGTAAAAGGTGTAACAACAAGTTTCAACCTTTCACTTTGGATGTATATTTTAAGATCCATATAAAGATGCTTGGTTTAAACAATATTATTACTATGGAGTAAGCTTTCATGAATTAATTTCCAATATGATGTATAAGAAGTATTATTCCAAAGCAACACTATGTTAATAAATGTACAGTTTAAATAAAAAACAATATTTGAAAACCGTATACCTCCTTCGTCCCAGCTTGAGGCATGCTAAAGAAGAGAAATTCTTGTTTTTGGAGGGGAAACCAAAGGGAGTTAAGTAATATATCACTTATTTGCTTTTTAATTTTGATAGATGGGGAATTATTAAAGCTTGGCTAATAAATACAATTTTGAGCAATGATATCATTTTAATTAGAGTTAGTTTGTCTTCAAATGTAAAGAACAGTCTGTTCCAACCATCAATTAAACTTGTAATTGAGTTTATATGTTGTTGGTAGTTAGATGTGAGTGATGTTTTGTAATTAGATTTAATAAGGACACCTAGATATTTAATATGTGTACCCTCCCAGTTTATATCTCTATTTGATCTGCGTTTCTTAGTAACATTTTTATTTATTAGAAGTGTCTGATTCTTGTTCTGATTGAGTTTTAGACCAGAGATGAACGCAAAGAAATTTAGATTATGTAATAGGTGATCTACTGAATTCTCAATATAATTAGAAGTTATTAGTAGATAATCGGCAAATAGTTGCATCTTGGGGGATAATTCATCTGATATTTTATATCCTTTAACACTGTCATTGTTCAGAACACAATTTGCAAGAGACTCTATACCCAGGGCAAAGAGTAATGGGGAAAGGGGGCACCCCTGTTTAAAACATCTTAATATTTCAAATGGGCTGGATAAATAAAATCCAGTCTTTATGGATATGGACTTTTCATATAATTTTTAATTACTCCAATGAAGCTTGAGGAGAAATTGTATTTTTGCAGAGCACTAAATAGATATGGACAACTTAGTGAGTCAAAGTCTTTATCTATGTCAAGGCTTAAAATAAAAAGCTCATTTTTTATTTGCTAAGTCTATTAATGAAAGTAATCTAATAACATTGTCTTGTACTTTTCTGTTTTTGATAAAACCAGTTTGGTCTTCATGAATTCATTCTGGAAGAATATTATTTAATCTGCTAAGACAGACATAAATAGCTTAAAGTCAATGTTAAGTATAGATATTGGTCTGTATGATGTACAAAGCTTGGGCTCTTTATTTGGTTTTAAGATGGGAGAAATGATAGACTATTTCTATGAGGGAGCAATATTTGCTGTAGTTTTAACTTGCATTGAATAAGATTTTCAAGATATTATCAGGTAAAATTTATAAAATTCCAGGATTAAACCATCCAGCCCTGGTGTTTTGTTCGCCTTGAGATTTTTTATTTGGTTCTTTAATTCTTTGAAGGAAAAATGCTTATCTATGTATTTAATGTTGTGCTTAGCTAACTTCTTCTGAATATTGTTTATAAGAACGCCAGCTATACTTTTGTTACTGCTTATAGATGTATTATTATTATTAACATTCCATAGTGTT
The DNA here is from genome assembly GCF_019279795.1 of Protopterus annectens. Taxonomy (NCBI): domain Eukaryota; kingdom Metazoa; phylum Chordata; order Ceratodontiformes; family Protopteridae; genus Protopterus; species Protopterus annectens. The sequence goes on from NC_056741.1 coordinate 79,326,951, forward strand.
TTTAAAACGTAATGATATTTTTTAACTCTGTGACTGTAGTAGTCTGATTATTTCTAGTGTATATAATTTCTTTTATATGATTCCTTTCATTTAAATGTTTGGATCTAATCACAATCCTGTGTAAACTCTTAGGGTTAATTGAATAAGATTGTAATCTGATTTTTTCTAGATTTATTGATATTTTGTACTGCATGATATCCTGATATTCTTTGTTCAATTTGCATATGTCAGTTAATGCAGCTTTGTCATTTGTAGTAAGTTTTAGTTTGTTTATCAATTCTTTTTTGTATATCTACCAGTTTTTATCCCAGTCTTTCCTTTTATTTATATACCAACTTTTGACTTTACCATGTAAGACTACCTTTAACGTGTCCCATTAGATAATATCTGACACCTCGCCATTATTACTGACATCCAGGTAAAGATTTATTTAATTTAGAATCCATTCTTTAAATCCTTGTACTGTTACTAGATAAGCAGGTAGCCTTTGGCAGAAGCTTAAAGGGTCAGTGTTAAGTGTTACATTGAAAGCGATAGCATTGTGGCCAGACATAGGGCATGGTCTCAGCACTACATTATCTATTCTGGACAGTAAGGAACTGGTTACTAAAACTTTGTCTCTGTGCCAAATCTGTAAGAATAAAGATTCAAAGATTCAAAGAAACTTTATTGCCATTTAAGACCACACACGTGCAGCCTAAACAAATGTCAGCTCACAAGAGAAATGCAGTGCAAATAATATAGATACAGTGGCATAAGAAAGAAAAATAACAATATGTATGACATGCAAGAAGTAGTTCACATTACATAAACACACCCAATACCCATTATCCAATGATAAACAATAAATAAAAAATAAATACCCACCACCAAACCCCTTCACAGTTAAGACAGAGAATAAATAGAGACTAGTGAATGGCAGCTGTTTAGTTACCGTATTGCACTTGTTAACCATAGATGTGACTCAGTATAGCCATCATATTGTATGATAGTAATACTGGTGGTAATTGCTCAGAGCAGCAAAATTAAATGACAAAAAAAGTCTTCAATGTATCGGGTATTATGGTTGGTGTCTGTGGTAATAAGTCTCACAGTAGGATACAAACTGTTCCTGAATATGGTAGTCCTACAGCGGAAGCTGCAGTACCTCATTACAGACGCAAGTTGTGAGAGCCAGTTGTGGACCGGATGGGTCAAGTCAGCTAGTATTTTGTATGTTCTCTTTCTTGCTCTTGTAAAGAAAAGCTCCTGAGTAGAAGGGAGGTTTGTGCCCAAGATTTCTCAGCCACCCTCACCACCCTCTGTAATTTCTTCTTTTCAGCAACTGTGCAGTTGTTGAACCACACTATGAAGTTGCTAGTAAGTATGGTCTCGATAACTCCCCTGTAAAAAGTGGTAAGAGCAGACAGTGAGAGCCTGGCCTTTTTGAGATTTCTCAGGAGGTGAAGCCTCTGTTGAGCCTTCTTGACTATATGGTTTGAATTAACAGTCCAGGAGAGGTCATCTGAGATGTGAAGGCCAGGAACTTGGTTATTTTGACTTTTCTCTACTACCTCCCCTTTGATAGTAAGTGGCTGCTGAAATGCTTTTCCCCTGAAGACCATAATCATTTCTTTGGTCTTATTAACATTCAGGTCCAGATTGTTCCTGTCACACCAGGCAATCAAAGTGTTCACCTCATCCCTCTAGTTATGTTCATCCCCACCACTAATGAGACCCATAACTGTGTTATCAACAGCGAATTTTATACTATGGTTTTAGTTATGTTTTGCAGTGCAGTCATGGGTAAGAATGGTAAAGAGCAGGGGGCTGAGCACACTACCTTGAGGAACATCAGTATTCAGGATTATGCATTGAGAGCTGGTGTTTTCAGCACATGTTCATTGGGGTCTACCAATCAGAAAGTCAAAAGTCCAGTTACATAGGTGCTTGTTTATCTCAAATTTCATGAGCTTATCTATCAGTTGCATCGGTATCACAGTATTGAATGCAGAACTGAAGTCGATGTATAGCAGCTTACACAGTTGTTCCTCCCTTCTAGGTGTTTTAGTGCAAGGTGTAGTGCGACTGCTATCTCATCCGCAGTCTATCTATTTGCCTGGTATGCAAACTGGAGAGGATCAAAGGGCTTAGGAAGACTCACAGATATATGCTTCTTCACAATCCTCTCAAATTACTTCATGATGTTTGAGGTTAAGGTGACCGGTCTGAAGTCACTGAGGCAGGTAGGGTTGGGTTTTTTCGTCTGCAAGGCAATGGAACGTATCATCATGGAACTCATAAACAAAGACATTGGTAACCTCCAAACTCTGGATCCCACCCAGTTCGGGTTTGTGAAAGACGGATCATGCCTCCTGAACCTGATCGACTTCTTTGAGGCAGTCACCAAAGCTGTAGATGAGGGTAAGGTGGTTCACACAGCCTATCTTGACCTCACCAAGGCTTTCGACACCATCCCCCATTCTGGAATTATAGCTAAACTCAATAAACTAGGCATAAATCCCTATATCACAAGTTGGGTTGCCAACTGGCTCACTGACAGAACCCACATTGTAAAAGTTGCGCACTCCAAATCTGACCTCAAACCAGTGACAAGTGGAGTACCACAGGGTTCTGTCCTGGGACCGCTCCTGTTTGGTCTCTACTTCTCTGAAGTACAGGCTAACACAGAAGGCCTCTGGCTAATGAAGTTCGCAGATGACTGCAAACTAGGAGCCATAGTCAAGTCCCCAAATGATGTGGGCATCCTACAGAAGGGCCTCTCTGAGACAGATGCCTGGTGTCAGAGCCATGGCCTCAAGCTCAATGCCAAAAAGTGCAGTGTCATCCCCTTTGGTAAAAACTCTGTACCCATGAGCTACCACATAGGCAGCAATTTACTTAACACCGAATGCTTGATAAGAGACCTTGGGACCCAGGTGGACAGTAGTCTCTCCTTTGATAGTCACATCACCACAGTAATCAGGAAGTCCTTCTACGTGGCACACCTCATCATAAAAGGGTTCTCATCCAGGAAAAAAGAGGTCATTGTTCCCCTGTACTCGACACTCATTAGACCCATTATAGAGTACAACGCCCCTTTTGAAATGTACCTCACAAGACATCTGCAGCAGCTGGAAAGGCCACAGAAGTACCTCACAAAGAGGATTACTGGACTCAAACAAATGCCCTACACTGACCGCCTCAAAAAACTCCAGCTTTACTCCATAGCATATCGCCTACTCCGAGGTGATCTCTGCCTAACATATAAAGCTATGTCAAACCCAGAGCTGTTGGACATGCTACACCTAAAGAAATCCCAATCCCTCCGAGCTACACGCTCTAGGGACCTAAACCTTGTCACCAGAATAAACAGGACATGCTGGAGGGATAGATTCCTATCCCAGAGACTTCCCATACTCTGGAACAGGCTACCCATCTATGTCAAGCAAAGTTCTTCATTAGCACTCTTCAAGAAAAATCTTAATGAGTAGATGGGAAATAGGAAATACACCCCGGGGGATCACTTCTGTGTCTCTGCTCGACAATGGCACAGGAAAATAACTTTCTTGGGTGGTGTAAGCCAGGGAACCTTGTTGGCTAGGCTTACATAGGTCCTTGGGCCAATAGCCTAGTACCTACCTATGAACCTAAGTGGGACAAAACTTGTTTCCTTGAAATACGAGGGAACTTTCTCCATAGCAAGGGATGAGTTGAAGATGTCTGTCAGTACCAGACATAACTGATCAGCACACTCCTTTACCATCTTGCCAGGTATGCTATCTGGTTCAGCAGCCTTCCTGGGATTCACCTTAAGTTGAAGTCTTAGTAGTGATGATACTTAATACTGAATAGTGAGAATATTTCAGGGAAGACTATTTTTATACAGTCACTGTCAATTAGGTTTCTGTCTTTTGTATAATTGTTCAAGTGCTTGGCAACAATTTTTGTCCCAATGCCTGATATCCAGTAGGTATTTACAAAAGTGTACATCTTTTTATCTAGCTTTAGTGTAACTAAAGCAAGCAAGCCAACATTGCTTGAGTATGAGTCAACTATTTCTGGGATTCTCACTGATTTTTTTTGTGTGTAAAATTAATATGCCTTTTCTCTTATGGTTGAAGTATGAACTTATCAAAATCTTATAATCTTTGAAAGTTAATTTGTTTAGCTCTTCGTTCAACAAATGTGATTCCTGAATGAATGCAAAATCTGCTTTATGTAAAATTAAATATTTGTTGACACTACTCCTTTTCATAGGGTTGTTCCACCCACTGACATTTAGAGTTAAAATGTTAAGCGTTGTCATTTGATAGAGACTGCTATTGTGAGTAAAATGGAAAAGTGTTTTCCTTGATTCATTATGACAATTGCTATTTTTGAAACTGTTATGGACAATTTAAAAACTCTAAGTTTAAAAACAATAACACTGTACATTTTAACAACCTTCTGCAAGGATAAGCTAGATCCAGGCTTACTATATTTATTTAACATTTGTTTACCGGGAAAGTCTGACTTGGAACAAAGCCAATTTTCAGCGGAGGCCTGGGAAGAAATGCTCCAGATACAAGTCTTTGTAAAGTGGGAGGAAACCAGAGTACCTGGAGAAAACCCACACGAATGCAGGGAGGACATGCAGACTCCACACAGAAGGCACTCTAGCCGAGAATCAAACCAGAGAACCTTTTGCTGTGAGGTGACAATGCTTCCACTGCACCATATTTCTCATAGAAGCCACAAACTAACCATCTCAGACATCTAGTGGGATGTCCTAGCTACTGCAGGTAAATAGCAAGCAGAAGGGAAGCAGTATATATATTGAAAACATAAAAAAGGAAGAGACTTAGTTTACTATACTGTAAATCTATAAATTAAAAAAACATGAACCTCTATACAATGTCTTGAACCTCTTTAGACAGACTAAATGGATTGAATTAATTAAACCTAATAATTATTTGTTACTATGAACAAATGCAGGTCAATAGTGTCATTAAAGCAGAGAGAGAGAGAGAGAGAGAGAGAGAGAGAGAGAGAATGCATTTAAAACTGTCACTTCAAAAACATATTTGTATTTCTTGTTTAAATATAAATGTAATTCAGATTAAGTAAGTCACTATTTGTAATTAAACAGATACTTACAAAGCTTTTTAGGTAAAAATAATTATTAAATGAATAAAAACACAATTGAAATTATAATTTTTGAATCCGATTGGCTGTTGGAGTTCTGTGAGGAGAAAGAGGTTCAAAGGTCAAACCTACTTCCTGAAATACATTGTAGATTGTTCCTCATGAGTATGGGAGCTAACTGAAGCTGTTAGAAGCTTGCATTTGTCACAAAAGTTGTCAAATCCATCAAAAAAGTAAGTAGACGGGGATGTTATAATAAAGTGAAGCTTTTAAGCATAGAAACACTCATGGGTGTTAATACAGGCCACGAGCAATGTCAAAAAGCCATTTTTGAAGCATTAACTTGTTGTGAAATGATGAATATTTAAAATAAAGACTACAAAATACCAACCATACACAATTATTAGGTATAACAGCTAAAAGGAGCATATTGCAGAAGTTCAGTTGAGTACAGCAAATGTAAATGCAATAATAAAATGTGAAGACTTTCTTTTAAAATACTTAAATGTAACACAGTAAGCATTTCCCTCTTCTGTAATGCTTAAATACTGTATCACTAGGACTGAGACAAAAAGGGAAGGCACATGCATGAAAAAATAAACATGCAATATAAGAAATACGTATAATAATATAGAATATGCGATATAAGAAACATGTATAAATATATAGAATATATGGGTGAGTCTATGTCATTTCACTAATGCTATATTTATCAAGAGGTTAAAGTATAAAATAGATTGTAGTTACATAAGGTTTTGGATCTACTTAAATTATTTGAGTAATATGTGCTGTTTATAAAATTAGCATTAATCTGGAGAGGATAGCAAGAAAGAAAAAAGTTTTATTGCCTTCTGTGTGTGATTCCACATTATTTAAAGGGGAGAAAACAAAAATGTACATGAAATGTGAAGTTATGTATGTTCATTTGTCTCTAGGGTTCTTTTTTCTTTAATTGTCCATTAATTTTTTGAAGCTTGTCTTTTTAAATTCATTGAAGAATCCATGGTTTCAGGCTGACTTAAAGGGTTCTTTTTTTGGACAAATATAGATGCTTCTTCGAGAGAGTCAAAAGTTTTCTTTCCTTCTGGCAGGAATAGTCTTATTTCTGCAAGAAATATGAGTTGTGCTTTGAATCCTTCCTTTTTTAATGATTTTATTAGAGGGACACATGCTCTTCTTTTGGACATTACAAGGGGTGAAAAGTCATTGTCAAACCTGATAGTTTGGTCACCAATTTTTAATGGAGGAAGGGACCAGGCAGTTCTTAAAACAAGGTCTTTGTCTTGAGTGGAAATACATTTTACTATAATGAATCTAGGATGGCTGTTTTTACTGGATGCAGAAGTTGTGGTTAAAGATCTTTGTGCCCTTTCTATCCCAAGGGATAGTGCTTCAGATAGGGTTAAGATTTTAGGAATCCATGAAGTGAGGTAATTAAAATATATTGTTCCACTCCATCTGCTCCAGGATGCCATAGATTATTATGCTGTTTCTCCTGGTTCTGTTGTCAGTGTCGTCTATCTTCTCAATGAGTTTGGAGTTTTCTTGAAGAAGAAAGTCTATGTTTTTCTCTTTTTCTGTTAACTTGTAGTCCTATATCTGTTATAGAATCTTCCAATGCACCAGTCTGGGCAGTTTGTTGTTAAAGGACATCATTTAATAAGGCTATTTGTTTGGTGGTATCTTCTTTTATCTTGCCAACTTTTAAGTTTAATTTGTCTATTTTAACCACCAAGTCATGAACTGTGGTAAGGGATGTCTGTATTTCTTTCTTCACTGAATTTTCTTGCTGGGAGAACTTGGAGTTACTCATCTTCCCTTGTGAGTGCAATTTTAGTGCCCCTTCTTCTGGAAAGTTTGACAGGAAAATATGAACATTTTGGTTGAAACATTACACCAACTTGTAGCTTACAGCTTCCAGAATCTAGTTTTAATGATTTCAGGTCTTTGATGGTGTTGGGAAAAGATGAAGACTGTCGAGTTCAATAATCTTGTAGCTTACAGCTTCCAGAATGTAGTTTTAATGATTCCAGGTCTTTGTTGGTGTTGGGAAAAGATGAAGACTGCCGAGTTCAATAATCTTGTTGCTCTCAGCTGCCATCCAAGCCTACGTGTAAGCAATTTTGAGGGAGCCTCATACCTCATTCAGAATGTGGAATATATAATCTTGATATAGACTGATTTTTATATATCTGTTGATAAGCATGAAGCATTTTCTTATTTTCTTGTGCAACTGATCCAATATCTTTTGGGGTAAGTAAATTATACCTAAAGTTTAAGTTAGAAAAGGAAGAGCAAACTGGTTTATAGGGTGCACTTTGTTCCTAGATGTCAAGGCTGTTTTCAACATTAGTTTTAGTCTTCTGAAGTGTAAAAGGAAGAGCAAACTAGTTTATAGGGTGCACTTTGTTCCTAGATGTCAAGGCTGTTTTCAACATTAGTTTTAGTCTTCTGAAGTGTTCCTTATTTTTTTAATTCATATTTGTTCAGGTTTTATTGCCAGTCTTTCATCAATCCCAAACTATGTTTGCACTCCCTCCTGCTCAGGTTCTTTCATATAGGGTCGCCACCTTTCATTGTGGCTAAAAATGGACTAAGACCACACCCCTCACATCACCTGTAATCCTGCCCATTCCCACCCCCACTCCTGTCCATGTTCCACCCATTTTGTGACATTGCTATGCTATCAGCTGACAGGGAGCACCTTCTTTTTCCATTCCTGATGCCTGCTTTCATCCAATTTACTATGATTTCCTGTAAAAAAGCATAGTAAATCAGCTGATTTAACAAACTCCAATAGTCTGTTTCCCTTTTTAAAACCAAATTCTTGAGTTTGTACAGTGTTTTCCAGACTACTGGACAATCAATTTTGATTTCCAGATAGTCCAGAAAAAAAATGGATAGATGGCAACTCTACCTTTATATCACATTCCCAGACTGATATTTTTTGGCACTGCAATTGAATTGCTTTAAATTATGCCTTTGCACATTTATCAAGACCAAATGACATTGTTATATCATCTGAGAAAGTTTTAACCACTTGCAGTTTTGCTTTCAACTCCTCATCTGATGAACTATACAGTTTTAAGTCTTCCACAAAAAGTAGATGAGAAGTCTTTAAGCAAGGTTGATTTCTGGGAGCCAAACTGTAAACAGCTTATTGGATTCAGGCAGGTCGAAACAACTGTGGTGACAAAGAATCACCCTGGAATATTCCCCTTTGAATTTGTATTCCTGGGATATCAATTCGCTCTTCGTCATGCCTTAATTGCAAAGTGGTTTGCCACTGTTCCATGGTCACTGTAATGTAATTGATTGATGTAGGATGTATGTTATACATCTGTAAGCACGCTTTTATCCATGAATGTGGGATACTGTCAAATGCTTTTTGTAACCTATCCATGCCATACTTAGATTTTCCTCTTTTTAAAATTCTCTATTATGGCTTTATGTAGAAATAACTTATCCTTTCATCCATATGACCTTCTTTATTACCTTTTGCTATGATTACATTTTCTTCTAAATGACTACAAACTCTGTCTGCATCTATTCCAGTATATACTTTGTGCATCATCAGATGGCAAGTTATTGGTCTATAGTTTTTTAGGAAGGCTTACAGGTTCACTTTTAAGTAGGACTATCTTTTTTTCCTGTTGTTAACCAAGTTGGTGTCTTTTTGGGATGTACATGTAAGTAGTTCTTAGTCAGCACTAAATATTTGTGTAAATATTTAATACTTTTAGTCAGAAGTTAGGTACTGCATCTTGGCCTAGGGTTTTCCATTTAGGAGGTTTCCTTAATTTTGTTTTAATTTCTCTGGCTGTTACTTCATCCCATTTCATACACCCTGTACATTTGAACTCCTTACTGTTTCCATTAATTTTACTATCAATTCGGAATCTTTATGTTCCACAAAGGTTTCATAAATATTTCTTCAAAATGTGTCTTTTTTTATTTTTATTTTATTTTATTGACATTTGTTAACTGGGTTAGTCCAACTGGGCTTGGGGCCCATTTTCAGTGGTGACCCAAGGAGAAAAGCTCCATTATTAGACAGTTTTAGAAAAATCATGATTCAAAAGAATGTCTTAGTACATACGGTACTTACGTATTATCGCAACCACTTTTTTAACCGATAATACTTAAGCACCAACTACTCATGTGGTGTTCAGGTGGTGAGAAAAGCATTTGGCATAATTGTGTCAATCACAAACTGTAGAAATTTTGAAAATGTTCACAGATTTTTAGCCTCCTGTCCTCCCGTTATTTTAGGTTTCCGCCAGATGCCATGCACCGCCATGTTGACACGAAAGTGCGTCATCGTGACCTAGCAGGCAGACCACGGGTGAAAGGTGAATGCACAAGGTAAAACTGGTAAAGTCCGTTTTCAGTTTGTGCAATGTAACATGCACCGATCATTTCCCCAGAATAAGACATGAACTGGCCCATTGCACATAACTGCTGCTTTTCTTCTGAGTGTGAGCGATTGCTTCAGTGTAACGACTTCACACTTGTGTCTGAATGCCATATACATACCTGTCAACTGTCCAGATTTGCGCACAGTGTCCAGCTTTTTTACACATATTTTTTGGTAAGGTCCTCATAAAATGTGTGACTGTCTAGCAAGGCAGCCAGATGATTTCAGGATGGAAGTCAGTAGGTACTGAAATACATATGCAGTATGTGTAGCAGTGGCCAGTTTATTGTTACTTTTCAGTAAGTGTCATTGGCAATGGACAGTCCCCAGGAATTTACCCATTATGCCTGTTCGCCTTTCAGATCCCAGGTAATACCCAAGTTATCTGGAGCTTACACAACCCTTTTTACTGTCCCATACACTTGTTCCACAATGACATTATCAATTACACCACGTTAGAAATGTGGCTGCGATAATATGTAAGTACCGTACGTACATATATGAGATAACAATAGACAAGAAGTGTAAAATAGATAATATTAAACAGCAACAATAAGAAGGTAATAAAACACAACAAGTGTCTTCTTTCTGTATTACTGCTGTTTCTCTTTCTTTTGCTTTGTTTCTTGGGTCTCTACAAAATGTTTTTGGGTCATCAATGAATTGATTATTTTATCCTTTCCTTTTTATATTTATCTGCATACCTTCTAAGTTTTTTTGCCTGTGCTGATACTTTTAGTTTATTATTTGCAATGGTACATGATAGATCCTGGACTGTTCTGATACTGTGTATTGCTTTCATCACATCTGTCTTTCTAAGTATTTTGTTGATCTGTTCCCTTTTCTATCCTTTTCTAACAGTGACACTTCTTGTCTTAATTGCTTTATAGTTTTGTCTGTTTGATACTTCCATGATGGTATTTAATTTCTCCCCTTCCTTTCCTGTACTGCTCTCTGCTTTTGTGGTAGGACTTTATCTGTTATTAGTTTACCTGCACAGTAATATATCCTATTTACTTCTGTTATATGACATGAATTTCTGTTAATAATCTTGATTACTATATTCGTCTGTTTTATCAGACTTCTAACATTTTGGGTCTTATTGGCTTTCTGTAATCTAGTTCTTTCATTGATCTTAACATGTCTATCCATCTCTATTAAAGCAAATAACTCTTCCCTTAGATCATTTTCTAAACTGAGGGCACATTCTTTGTTCTCCATTTCCTGCAAGCATTCTACAGAAAGTTCCAGAGCATCTTCGTGTGACATTTTCTCTTCAGCTACATCCTGTATCATCCGTTGCTCTGTCACATGGGAGCTCACTGGCCTATCACTCTACAACATTGACTGCTTCAAAGTTGCCACCGTTTCCAGTTCCTTCCCATGCTGTGCAAGTCCAATTGAACATTTGTACTGGTTTCCTATTGAAGGCTCCTGGGCATCATCGTGTGGCAAGTCATCAGATTCTCCCGGTTCTACCTGTTTCTCTTTTGTTTGGGGACTCATTGTTCCATCATGCTGTGACATTATCTGTGTTGGAATCTCTACACTAAATCCTTCACTACACAGGTAATCCATAAGTTCAGTTTCTGTTTCTGTATTACTTGTCTTCTTTTTTACTTTACCCTTTTGTTATCTTATTTTTTGTATTATAAAGTTTTCCATATTCAGATACCTCTACCTGTATTTTTCTTCAAATATCTTTGGCAGTGCTTGTTTCTATTGATTAGTTTTGCTTGCTAATTTGCATAAACATTGCATCATATCAGATTTATTTTTCTTTCCCATGTCCATGATTCTTTTTTATACCTTTCAAAAATCTCTGGATTTTGTTCTGTTCCTTAATAACAGGTCCTTAATGCTTTCTGAGGTGAAGCAAAACATAACTCTTACAGCTGGAAAAGAGTGAGGGAAGCATTGTGTCAACAAGCACATCTATCAAGGCAGTGGAGAATCATGCAATCCTGCCAACCCCACATATGCCGTATGTACAGCACTCATCTACAGTCAACAGAGGGTGCCACTGAGTCAGAGAACGTATGTGTCCAGGCAGGGGAGAGTGCTGCGGCAAAATCATCTCCACTCCAGTTATTCATGATGTGAGTTATTCACAGAAATGTTGCACAAACATGTAAGTGGCTGCATAGAAGCTGCTGTACCTAACAGAAGTAAACCCAAAATAAACCCACAAAACAAACCACACTGGTGGAATCCTGATCTCAACAGGGTATGCAAAAACAAAAACATTATGTTCAAAGTCAGAAATAGCAACTCTCATAATGACACAAGCTCACTAATAAAACTAAACAGGAAATTAAGAGGACCAATAAAACCCAGCAAGGCAATTACAAGCTCAAGATAGCTTCTCGGGCGAAAGAAAGCGCAAGAGTTTCTACAACTATGGCTAGAAAATCAAAGATAAAAAGCAACAGTCTGCAGACCTGGTAGTAAATGGGAACACCTTCAGTCAGCAGAGTGACAGTGAATCTGCTGGCCAACAAATTTAATCCAAACATCACCCCTCACTCTCCCCCTGTGAACTCCTGTTGAAATTCCTAGCAACATACCCCCCCTAGAACTATCAGGGAGCAGGACATAGCAATGCTTACTAAAGCTAAAAACACGGCCTCAATGGGGCCCAGCAATATCCCAGGCTGCCTCCTAAATAGCGTGAAACATGACCTATAAGGACCACTTGAGCCACTGTTAAACTACAGGCTCAAACCAGGCTACTTACCAAGCGAATGGAGAATGGCAACGGTCATCCCCCTTCACAAGGGTGGACCATCAATTGACCCCAGAAACTAAAGACTTGTTAGTCTGATTAGTCTAATATCAAAGCCATGGAATTAATCATCATGGAAATGATCAGCAAAGACATTGAGAAACCCACAGGCACAGGACACATCCCAGTTTGATTTTGTCAAAGGAAGGCCATGTCTACTTAACCTGCTAGACTTCTTTGAGAAAGTAAATCAAGGCTATGGGTGAGGGAAAGACAGTCCATATCACTGACCTAGTTCTGACTAAGGTGTCCAACACAATACTCCACTTATGTATTGTGGGCAAACTCATCAAACTAAGCATAAATCCCCTGCATAATTCATTGGACTGCCAGCTGGGTCACAGATAGGACCCAAAGAATCAGGATTGGTGAGACCACCGTCACCAAGAGGTAGGCCACCAATGGAGTACCACAGGGTTCCATGATGGGCCTACTCCAATTTGGCATCTACTTCTTGGAGGTGAAGGCTAATATCAATGGCCTTTGGCTCACCAGGTTTACAGACAACTGCAAACTGGGTGCTATCATAATTTTTGCCCTTGACACTAACAACCTGCAAGAGAGTCTAACACAGACAAATGACTGGTGCCAAGACCACATATTAAAACTCAATGCAAAGAAGTGCATTATAGTGCCTTTTTGGAAAGCATCTTCCCAGGGAAATTACTCCATTGCTAAGATGCCGCTAAGAGTTGACCCAGTAGTTAGAGATCTGAGAGCATATGCAGACAGTAATCTGGCCTTTGACTAACAAATAGCCTAGGTAATTACAAAATCCTTCTATGTCACTCAGCTTATAAGTAAGGGTCTGGCATCCAGGTCTGAGGAAGTTATAGCATCACTTTACTCGTCACTTATTTGACCCATCATTGAGTACAGCGCCCCCTTCAGCATGTACCTGATTAGGCATATGCAACAGCTGGAAAGCCCACAGACGTTCCTCACCAATAGAATCCGGAGTATTAACACATTGTCCTATACAGATTGTCTTAGGGCCCTGTCTCTACACCCAGTCTCCTACAACTAGTTGACAGGTGATCTGTGTTTGGCATATAAAGCATCCTTAGATCCAGCCATGATGGAGCTTTTGCACATTGGCAAATAAGCATCATAAACACTAGGTCCAGGGATTTGAACTTTATTTACATCATAAGTAGAACATGCTGGCGAGACAAATATGTGACTCAAAGGATCCCCATACTTTGAAAAAGTTCCCCTTCCATATAAAGCAGTCTATCTCTAACCCTTTTCAAATGTAACCTTGACCAGTGGATGGCAAATCACTAATTTATTCCTCAGGCTGCCCCCCATGTCTTTTATATTCAGAGGCCAACAGTAAATATTCCCTAACTAACATACCCCCAACATAAATGTTTAGGAACCTCCTAGCAAACACATCCCTCCTAACAAACATACCTAAGTGAGGACTCACCACTGGACCATTAATCAAGGAGCCTCAATCCTCACCACTGGCAGCAGTGGGGATGTACACTGGGATGATAACAGGTACACACACAGTATTTTCAGATGCAGCTCTCTGCATCGTGTAATTTCCATTAAGAGCCCGCAGAGACCACAGTCAGTCTGGGGCTGGTTTCTTCCTCTTTCTCCAGATCCCCAGTAAGACTCCCACTGGCACAGCTATTGTGTTGAGATCTCAGCTGAGTGACCAAGCCAAGACCTCCAGCACCCCCTATATCCAACCAGTGCTTTGTGTCCCTGCCCAAGTAGCTGACACACACACTCTTTGAGGTTTGATTTACACACACACACCTGGGAAAGGCTGGCACAGGTTTTCCCAGACTATAAGGTAGCTATCACTGCCACTAGCCAACTCCTTATCAGCTACTTTAAGGCTGTTAACAAAAGGTGTCCAATCTTACTGTTAATATTAATATTAATACAAATGGTAGTTTGACCAAGAGCAAGGCTATTAGGAGTGGTCCGCACAGTGTCAACAAATAAATATGCAAGTACTCTCAAAACTTAAATATCTCTAGACAGATCAGCCACAATGAAAGGTTTAAATATATTTATTAATAAATAATAAAGCTCAGTGTCTGCTATTCTAAAAGTGTATTAGTTCTGGTTTAAGCACTTGGGCTTCAGGCCAGTTATTCTACATTAAGAAGGTTTGTGGTCTGCACTCTTGTGGGAGGAGAGGCTGGATTCTGCCCTTCTGAACTGGGAATTTCTGGTCACAGGCTTATCGTGCCTGCTTATTCGACCTGTTTCTTTCTGAAATTGGTGCACCTTGTTGTTGTAACATAGGATCAGATTCAGGCCTGCTGAATCTAGCTTTGTTTGTATAACTTGAGCACTGATCCAGGCCAACTTTTGGAGAAGGTTCCCCTGCACCCTAGTAGTGGGAGTGTGCAATTAGAACTTGTCTGATTGAAGACTGCTGGGACAGGGCTCACTTTTGAGTTTTTTTTCTCTGGTTAATTGGGTAACTTGTTTAAATCTGATTGTTTGTTTTCTATTGCTTTATATATAAAAAATGTACTTTATTCATCTGCCTTTGCTGTATTTGTGTTTCTTACTACTTTATTACTAGGGGCATTGACTACAACTCTGAACTGAGATATATAACAATAAGCATCTTTTTATGCGCATTTAAAATGTCTTTTGATTGTATCTGCTTTATTTTCTGAAAAAAAAAAAATATATATATATATATATATATATATATATATATATATATATATATATATATATACACACTTGTTTCCCACCTTTCTAAGCTAGTATAGTCCAGTTTTCAGGTTAGTGCTGAATTCAGGGCTGTGTTACAAATCTCTGTGTTTGCCCATTCCTTACTTGGATAGAAGGAAGTTTCTCTGTTCATTTGTGAGAGTGGGGAGCTTTGAGCAGCCTATCTGTCCCTGGAGGAGTGGTTTCAGCCCAGAAAGTAGTAGTTTATTGGCTATTTTGAGCTAATGTCTATCTCTTTCATTTCTCTGCTATAAAAGATGCATTTGCCCAGTTTTGCATGCCGGGCAGCTCTGGTTAGCTAGGGTATATCTATTCCCGGCTCCACAAAGTCTCCTCTTCAATTTTTCCCTTGTAACTAGACAAACTTTTAACTTAAGTACTCAAGACATTCATTTCTCAGCCGGCACTTGCTCAAAACTGATAGCAGGCACTTATAAAACCTAGCACTACAGAAGGACAAGGCTCTCTATTCGACCTTGCCAGCCATTCAGTAAAACAGTTTACTGTACCTATCCAGGCATGTCCAAAGGGCAGTTTAAGATGTACTCTCCAGTCCAATTGGTAAATCTGGGCATTTTGAGGCAATGTTACAACTGCCTCATGTACACAGTCAACCCTCTCCTCTTACCACCAAACACTAATATATGCGAGAGATGCAATTATACAGCCAAACTGAAGGCTAAGCTCTGTCAACCCAAGACTGGATCAGATAGTCAAGAGGAGAAGGGAAATACTGGCATCACACCACCAGTCTCACATAGACCCATTAAACCAGCACCGGTAAAAAACACACGTAATTACATGAAAACATACTCGGAGGCTCTGAATAAAAATCTGCAAAAGCAACAGAGCCCTCCGAAGCAGACATCCAAGCAACCTCCACCCCCAACACAAACCATGAAACACATACTTCACAAAACCAATGTGCCACGCAATCACAGCCCTCAAGGCAAAATAACATACCTAACATACTAGTAATAGGTGACTCTATAGTCAGGCACACTGACATCCCACTCACTAGGCTGAATAAAGAGAAGGTTACTGTTAGCTGCCTGTCGGGTGCCAGGATCCACCACATAACACAAGCACTCAGGTCACTCCAGAACAAGTACAAATATGACTCTGTCATTGTCCATGTTGGTGTGAATGACCTGAGCCATACCTTCCTGGACTACATAAAAAGAGACATGGAAGAGCTCTCGGATCACGTAGCCCAGGCCGGTATGACCCTGACCCTGAGTAGCATCCTGCCCTCACCAGGAATGATACCATGGTATAAAGAAAAAAATATCAATTTCAAAAATTGGCTAAGTTTCTGGTGTCATTCAAAGGGGATCCAGTGTCTGTATGCCTGGGATGACATGCTCGACAAGCCACACTGCTTCACTAGAGACGGCTTGCACCTGTCACCCTTAGGCTTTTAAATACTGGCCAAGGCTCTTGCCATCCCCATAGTGCCTTTTTTAGGCAAGGCTCAAAAGACAAACCTACCGCCATAAATAGCACAAGTAACAGAAATCTGAGGGTAATACTAATCAATGCCGAAAGTCTAAACCTCAAAATCCACGCACTCTAGGCACTCCTCAGTATGGAGAAAATTGATATATATGCAGTAACAGAAACCTGGTTTAAGGCTCCAGAGAGCACCCCAGCACTACCAGGCTACAACTCATACCATACATTTTGGCCACAGAACCAGGATCGAAATACAAAAGGTGGGGGAGTATCCATATTCATCAAGGATAACCACACCTCCAGGTTAGTGGCACAGCACAATTCTTCAGAGATTATCCACATGCAACTAACAATGGACAAAACTGCAATTCAAATTGTAGCTTGCTACAGATCACCCACTATGTCCCAGGAACCCCATTCCCGCATTTCTGGAAACACTGGGTAATATAAAGGTCCTACCAAACACCCTAATATTGGGTGATTTCAACTACCCAAACATTAACTGGGAGAACTACTCAAGTACTAACTCCCTTGCCCAACATTTTCTAGAATTCATAAACTCAAATGCCCTTGAACAACTAGTCAACACTCCCACCAGAGGTGACAACATATTGGACCTTGTCATCACCAACATGGGCAGCCTGTGTTCCACACCGGAGGTCAACCCCTCGCTGGTTAGATCTGACCATAAACAAATCACTTTGGATATCCACATTCCACCCCCGCCCCCGGACAAGGAAACCAACGTGAAAAACTTTTCAAAAGCAAACGTCACGTTACTTAAGATGGAGGTGGAAAGTTTCAAAGCTCCCATGCTAAAGTATAACACTGTCCAAACTGCTAAATCCTTTACTAATGCATTCTACGGGCACCTACAAGAATGCATGGATTGTGCTATCCCAAGCAAAACCAAGACTCACTCCTCCAAGAAAAGGAAACCAGTCTGGTGGACCCTTGCCTTAAACAAGCTATACAATAGAAGGAAGAAACTAGTACAGAAAAGAGTAAAATCCCAAGAAGGAAAGACATCCCTGATCAGTATCAGCAAGAAACTATGATCCCTCATAAAATCGTCCAAGGCGAGCTTTGAAAGGAAACTTGCCAAGGACTCCAAAGATAACCACAAGGCATTCTTTAGCTATGTCAAGAATCTAAGTGGCAATGCTCAGATCTGCTTGGAGTTAGTTCAGAATGGCACAAAATACACTGAACCAATTGATATTGCCAATATCCTGGCAGACAGATTCAGTGCAAACTTTACCCCCCCTCTCACCCCCAAAAGGGCCCATAACCATATCAGAAGAATGTAGAGCCCCTGAAATCACAGACACTCATGTTAAAATAGCCCTCTCCAAAGCCAAAAACACAGCATCAATGGGACCAGATGGTGTCCCAGGCTGTGTCCTATATGAGCTCAAAGATGAACTAACCCCTCACGTAAACATACTGTTCACACTCAGCCTCTCCACAGGCTATGTACCCATAGAGTGGTGCACAGCAATGGTTATTCCACTCCACAAAGGTGGAGCCACAACAGATCCCTGGAACTATCGCCCTATAGGCCTGACTAGCTTGGTCTGTAAGGCTATGGAGCGCATCATCATGGAACTCATTAACAGAGACATTGGGAATCTCCAAACACTGTTCGGCTTTGTTAAGGACAGATCATGCCTCCTAAACCTAGTGGACTTCTTTGAGACAGTTACCAAGGCTATAGATGAGGGAAAGGTGGTACACACAGCCTACCTAGACCTCACAAAGGCCTTCAACACCATTCCCCATGCTGGTATTATAGACAAGCTCACCAGCCTGAACATAAACCCCTATGTCACAAGATGGGTTGCCAATTGGCTCACGGACAGAACCCACATGGTGAGAGTTGCGGGAGCTAGTTCTGACCCTAAACTGGTTACAAGTGGTGTTCCCCAGGGCTCAGGACCCCTCCTATTCAGCATATACTTCTCAGAGATACAGACAAGCACAGGAGGACTATGGCTGACCAAGTTTGCAGATGAGTGCAAACTAGGGGCTACAACTGACTCACCCGTTGACAGAGTCATCCTCCAAAAGGGTCTCACTGAGACGGATACCTGGTGTCAAAATCATGACCTCAAGCTAAATGGCAAAAAGTGCATAGTTATTCCCTTTGGAAATAACAAAGTACCCACAAACTACCACATAGGTGGTAGTCCCCTAAATACGGAAAACATAATAAGGGATCTGGGGACCCAAGTAGATAGTAATCTCTCCTTTGATAATCACATTGCCAAAGTGGTTAGAAAATCCTTCTATGTGGCCTACCTAATCACAAAAGGGTTTGCATCCAGATCAAAAGAGGTCATTGTGCCCCTCTACTCATCACTCAGCAGACCCATCATAGAGTACAATGCCCCATTTGGGATGTACCTTGCAAGACACCTGCAACAGCTGGAAAGACCACCAAAGTACCTCACCAAAAGGATCACTGGCCTCAAACAGATGCCCTATGCAGCTCGACTGAAGAAACTCCAGCTGTACTCGGTTGCATACCGCCTGCTCAGAGATGATCTCTGCCTGACATACAAGGCCATGTCCAACCCAGAATTGATGGACATGCTCCACCTAAAGAAAACCTTATCCCCTCGAGCCACATACTCTAGGGATCTAAACCTCACCACAACAATAAATAGGACGTGCTGGAGGGATAGATTCCTGTCCCAGAGTCTTCCCATGCTTTGGAACAAGATTCCAATCTACATTAGGCAGAGCTTCTCGCTAGCACTCTTCAAGAGAAACCTTGACGAGTGGATGGGAAACAGAAAGTTTACCCTGGGGATCACTTCAGTGGCTCTGCTGGACAGAGGCACAGGGAACTAATCTAAAGGGGCACCGAAAGCCAACACATTCTGGCTAGGCTTATGAATGCCTTTGGGCAGATAGCCTAGTACCTACCTATGAACCTATGAACCTATAAAAGAACAAGAAAATACTCAGTATATATTCACAGTGACATCAGAGTTCCAAATCACAGGAAATATTTAAAACAACATTGCAGGACAGTCTCAAATAAATAAAGAAAAATATCTAATCTAAGCTTCACTACATGCCTGACTGAATCTAAGAGAATTACTACACCCTAGAAACTTACTTATAGAGCAAGGCAGATGTTGTGGTGAATGGTTCTTGTCAGGTCCAAGACAGAATACAGAATGCATTGTCTCTCTAAGAGAGTTCTCAAATTAATATCTCACATATTACAAGTGGGTAGCCTGCAGAATGACACAATTTCTTGTCATCTGACTCTATCTCAGGTAAAACAACCACTGATGAAGCTGGCAGTATTTAGCATCTACCTGTGAAAATGCATAGACCTCAGATCTTTGGCAGATGCTGGAAGTCATAAAAAATTGCATTTCTTCATGCTTTCAAATGTAGCAATTAGTTCACTCTGAAGACAATACAGAAAGCTTCTCAGCACAGACTGTGTCTCTACCTCATTGAAAACTGAAATATATTATCTTTTATTGCATAGCCATAAAGTAGTTTAATTTCAGCTATTTTTCTGAAGTTAACTTCCTGTATTCCAGTTTCCACTGTTAAAAAATATACACTTAAACAGTTACAGTACTGCCTGTACATTTCTGTTCTATTCCAGTAGGGCACACTGTGGTTACATTTTAAGCACAAGCACTTTATAAAATACCTTTTTAACACGTCTGTACAAATCAGCTTGATACACACATGACATACAGTTCTAATACAGTTATAAGACAAGCATCTTATATAGATCATGTTGATATTCATAAATGAAATATAATTATTTACAACATTGCAGATAGCTGTGCTGGCAGTATCCCCCTTTGTCACACCCCACATTAAGATGCACATGTTACAAGGGGACGAGATTGAGTTGGGTTGCATGGCTATGCTTACGAAAGCCCTGGTGGATGTTAGCCTAGTATATACCTACATGTAATACTCAGTACTGTCAGCAAGGGAAGACACTGAATCAGCCATTCTATGTAGTCAGGAAAATGCTGTGATCATATCATCTCTACTGCAGTCACATGCATAACACTCCCTACTGTCTGTAAGGGGAAACACACTGAGTCTGCCAACACATATAGTTTGGTAGTGGATAGTGTGCAGGTTATACTAGTAAAATAATTGATAATAATAGAAATTACTGGAATAAACTGGAAACAACTGTAATGAGACTGGAATGAATGTCTTTATATGTTAATTACCTAGAACTGTGCTGAACAGGTTTCCGTCTCTCCTTTATGGGCAAAATCTTCTTGCACTTTTCAGAAATAAAGTCTGTACATGTACTAGTTCGGCTACATATGGAGGTAGATATCAACAATAACTGAATCAAATCTTAATGCCCATAGCTTCTGCACTTATTAAATTCTGTACTCAGAATGTTAAATCTTACTGTCTCCAATAACAGTGCTGATAAACTGAAACTCTGCATTCATATTCATAAAACAGTCCGTAGAAACTCTGTAATATTCTGATATGTTGGATGACAGTGCTGACATTCCTTTCCTCCAGAATAATATCAGGAATATTCTGGAATGCTGGATATGTCACCTAACTTCTGTAGTCACTCTGAAGTGTCTGTATTGTCCGCTGAGGTGAGGACTGCACTGCAGTGACTATCTGCAGTCCAAATGAAAATAACTTAAGTAACTGTGTGAAGTACTTCCTAATAATACCAAAACCCTGCAATGTTCTGCACATGTGTTTAGCCTTGGTTTCCAAGCGTTGTAAGATGTGTTTGTTCTCAAAGTACTGCACATTCTGTTCTTATCAGTATTTTTAACTAACATTATTTTCACTGATTAAAAGTGTATTTACTGAAAATGTATGCAAACTGTAAAAGCCTGCTGTAATATGGTTGCATTGCTAGGCTTATACAGCAAATACTATATTTTTGTACATTTAAATTATATCTGATCTAACACTAGTTTCATACCACTCACTTGTGCAGCATTCACCCATTGTCACAAGAACCAGGTATAGCAGAGAAGTGATCAAACCCGAAAGACAGGAGTTGTGAAATAAATACAGAGCAGTAACAGACCGTTATCCAAAAGTATCTGATAGGAGAAAAGTAAAAATGTATGATGTGGAGTGTACACTTCCCTTCTGGTTTTGAAGTTATATTATTAAAAATTATCAGAACGTGCCTGTGTCATTCAATGTGATGACACAGATCAAAAGCATTTTTTGGAGGAAGTCCTACTCTTACTCCCCACATTGGAAGCAAGATCACTACTCTCCCCAAACTTATATATATCAAATGGACAATAGCACAACAATGTGGAAAGGAGAAATTCCCCAAAACAGTGGACTGTACTGTCTAGCAGTAGCCATTTTTACTCAAAGAAGAATGAGTGATTTCTGAGCAACTGCAGATCGAAGAAACATGAAGCAGCCTTATTTATTTATTTATTTATTGACATTTGTTAACTGTGTTAGTCCAACTGGGCTTGGGACCCATTTTCAGTGGAGACCCGAGGAGAAAAGCTCCAAGAAATGCAGCAGTTTACAGTAGAGGTTATATAATCAGTAAGTAGGTCTTTTACAAGCACAGTTTACACAAATAGATGATAATACTTAAAAAAAAGAGAAAAAAGTTATACAGTGTTGAATATGAACAAATTGGTTTCACAATATATATGTTAGACAAATCAAAGAAGAAAATTAAAGGCAGTATGCCTGCATTATATTACAGGGTAGCAGTGTAGTTTCATATTTACATATTTACATATTTACATTACTGGTTTGTTTTATCAGTGCAGGTATCAGAGATTTGGGGAGAAAAAAACAGGCTTGATTTGGTCAAAAACAGTTTAAGAAAAAAAGGGGGATGACATAGGGTATGGGGAAAGTTATCAAGTTGGGGCTTGGCAAGGACAGATTTTAGATTTTAGTAGGTGAGCCTTGAGTTTTTCTTTAAAATGGGATGGGTGAATGATGGGACAGATGTCCCTGGGAAGTTTGTTCCAGGTTTGGGCAATGGAGGATTTGTAGAGGTATTTGCCGATAGTTTTTTTGGGTTGGTGGGTTTGTAGTAGTTTGTTAGAGGTATGAAGAGTACGGGGAGGAGAATAGATTGAGATGAGAGAAGAGAGGGTAGGGCAGAATGAAGGTTTGTAGAGAAGGGAGTGAGCATTTGAAGTTGAGATAGCTGCAATAAGTGGAGAAATTCGAGCCAGTGTAGGGAGTTACGGGATAGGCAGTGGCGTGCATTATATGGTGAGTTTGTAACAAATCTAGCTATCTTATGGTATGTTTGTTGAAGTTTGTTTAAGGTAGTAGTTTGGATATGGGTAAATATAGGGGCAGCATAAAGAAGGGAGGGAAGGAGAAAAGCTTGGGCAAGGGATAGTCTAGCAGTGGGTGTTAGGTATCTTTTGTTACGCTATAGAAGACCTAGTTTCTGATGAGTCTTTTTTATACTGTGTAGTAAGTGTGTATTAAACTTCAGTTCATCATCGATAATGACTCCTAGAAGTTTAGTTTGGGTGTCAGGTTTGATAGTAGTGTTATTTGAAGAAGTGATAGTAAAGGTGGATTTGTGGTAAGAGAGAGAGAGTGGGGAAGAAAAAGTAACAGTTTGGTCTTTTGGGGTTGAGGATCAGTAGGTTATTGGTTAGCCACTGTTCAGTAGAGAGGAAGGTCTGTTGGGTAAGAGTATGAAGTTCGGAGATGCTGTCAGAGATACAGATGAGGGTAGAATTGTCAGCATATTGGATGAGGGAAGATTGTTTACAAGATGTGTGGAGGTCATTAGTGAAGATGTTAAAGAAGAGGGGTTCCAAGATGGAGCCCTGAGGAACTCCTGTTGGAACAGGTATAAAAGGAGAAGTGGAAGAGAGCCATCTTACTGATTGTTTCCTGTGAGTTAAGTAGCTAGAGAACCAGGTAAGGGTGGAGGTAGATAGGTTAAGATTATCAAGTTTGGATAGCAGTAGGGGATGTGAGACTGTATCAAAGGCTTTGGAGAGGTCAAGGAAGAGACAGGATAGAAGTTTATTTTTGTCCAGGGCATCAGCAATGGTATGAGTAAAGGAGAGTAGGGCAGTAGTTGTGCTGTGGTGAGGACAAAAACCATGTTGGGTGGGGGTGAGGAGATTATGTTGGAGCAGGTAGTTGAGTATTTGAGAGTGGACACGTTTTTCAAGAATCTTAGAGAGGGGGGATAGGATGGCTATGGGTCGGTAATTAGAAGGGTCAGTAGAACTGCCACCCTTGTGAAGAGGAATGATGAAAAAGGATTTCCAGAGAGTGGTGACAGTGGTTTCTTGTATAGATCTGTTAATTAATATGGACACTGGGTAGGCTGTGATGTCTGCAGCTAGTTTGAGGAAGGTAGGTGGTAGATTATCTGTGGAGGAAGAACAGAGTTTGAGTTTATACAGAAGAGATCTTATATAGGACGTGGAGACAGGATGTAGTGAGAATATGGGGATTGTCAGGTAGGCTGAGTGGGGTAGACAGGGGAGTGGTCTTACAGTTTGATGGGATGAGTGACTGAATAGTATTGATAAAGTGATTGTTAAAAAGGGTAGCTGTGGCTAGAGGGTTTGTGTTGGGGAAGGGGCTGGGTGTTGATGGATTGCCTGGGGCCAGGATTCTGTTTATTGTAGTCCAGAATTTCTGAGGGTTTGATTTGTAAGTATGTTGGCCAGAGTTGTAGAAGGACTTTTTATCTGCATTGGCTTGTTTCTTAGTAAGGTTTCTGAGGTGCTTATAGTGGTGAAGGTGGGATAATTCTTTGGTTTTGGTCCAGGCTTTCCAGGCTTTATCTCTGTTGAGCATGAGGGACTTAGTTTGTTTGGAAAGCCACGGGGCATGATTGGATTTTATTTGAATTCTTCTAGAAGGAGCAAGGGAGTTAAGGGTATTCAGGAAGATGTTATTAAAGCTGCTGACTGCATCATCTAGTGGGATATCTTTTAGCAAGGACCAGTCAATGGAAGATAGATTTGAGTTGAATTGTCTTAGATTAAAATTGGTGAGTGTACGGCAGTCCCAATATAGATGAGGTTTGGGAGGTTGGGTGTTGAATCTGAGGACAGAGGTGGGGAGGTGATCACTAAGTTGGTCTGGTAGAGTAATAGGGTTGTGGTAATGGTGGGGGCAGTTGGTAAGTATCCAGTCTATTATGGAGCTAGAAGATGTATTTCTATGGAGTTGGGTGGGGGATGATATGAGTTGATGGAAGCCGTGTAAGTTAATACTATTTTGGGGAGAGTCAGTTTTCAGTTTGGACCAGTCTAAGTTGACATCTCCCAAGATGAGAGTTTCATAAGTTATATTATGGGAAAACCAGGACAGTATGTTTTCAAGAGTGTTTAGATTGTTTCCAGGAGGGATATAGATGGAAGCAATAGCTATTTTCCTGTGAGGGTTGAGGTGGCAGTTGAGTATTATAAGTTCGGCTGGGTGGAAGTTGGGGACTGTTATGGGAAGTGGTGATAGATTGAGGTTGTTAGAATGGAGGATGGTGACTCCACCACCTTTTTTTGGATATCTATCTGAGTGATATATGTTATAGCCTGGTGGGAGAATTTCATTGTCGGAGATATGTGGTTTAAGCCAGGTTTCAGATAGTGTGAGGAAGTGAGGGGTTGTATGGGTTATCCGGGCATGGAAGTCAGTGATTTTATTAGCTAGGCTTTGAATATTTAGAGAGTATATGGCAAGGTGTTTGGAGGGTGATGATCCAGTTGTAGTGGGCAGGGAAGGTTGAAAATTGTTTGGTGAAGGAGGGGGGTTTGAGGATGAGTAATGTGGGTGGCTGGGAGGGGGGAGTTTGGGCCAGGGTTGGGGTGTATATCTCCTGATAACAGTGTGCTAGTAGTGGGTAGTGAGAGTAGAGGGAAGTGTGAATGTAGTTTGTAGAGTTTGGTTTTTGATTTAGAGTTAGGCAGAAGTGTATGCAGTTGGGGTAGTTTGTGCGTACATGTGACAGGGAGGTTAAATAAGGCAGGAGAAATGAAGCAGAAGGAGAATGTTGTGAAGTTTGCAGAGTTGTAGTTGGTTGTGAAATGTAGTGTTAGATAGGGGTGATGGAAGTGACTGAGGTTTGGGTTGAGAGGAGAAATAGGAATGGGATAGAAATAATAAGATGTTTCATTTTATATTGGAGAGGAATAATATGATTGAGTTCTTAATTACAGAAATAGTTTAGTGTAAGGAGTGATGTATTAAAAAGGTTGTATCAGGTTACAGGGGAAAGGAAGGTAGAGTGGGTACACAGTTGTTAGAGCTAAGACAAGAAGTTAACAGCTATTGGATGGTTAGGGGGAAGGGAGGGACAGGATGGTATAAAGGAAAGTGTAATGGGGTGGGTGGGAATGGGGAAGGGCGGAGGAGTGAAGCAAGCCCGAGTGTAGCGAGGAAATAGTCAGTAACAGTGTTACTTTGAGAGGGAGATGTGATGTGATATGTAAGTGTGATGACAAGTTAAACTGGCATGCTATGGCAAAATATTGGGCCAAGTTTAGATGGATGCAGATCAGATTTGGTGATTAGCTGAAGAGTACGTTAAAATTCTGAATTTAGGCATATCATAACCTGTACCTGTCATCTTTTAAAAAGTTTTTTCTTTTTTTTTTTTTAAGAGCATTGGGCCTTCCTTATCTTCCTTTTGTTTTTTTTTTTCCCATATCCCCTACCTCTAAACTAACAAACTCTGGACTTAATCCATTTTGAGAAAATGAAGAAAACTAACTTGAAAAGCATTGTGTTATTTTATGTTATAACAGCATTTCACTGTCCCAGTTCTGATTTCCTCTTAAGTTTTTCAGTAATCCAAGTTAAGACTGCATATTCATGGCACAGCAGGGAACTCATTGATTGTGGAGAAGAGATGAATGACAGAGGGAATTTCATGATACATACTTCAGTTCTGAATGCATATACTTTCTTACCCTCCCATTATAACTATGCACTAAGACTCACCCACAATGTGAATATGAAATGTTGCAATAACATTCTGTTTCATTAGTTTTACACTTTTTATGTAGTGGACAGGTCATGGCTACAAATACATAAGATGTTTCCTTATGTTCCGTAATTATTTCATTTTTTTTTCCATGTACCTGCTTTATGCTCTTCAGGCTCATGGGAGAGTTGGTTGGCCACTCCAGGCCAGCAAAAGGAATACAGCAAATAACCAGTCTGATTGGATGTTAATCCATTACAAAGTGATAACTGTATTATTGCTGCTCTAAATGTGGGGCAGCTATCACCAGTTTGTGGGAACCAACACTTAAAAGTAAACATCGCTGATAGAAGACTGGTGCAGATACACGCATGCAGCACAACGCCTTCCAAAGTTATGGAATAAGATTCCATTTACAGTTAGAGGTCAGTCAATATCTTCCTTTAAAATATGTATAAGGGACATAGGAAATATCACACACCAAACCCCAGCTCAATAGCAATGATATAAAGCATTATTCAGAACAGTAAATATATAAGCTTTCATGCTCAACAGGCTATTTCAGACGCATTGCAATCTGAATTGCCTGGAGCTTTGCTTTGTCACTTTGAACTGCACATTGTTTTGGACAAGTAGAAAATATCAATATGGAGTTATAGGAATTTGGCTTCTGGAAGGTCAGTGGGTCATATGGTTGTCAGTTGATTCTATATACACAGCATGCTTCAGTAGCTCTAAAAGTGCAAAAAGTCCAGAGTTTGGAAGAAAACTTTGTGCCAACAGTATGTGGAAACATACACATTCTGAAAGTCGGGAAACAAATTCTGTGCAATTTGATTACAGAAACTGTATACTGCAGAAACAGTAAAATAAAAGCAAATGACATTTCTAGTAAAGTTATCTAAAAGTACTTGTGCTGTAACATCTGCACTTGAGTGGACAGTGTTTTTCATTATAACAGTTTTGACATTGTTTATCATTGTAACGGTCTTTACAGAAAATTGTGTTGGAAACTAATAACATACACTGTCTCTATGACTAACTTAAAAATAACCTCAGGAATAGTGAATAACAGACCTTCAAAGCCATCAGGTTTCCTTTTTGGTGGAAGACCTCAGTAGTAGGTCATTTGAGTTAAAGGACAGTATGCGAATTCTATTCTCCATCATCTCTAAGCATGTAAGGCAGATGAGTTCTCCTTTTTTGAGGCTTATGATTTATACCACCCTCCTTCCCTTTCCTCAGATTCAAAATGTACTACTGAAAACCAAGAGGAACATGGTAAGCTTAATTCTCATGGAATCAATCTGATGAAAACAACCAAGGTCCGGCCACACTTCTGTTGCAACTGGCACGATATCTATAGCATTAAGTATTGATCTCAGTAAAACTTGGTCACAGCAGTTAGGCACCACTCTGTCTAGACCTCAGACCTTTCAAGCTGCCTACATGGATGATTTGCTTCTAGTATCAACTAATTGTGTATTTTTTTTTCCTGTAAGAAGCAATTCACATGTCCAGAGAATCAGGAGAACTTTAGCAAAGAAACTGAATTTGTCAAACTGCTATTTTTTGGGGTGGTTGAAACAAAACAGTATGTTGGAAAAAAGCTTGTGTACTCCAGATAGTTAGATTATTTAAATCAGAGATGAAAGTCAGGTTTGTCTTACTGTTTAGTGAAGATGCAGGTCTCTGCAGCCTATTCATAAATGGCACTGACTGCTACATTATAAACAAACTCTAAAATGATGTATTTTTAGAAGAGCACTGCATTTGAATCCATGCCATAGTTAGTTTTTTCCTAGTTATGGAGCTGACTTTCATGGCATCTGAGATCATTCTGTACTCCTAAACTTCCTCTCTCAGAAACTTTGTTGATATTATTGCTGTAAATCCCAGCAAGAAAAAATGCTGTAGAGCTGGTCATAATGTGCAACAAACACAATACACTGTTCTACGGTGATAAGGTGAGTATGAGAACAAAACCAGTTGTCATGCCCAAACAGGGCTCTTTGAACTAGTCTGTACTTGTTTGTCTTGTTTTAAAGTGAAGAAAGAAAAGCTGATGAACTGTTAGTGTTCCCAGCTTGAGCAGAGGCAGTTTAAGTATTATGCAAACACCACATGCAAAGTCTCCAACACTTTGTTTCCTTCATAAAAGGAAAAGAAGATCGACTTCTTGGCAGACATTCTCAGTGTGGTGTACCTATTGTAAACACTAAATACTTGTACTGTGTCTAGCAAGATGCTGCACATACTGTCTGGGTAGAGCAAAGGCCGAGTGCTCAGTGATTGATATTTAACCAAAATGTATACTGACTTAAGAGGTCAGAGTGTACCCTTGCCCCAAGGTGCAATAACCTTGACGTTAATAGTATTAGCATTATGGATTCTCTTCATCTACTGAAGTTTTAAATGCATGTATTGTAGCTGTTTGAACGTGTCCTCAGTGCATGGTTTTATCATATTTAATTGATACATTTTGCAGCACTGTGCAAGGGTTTGAAATTTGCTGTTTCATTTAATATTTAATATTGTAAAAGATTGTTTTTCTCCATGTTGTAGAAACCTCAGAGTAAAAACAATAAAGTAGGGGATGTGGGGGCAGGGTTAACTAGGCCTTGGGTGCAGGGGGCTTGGTCCTTACAAAAATCAGTTAACTTAGCTTTTTTTGAGGGGGAGGTCCTGTGCCCCTCAGATGGCCATCTGCTATCCAGCTTTTTTCTCCCTAGGTTTCACTTTAACAGGAGAGACGGAACTGGGAAGGGAGACTTATTTCCAGTATTAACCCCTGCTGAGGCCATCACTAGCAGACTCAGGAGGGGGACATGGAGTGGTGAAGGGCAAGTAGTGTCATCCTACGTGAGTGGATATATGGGCTTTTCCTAAACCTCACCCCTGTGAGCTGATGTATCATATTTGGTGGCTGGCCAGGCCACTAGGCATGATCATTGAGGATGTGACTGCCCTGAGCCGTGGAGCTGCCACACCTCCTTGAGCCAAGTTACTCAAGTCAGAAGTGACAAACTTCATGACACCCATGCAGACGGGAACTGAAAGTTCGACTGCAAAATCCTACACTAAGGCACTGTACAAGCACATCCACTCATGCATGAATCGTGCCATCCCAAATAGAACCAAGATGCTCTCCTCCAAAAAAAAAGGAAGCCAATCTGGTGGTTCCCTCTCATAAACAAACTTTACAACAAAAGGAAGAAACTGTTGCAGAAAAGAGGAAAATCCCAGGATGCAAAAAAACTCCCTTACCAGCCTCAGTAAGAAACTGAGATCCCTCATAAAATCCTCCAAAGCTAGTTACAAAAATAAAATTGCCAAAGATTCCAAAGACAACCACAAGGCATTCTATAACTATGGCAAGAATCTAAATGGCAATGCTCTGAGCTAAAACAGAATGGCATTAAATATACTGATCCCAAGGAAATTGCCAATATTCTGGCAGAGCGATTCAATGCCAACTTCACCCCCTCTGACCCCCTAAACGGTCCATCTCAATACTGTAAGATTGCCAAATTTCAGTAATAATGGCCACACAGGTAAAAAACGCACCCTCCAAACCTAAGAATACAGCATCCATTGGACCAGATGACATCCCGGGCTGTGTACTACATGAACTACAATATGAACTGGCACCTCACCTAAGTCTCATATTTAATCATAGCCTCACCTCAGGTTTCGTGCCCACTGAGTGGTGCAGAGCTACAGTTATCCCACTCCACAAGGGGGGATCCACCTTGGATCCTGGAAACTACCATCCCATCAATCTAACAAGCCTTATCTGCAAGGTCATGGAGTGTATTATCATGGAACTTATAAACAAAGACATTGGCAACCTTCAAACACTGGACCCCACCCAGTTTGGGTTCGTGAAGGGCCAATCTTGTCTCCTGAACCTGATTGACTTCTTCAAATCAGTCTCTAGAGCCATGGGCAAGGGTAAGGTGGTCCACACAGCCTATCTAGACCTCGCCAAGGCCTTTGACACCATTCCCCACTCAGGAATCATAGATAAATTTACTAAGCTGGGCATTAATCCCTATGTTACCCAATGGGTTGCCAACTGGCTTACTGAAAGAACCCACACTGTAAAAGTAGCCGACTCCAAATCCAGCTCCAGACAAGTGACAAGTGGAGTACCTCAGGGTCAGTCCTGGGACCGCTGTTGTTTGGCATCTACTTCTCTGAAGTACAGGCCAACGCTAAGGGACTCTGGCTAACAAAGTCTGCAGATGACTGCAAACTGGGAGCCATTATTGAATCCCCAAATGATGTGGATACTCTACAAAAGGGCCTTAAGAAAACAGATGCTTGGTGCTAGAGCCATGGGCTCAAGCTCGATGCCAATAAATGTATAGTTATCCCCTTTGGGAAAAAACATGCACCCGTGAATTACCACATAGGTGGCAGTACATTTAACACCGAAAGTGTGATAAGAGACTTAGGGAAACAGGTGGACAGTGGTCTCACCTTCGATAACCACATTGTCACAACAGTCAGAAAATCCTTCTATGTGGCACACCTTATCACTAAGGGCTTTTCATCCAGAAAAAAGGAGGTCATTGTCCCACTGTACTCATCCCTCATTAGACCCATTATAAAATACAATGCCCCATTTGGTATGTACCTCTCAAGACATCTGCAACAACTGGAAAGGCCGCAGAAATACCTCACTAAAAGAATCACAGGCCTAAAGCAGATGTCCTACGCTGACCGCCTTAAAAAACTCCAGCTATACTCTGTCGCATATCATCTACTCAGAGGTGAGCTCTGCTTAACATACAATGCCATGTCAAATCCAGAGCTGTTGGGCATGCTACACTTAAAAAATCTCAATCCCTCAGAGCCACATGCTCCAGGATCTAAACCTTGTCATCACAATAAACAAAACATGCTGGAGGGGTAGGTTCCTGACCCAGAGACTCCCCAGACTCTGGAATAGACTGCCCATACATGTCAAGCAGAGTGCCACTTTGGCCCTCTTCAAAAGGAACCTTGATGATTGGATGGGAGAAAGGAAATTCACCCCGGGGATCACGTCAGTCGCCTTGCTAGACAGGGGTCCAGGGAAGTAAATAGTGTGTGAAGAAATAGGCAGGGAATTGTTATGGCTAGGCTTGTATAGGCCCTAGGGCTGATAGCCTAGTACCAACCTTTGAACCTATGAACCTAAACACCCAACCCTGTGATCTCCCTAAGTCCTGGCCTCTCCAGGACCCAAAGAGATATCTACATTTTATATAGCACTCTCCCCCACAGAGGAGGCACACCCATCCTCTCTCCCACTCCATCATGCACCTAAAAGCCACTAATCAAACTCAGATCACATGGGTTTAGTGAGGAAGTTTCCTGCATGGGGGTGCTCGTTGTCCCCTCATAAAATTATACGCTTTCACACAACATGTTACTCACAGTTTGTGCAATTAGTTTTGCTTTCAATTACATTGTTCTTTATCTACTTCCATGCAATCAGTGCTACAATCAAAGCCTTAATACGGCATTTAATGACCAGAGAACTTACTATGGGGAACTCAAAGCGTCAGTACTGCACTTAATAACTATGGAATTTACTGTGCGGGTCTCAGAGTCCTAATACTGCAGTTAATAACCAGGGAGCTTACCATGAGGGTCTCAAAGCCTTAACACTGCACTTAATAACCAGGGAAGTTACTATGGGGGTCTCAAAGCCTTAATACTGCACTTAATAATCAGGGAGCTTACCATGGAGGTCTCAAAGCCTTAATACTGCACTTAATAACCAGGGAGCTTACCATGGGGGTCTTAAAACTTTAATACTACAGTTAATAACCAGGAAACTTACCATGGGGGTCTCAATTGCTTAATACTAAACTTAATAACCAATGAATTTGCCCTGGGGTCTGTATTTTTTACTAAGAAACACAAAAACAAGCTGACATTATTTGTGGCTTGAAAGAGATAAAAATAGAAGCATCTACCCAGACTATAATTCCTCACTGATGAACATCACAGCTGTATCCTATGTTACCAGTAACCTGCACTTGTGTTTTTTTTATTAATCTAACATTTACTGACCGTTTAGGCAGACTAATTTATACAGAACCTTTCTGGCCTTCAGGTGAAGGATACGTTTTGGTGATTGTGGCTGGCTAGTAAAGGAATTCTTGGCAGTTTGGTCAACCCTTCTTCTTCAGTGGTTATATGGATTTGAGCCCTGAATTATCCTTAAACAGATCATAAAGGCTGTCTTATAGGAAATGAGACCTGCACAACTGTAACTCTCTCTGCAGATATGGGCATTATTCTTCACGTAGAAACAACTGCTATGATAAGCAAACTGGCTACGTATTACATGTCACATCATAAAAATGTAATGAAAATCATACGAAGGGGCGTGAAAATGTAATTAAAATCATACGAAGGGGCGTGAAAATGTAATGAAAATCATACGAAGGGGCGTGAAAATGTAATGAAAATCATACGAAGGGACGTGAAAATGTAATGAAAATCATACGAAGGGGCGTGAAAATGTAATGAAAATCATGCGAAGGGGCATGAAAAGGTAATGAAAATCATACGAAGGGGCGTGAAAATGTAATGAAAATCATGCGAAGGGGCGTGAAAATGTAATGAAAATCATACGAAGGGGCGTGAAAATGTAATGAAAATCATACGAAGGGGCGTGAAACTATAATGAAAATCATACGAAGGGGCGTGAAAATGTAATGAAAATCATACAAAGGGGCGTGAAACTGTAATGGAAATCATGCAAAGGGGCGTGAAAATGTAATGAAAATCATACGAAGGGGCGTGAAAATGTAATGAAGATCATACGAAGGGGCATGAAAATGTAATGAAAATCATGCGAAGGGGCGTGAAAATGTAATGAAAATCATGCGAAGGGGCGTGAAAATGTAATGAAAATCATACGAAGGGGCGTGAAAATGTAATGAAAATCATACGAAGGGGCGTGAAAATGTAATGAAAATCATACGAAGGGGCGTGAAAATGTAATGAAAATCATACGAAGGGGCGTGAAAATGTAATGAAAATCATACGAAGGGGTGTGAAAATGTAATGAAAATCATGCAAAGGGGCGTGAAAATGTAATGAAAATCATACGAAGGGGCGTGAAAATGTAATGAAAATCATACGAAGGGGCGTGAAAAAAAATGTAATGAAAATCATACGAAGGGTGTGAAAATGTAATGAAAATCATCTGAAAGGCGTGAAAATGTAATGAAAATCATACGAAGGGGCGTGAAAATGTAATGAAAATCATGCAAAGGGGCGTGAAAATGTAATGAAAATCATACGAAGGGGCGTGAAAATGCAATGAAAATCATACGAAGGGGCGTGAAAATGTAATGAAAATCATGCGAAGGGGCATGAAAATGTAACGAAAATCATACGAAGGGGCGTGAAAATGTAATGAAAATCATACGAAGGGGCGTGAAAATGTAATGAAAATGATACGAAGGGGCGTGAAAATGTAATGAAAATCATACAAAGGGGCGTGAAACTGTAATGAAAATCATACGAAGGGGCGTGAAAATGTAATGAAAATCATACAAAGGGGCGTGAAAATGTAATGAAAATCATGCGAAGGGCCGTGAAAATGTAATGAAAATCATGCGAAGGGGCATATTTTATTTGTTTAGAACTGGTATAACCTGCTACATTACAGAATGTAACTCCTTCCTCTAGGACACAGATGCTGCAGATTAATTGTGCATTCAAATATATAAAGTACAAAGTCTGGAAAAATGCACTTGTTCTCTTGACTTAGTCTTTTTACTGGTTCTAATGTAGTACATGAAGATAAATATATAAAAAATATATAAAATCTGCTACATGCTATGAGAACATTAGCAGAAAATAGTATGCCTATGAACAGCGGTGGGTCCTTTGTCGGCTAAGGATTATTAAGTAAGAAAGGACAAGCCAAGGCAAGCTAAAATGTTTGTTTTAAATTCCTGATGGGTTGGCTTTCATGACATGATTCACTTCGACAACTGAAATGCTGGCTAACGGCATACCGTTTGGTAATTTCTCTTTTACTGAGCTTTAGTAACTGAAAAGAAACCTAGTTTTGACATTTCTCATACATTTTAAAAACGTCATATTGTTGACTGAGTGTACAGTCAAAGACATATACTAAATTATAACTGTCACTACAAAAAAGCGAAGTTACAAGTCTCTGAAACACACTGCCAGAAGCAAACTCCTCCAATCCATATGTGTCAAAAGTGAGGGGAAAATCACTAAAACAGTTTTCTTTTTGAAATTGCACCTTCATGGTGGGGGGACTTCAGCCTCAACCTCCCTTACGAATATTTATATGTATGCAATTGTACAGTCACTTAACATCAGAAAAAGCACTTAGTAACATAGCTCACACAACTTCCCAGTCCCCGGTTATTACACGGAAGGCTTTCACCTGTCTTTTCAAGGATACAGGATACTCATACTAGGGGACGCCATCTTCCTTCTCTTATCCCTTACCTGGCTGCTGTACACTCCTGCTCCAGCGTTTGCACCTACTCCTTGAGTTCCTGCATGTCCCTGCACTAGCCCATCTGAATCTACCCAGCTGGACGCTTAAAGAAAATAGTCCAGATTACAGAATTTAACCTACCAGCTCCCTGAGAATCTTTTCCTTGAAAAAAAGACAGTGAAAATATGTACTGAAACTGATACTACCTATTGAGACAACAACATTAATGTAAAGCTACTGCTAGGGCAAGCAAGCCTCCCAGCCAGGTTAGCCAGCAGCCAACCCCCCCTCTAGCATTTAACTAACCCTACTTCTCATGTATACCCCCTTGTTGCAAACCAGGATATCACCCCCCTCTCCCTTAACCTTATATGCTTTCAATTCTAACCGCAAACACTTAAGCAAACAGAGCATTGTGCACGTGGGTCTGTATCAAGTGTCAACAGCTATTGTAATGTCCTAGTCAATGTTTGGTGTTATTTTCTGACCATTAAGCAGTGCACAGTACCTGTATCATGCCAACTGTTGCAATGTCTTGCCTGCCTTACCTATGTTTGAATTATAATCACAGACTGTATTAAGGTATTTTATGTAGCCGCTTAACAGAAATGTACCAGTACTAGTTGTTATGTTCAAACCTAGTTAGCAAATGCATTACCTATGTTTGAATTATAATCTCAGATTGTACTAAGGTATTTTATGTAGCCGCTTAACAGAATAAGTGCCAGTACTAGTTGTTAATACTCAAACTTATTTAGCGACTCACTCGCAATAAATCGTTGTGTTTTCTGAACACTTTCTGCCTGTATATTACATCAATAACTAGACAAGACTCCTTTAAAGTGTTGTGATTGGGCACAGTAGTGGTTTGTCTGTTGGTGTATTAGACCGTATATTCATCCCCAGTTATCTGATGCATATTGCTGAATATTTATGTCTCGGGTTGTGCTGAGCATAGCCAATTTGACTGGCCGCCAGTAGAGTAAATCGGACCTAATAAACCGGCGATGCGTAAGGACTGTAACATCCTCTCCTAGTCAGTCTGATTATACACTATCTATATATTTTTACTAATTAGCGCGTACCTTTTAAATGCAGTTCTCCTTATCTGAACTAGTTGTCTATGTTATGGTGGTATTTATCCAGAGATTGACTGCATATCTGTCAGGTCAGCTATAACATCTACTGCTTGCAAACCAAAATAAAAACATGGCATGTTTTATGTATCACAGAATTTACGTGTAGCTAACTTGAATGTGTCTTGAGCAGGGATATTCCTGCCATATATATCTACTCACAAAGGTATAACAGACCAGTTTTCCCACACTACTATCTCTGCTGAGAGGGTAGCAACCTCATATTGAACCTCTCAAGCATACCCCTAGTTTATCTCCGCCCTGCTGCATTCTTTTGTAGAGCTGCTGTAGCACAGGATAAAACTGGAACCAATATTTTTTGGTAAAAAAAAATAAGAATACTGTGACTACCTGCTATGGTAAAATAAGTAACTTGTCTGTTAAAACTCTATGCTTGTACTCTCTAGTTCCTGTATTTGTTTGCCTCACCACATTTTTCTTTCTTTCTACATGTTCCAGCCTTGAGTTCCTGCACGTCCCTGCACTAGCCCATCTGAATCTACCCAGCTGGACGCTTAAAGAAAATAGTCCAGATTACAGAATTTAGCCTACCAGCTCCCTGAGAATCTTTTCCTTGAAAAAAGACAGTGAAAGTATGTACTGAAACTGATACTACCTATTGAAACAACAACATTAATGTAAAGCTACTGCTAGAGTAGGCAAGCCTCCCAGCCAGGTTAGCCAGCAGCCAACCCCCACTCTAGCATTTAACTAACCCTACTTCTCATGTATACCTCCTTGTTGCAAACCAGGATATCTCCCCTCTCTCCCTTAGAATGATGTCCCCCTTTAGGGGACTCTTTTGATGCTATAAAAGTAACTGACCACTAGGTGGCGCTATACTATACTCTTTCTGTCTTGCTATTTCTTTGCCAATTCTTCACCATTTCTCCATAACTAAGTTCCTAGCCTACTTCTGATTATTGCTTCACTCTTTCATTACTGCCCCAGAATACCTAACCTCATATTACTCCTCCAACATTCCTAGTCTATCCTTGCTAGCCTCTTAACATTTTTCAACAACTCTTACTTTCAAACTTATCTGCAGACTTTCCCACTTCACTGATTGTTATCCTCAACAGTTTTTTCTCTCTGGTTCTTGATGCTACCTACTCCGTTTGCCCTGCGGACTCACTCCACTCCCCTACCCTGCCCCCAATTCTCACCCGCCCCCACTACTCCTACATTTATTCCTCTAAAACCACAACCCCATCACATCTGCTCCAGTCTATCAGATCACCCAATTATCACTCCCAAACCTCCTGTTACAACACCACACCTTTAATTATCTTACCTCCCACCCCTCCTTGTTACATCACCACACTTGCTGATATATCTCCTAACCAGTTCACACTACCTTATCTCCCATTCTCCTTTTTCTTTTCAATCCAACATAATGACTATATCACCCATTCCTTGTCAAGTACAACTATTACTCTTGGTCTCACTCTTTCCTCCTCTAACTCTTACCTATCTGCTAACCTCGTATGAACAACCATTATAGCCCACTCTTCTCTTCCCCTCCAAACACACTTCATCTCCAACACTAGCTATCTCTCATATTTTCATAAACATTACATCCAAACCCTGCTACCTTCAAGCCAAATTTCATAGACTAGCACACATTAAGTATACCAGTCTAAATATTAGAAAATTACTTGACTACTATTGTAATCTTCACTATCCCATAAAAAGAATATACCTCCACTCCCTACTAGAAGGGGACATTCATCCTAACCCTGGCCCAAATTACACTCTTGCCACTGATAAGTGCAACCCTAACAACACTTGTACCCAAGCCCCTATCAATCATCCTAACTCACTGTCTATAGCACATTTCAATATACGCAGCATCAACAATAAAATCCCTCACCTCCATGCCCTCCTAGATGTCCATCTGTTTGACATCCTATGTTTATCTGAAACATGGCTAAATCCTACAGTGAAAGATGATGAAGTCACTCCACCAGGTTACAATATCCTTAGACTGGACCACACAGCCCAAAAGGGAGGAGGGGTAGCAATCCTATATAAAGCAGAGCTACAAGTTAGCACTGCAAACCTTAGACCACCCTCAGACAGCAATGCTGAAATACTCAGTTCTAAATTCCAAGTCAACTCATGTAAATCCATATATATTATCTGTATATACCTACCTCCGGGAAATAACATTAACACATTTGAAAATATCCTTGACTGGCTTTCTATTAATCTCCCACAAGAAACTATAGTCTTAGGAGACTTTAATATCGACTGGAAGTCCTGTAGTAATGTTCACCCTACCGCCCATATTAACCTATACGGCTTCTTTCTAACTATTTTCTCCCCCACCAGAATTAATAAATCTAATAACAAAGAAAGTACCTTAGACTGGATTCTTACTAATACCCCTCATCAAATATACAAAACAGGAGCCCTACCAGACGACCTAAGTGACCACTTACTAACTTTTATTGCGAGACATAAAACCAACCTATTTTATCCAAACACTTTTAGGACAATATGCACCAAAAAACTATTTAACCCTGACCTTATCTAGACAGAACTCAAGCAATGTAATTGGTCACCACTAAA
Organism: Protopterus annectens; assembly: GCF_019279795.1. Lineage (NCBI taxonomy): Eukaryota > Metazoa > Chordata > Ceratodontiformes > Protopteridae > Protopterus > Protopterus annectens. The sequence goes on from NC_056741.1 coordinate 79,365,573, forward strand.
ATCCCTCCCACTAAATGAAGCAGTGGAATACTTTAATTCCACATTCTTAGCCATCCTTGACTACCACGCCCCAACTCATAGGTTCATAGGTAGGTACTAGGCTATCAGCCCTGGGGCCTATACAAGCTCAGCCAAAAAGGTACCCTGGCTTTTGCCACCCAAGAAAATTATTTTCCTGTGCCACTGTCTAGCAGAGCCACAGAAGTGATCCCCAAAGTGAATTTCCTATTTCCCATCCAATCATCAAGATTTTTCTTGAAGAGTGCTAATGAGGAGCTTTGTTTGATATAGATAGGTAGTTTATTCCAGAGTATGGGAAGTCTCTGGGACAAGAATCTATCCCTCCGGCATGTTCTGTTTATTGTGGTGACAAGGTTTAGGCCCCTAGAGCGTGTAGCTCAGATGGATTGGGATTTCTTTAAGTGGAGCATGTCCAACAGCTCTGGGTTTGACATAGCTTTGTATGTTAGGCAGAGATCACCTCTGAGAAACCGATATGCGATGGAGTAAAGCTGTAGTTTTTTTAGATGGTCTGAATAGGGCATCTGTTTGAGGCCGGTAATCCTCTTTGTGAGGTATTTCTGTGGCCTTTCCAGTTGTTGTAGATGTCTTGTGAGGTACATACCAAAAGACCCTCATTAGACCCATTATAGAATACAACGCCCCATTTGGTATGTACCTCTCAAGACATCTGCAGCAACTGGAAAGGCCTCAGAAATACCTCACTAAAAGAATCACAGGCCTAAAGCAGATGCCCTACGCTGACCGCCTTAAAAAACTCCAGCTATACTCTGTCGCATATCGTCTACTCAGAGGCGATCTCTGCTTAACATACAAGGCCATATCAAACCCAGAGCTGTTGGACATGCTACACTTAAAGAAATCCCAATCCCTCAGAGCTACACGCTCCAGGGATCTAAACCTTGTCATCACAATAAACAAAACATGCTGGAGGCATAGGTTCCTGACCCAGAGACTCCCTAGACTCTGGAATAGATTGCCCATACATGTCAAGCAGAGTGCCTCTTTGGACCTCTTCAAGAGGAACCTTGACGATTGGATGGGAGAAAGGAAATTCACCCCAGGGATCACATCAGTCGCCCTGCTAGACAGGGGTCCAGGAAAGTAAATAATGTGGGAAGAAATAGTCAGGGAATTGTTATGGCTAGGCTTGTATAGGCCCTAGGGCTGATAGCCTAGTACCAACCTATGAACCTATGAACCTATAAGGGGTGTTGTACTCTATAATGGGTCTAATGAGTGATGAGTAGAGGGGAACAATGACCTCTTTTTTTCTGGATGAGAAACCTTTTGTGATGAGGTGTGCTGTGTAGAAGGATTTCCTGACTACTGTGGTGATGTGATTATCAAAGGAGAGACTACTGTCCACCTGTGTCCCAAGGTCTCTTATCACACTTTCGGTGTTAAGTATACTACCACCTATGTTGTAGTTCATGGGTACAGAGTTTTTACCAAAGGGGATGACAATGCACTTTTTGGCATTGAGCTTGAGGCCATGGCTTTGACACCAGGCATCTGTCTCAGTGAGGCCTTTTTGTAGGATGTCCACATTGTTAGGAGTTTTTATTATGTCTCCTAGTTTGCAGTCATCTGCGAACTTCTTTAGCCAAAGACCTTCTGTGTTAGCCTGTACTTCAAAGAAGTAGATACCAAACAGGAGAGGACCCAAGACTGAACCCTGTGGTACTCCACTTGTCATTGGTCTGAAGTCGGATTTGGAGTCTGCTACATTCACAGTGTGGGTTCTGTCAGTGAGCCAGTTGGCAACCCATCTTGTGACATAGGGATTTATACCTAGTTTAGTGAGTTTATCTATAATTCCAGAGTGGGGGATGGTGTCGAAAGCCTTGACAAGATCTAGATAGGCTGTGTGAACCACCTTACCCTCGTCTATGGCTTTGTTGACTGTTTTAAATAAGTCTATCAGGTTTAGGAGACATGATCTTTCACAAACCTGAACTGGGTTGGGTCCAGAGTTTGGAGATTACCAATGTCTTTGTGTATAAGTTCCATGACGATACGTTCCATGGCCTTGCAGACCAGGCTCGTCAGGCTAATGGGGCGGTAGTTCCTGGGGTCAGTCATGGCTCCCCCCTTGTGGAGTGGGATAATCGTTGCTGTGCACCATTCAGCGGGCACAAAGCCTGAAGTGAAGCTATATGTGAACATGGTGCTTAGGTGGGGCGCCAGTTCGTTCTGTAGTTCATGTAGAACGCAGCCTGGGATGTTGTCTGGTCCCATGGATGCTGTGTTCTTGGCTTTGGAGAGTGTGTCTTTTACCTGTGCAGCCATGATTACAGGAACTTTGCATTCTTCCAGTATAGAGATGGGCTCTTTAGGGGGTGAGAGGGGGGGTAAAGTTAGCACTGAACCTATCTGCCAGGATGTTGGCAATATCAGTTGGGTCTGTTTATTTAGTGCCATTGTGCTGTAACTCAGAGCAGACCTGAGTGTTGCCACTGAAATTCTTGACATAGCTATAGAATTCTTTGTGGTTGTCTTTAGAATCAGTGGCAATTTTGTTTTCATAACTAGCTTTGGAGGATTTTATCAGGGATCGCAGCTTCTTAATGAGGCTGACCAGGGAGCTCCTTCACTCATGGGATTTTATTCTCTTTTGCAATAGTTTCTTCCTTATGTTGTACAGTTTGTTTATGGCAGGGAACCACCAGATTGGCTTCCTTTTTTGGAGGATAGTGTCTTGGTTCTGTTTGGGATAGCACGATCCATGCACTTGTGTAAGTGCTTATAAAGTGCAATTGTGTAGGATTCAGTAGTCGTAACTGTATTGTCCATCTGCATGGGTGTCATGAAGTTCACCACTTCTGTCTTAAGAAGCATGAATTTGGCTTTGGAGAAATTTTTTACCATGGTTTCCTTAATGGGGGGTGGGGGCAGGATGTGGATATCTAGGGTAATTAGCTTATGGTCGGATCGGACCAATGAGGTGTTGACTTCTAACTCGCTCTGTTATAAATAAAGCTAGATCTGCCCCTTGGCACATAAATGCCACCAGACAAAAAAAATCCTTCTTAGAAACAAATCTTGGGCAAAATGGCGTACTACTAAAAATACTATAGATCACCAAACCTTTAGACAACTTAGAAATAATACAAAAAAAAAGCCATCCTCCTAGACAAAAAAAAACTTTTACTTCCAACTACAGCAAACCTACCAAAAGAAACCACAAAAGGTTTGGACTAGCATTAACAAACTATTATACCCAGGGCAATCTATCACACCTAACCCACAAGACTCTAATCCTGAGAACCCCACACAGACTGCTAATGCCTTCAATTCTTTCTTCACAGATGCCATCCAAACTCTAGCTAACCAGCTATCTCCAGATACCTCAAATCTGCCTACTTCTACTACAAGCTGACCCCCATCATTTCAGTTCCACCCAGTTTCTACTTCCTTTATTTGCTCCCTTCTCCAAAAACTAAAACCGACCACTCCCTCAGCTGACCAACTTCCAGCAGAATACCTGCAAAAAGGAGCCAAAGCCATAGCCTGTCCCATCTCCATTCTAGTTAACAGAACCATTAATGAAGGAACTATCCCATCTATCTGGAAACCTTCTCATATCATCTCATTACATAAAGGTGGGAACTCCGATGACTTCTCTAACTATCGTCCTATAGCTCTACTATCTCCACTAGCAAGAATAATGGAGAAATGCATCCATAAGCAACTACTTAACCAGCTACTCCAAAATAACTTACATGCCAACTGTCAACATGGATTTAGACCTTTCCACAGTACTACTACTGCCCTGCTATCCTTCACAGACTGCATTAACAAAAACCGTAACAATAATATGCTTTCCTCTGAAGTCTTTATTGATTTATCTAAACCTTTCGATATGGTTAATCACCAGCTCCTTCTGAATATATTTTGGTGTTCCTCGGGGCTCCATATTAGGCCCACTCCTATTTTCAATCTTTATTAATGACCTTCACTCAGCGATTCCTCATGCCGCCTGTATTCATATGCAGATGACTCTACTATAATTTGTTCAGCCACTTCTTCAACTGAACTACAGTCCCTTAACCAAAAAGCATTCAACACAGTTGAACAATGTTTTTTGAACTGCTACCTCTTCCTAAACCCCCAAAAAACTAAACTGTTACTATTCACTCCAACCCGAAAAACCACCCCAATAAATTTCACACTCATATCTAATAATGGCACTCTCATATTCCCCGACCCTACCACTAAACTCTTAGGAATAACAATAGATAATAACCTTAACTTCGACACTCATATAAATAGCACAATAAAATCAGTCAACAAAAAATTGGGGTCCCTCTATAAAATCAAACCCTTTCTTACACCAGTAGCCAGGACCGCTATAGCCAGAACTCACTTAATCTCCAGTCTACTCTAAGCTTCACCTATATACACTAATCTTTCTAAAAATAACCTTAACAAACTGGCAATTTCCTATAATAATATTGTTAGATTTGCCACTGGCTCTCCTTTTAGAACTCACCACTGTCTTAATCTAAAGCAAGTAGGATGGCTAGAGTTTCTGAACTAGCTTCAATTTCACCAGCTTGCTATAGCCCATAAGATCATGTATCAACCCACCAACACCAATACTTGCTAGCCTCATTACCCTTACAGCAATCTTAAGAATCTACGATCCTCAAACAAACTGCTGATCAATACTTGCAGATCCAATAACTTGGCAGGAGACTCTCTGTTCTATAATACTTTTGAAAAGCTCTAGAATCTTCTACCCTCTGAACTAGTATCTATGTCTTCATTAACACTTTTTAAACAGAATCTAAAATTATTTCTCAAAATGCATTGGTTATGCCCTGTACTAACTCTAACTAACTTTCTGCCTCTACACTAATGAATACGCTTCACCCTTATAGACTTATCCTTTAGGAACCAAATGACCATGTTATTGCAATTTAAATATATGTATATATGTAAATAGTAACACCTCTTGTACAACAGACTTTGCTGTTTGTGTCTTGCTCACGATGAGTACTGTACTAGTATTTTATTATCACCAGCTGTTTTAACTTGGATTGTTGCAACTTTCTTTTTTGTATTTTGTATGTGTCTTGGAGTTTTTCTCCCCGGGCCTCTACTGAAAATGGACATGTATCCAGTTAGACTAGCCCGGTCAACAAATGTAAAATAAAATAAAATAAAATAAAATAAAATAAATAAATAATGCAGGTAATTTCTTTATAGCCATCTATCTTTTCTGCTTGTGGTCTTAGCCCTCCTCTTCCTCTAAGGTACCCCAAATTCTTGGCTCCCACTATACCTAGTTTACTTTTCTTAGCATTTCCTGTCAAGCTTGTATATATTATAGATCCCAAACACAGCCTATACATTAAGTAAGCAAGATTCTCATGCCTGTGAATGAATAAATGGCTATGTTATCTAGGTAAGCCAGCACCAATGTATATTGTGAATGAAGTTTCAATACCTTCTCCATCAGTTTTTGAAAGCTGGTTGAGACTCTTTGTATGCAAAATGTTAATACTACACATTGAAAAAGACCATTGGGGAAACAAAAGCTAGTTTTTGTTTAGAAGATGATGTAAGTGGTAATGGGCAATATTCTTTCCGCAAATCCAGTGTTGTCAAGTAACTGGCATTTCCATGTACTCAATCAACTCTAATTCTTGGCACAGAGTAGCTGTCAAACTTTGAAATGCTGTTCAGTTTTTTTCTGAACTCATTACATAATGTAACCTCTTCATTTGGTACAGGGACAAGCCCTATTGGTCTCAGCATTTTTTGAAATGCTCTTACTAATTATTTCTGTGGCATTAGTACACCAAAATGTCTTAGTCTAAACTCCAGTCCTGATGTTGTCCTTATATTATGTTCTTTAAGTTTACTTCTCCCAGGTACTTCAGAGAACACTCCTTTAGTTCTTAACAAAAATTCTCGCACTTCCTGCTTTTGTTCTTTGACAGAGATTCCTTTAGATATGTATTGCAATAATGGTTCCTGGTCTCTTATATAGGAAACTCACCTTGTAAGCTATTTGCAAAGCTCTCTTCTTTATTCTGCAGCTTCAGTACATTAGTGTCATATGTTTGCTCTATTTCTCTTTTAAATGGCTGTCAGCCTTCAATGCTTACTGCATTTATTCATTATATCACCTCAAATGTACCCTGTAATTTGGCCAGAAATACGTTTTTCATAGAAGGCAATAAAACTAGTAATTGATCTCCTGGGTTAAATTCTCAAAGTCAGGCATTCTTATTATAAACTCATTGCATTTCCTGGGCTGTCTGCATGTGTTCCCTTACTGTGGGTACACTAGCTTTAAACTATCCTGTAAACTACATAACATTGCACACACTTTTAATGTGGCATTTTTGTCTTATTAAGTTTCTTTGGAAACAACAAGCAGCCTTCTTGGATGCCTGCCTAAAACAAGTTCATTAGTAAACCCAAAGTAAACCCATTGGAAGCACGTGGCACCTCTCTTAGTGCAACCTGTAAATAGGGTAGCAACTAGTCCTAATTTTTTACCCTCTGCATCCACATTTTTTTCTCAGCCTGGATTTCAGTGTTTTACAAAATATTTCTACTAATCTATCAGTCTATGGATGGTAGACTGGTCTCTTCAGCTGTCTGACTTCAAAGGGGCACTCGTCTGATTCTAAAATCAGTTTATTGGGGTCTATATTATATGATCGAAGTTTTAAAACTGCGACCCTCATATGATCGACACTATATGAGTGAAGTTTTAAAACATCGAGCATATAATAAAAACTAAATAAAAACAAAAAAAAAAACCCTACCTAAATGCTCTGAGCAGGGGGGCAAGCCCCCTGTACCCCCCGCTACTTAAATATACCAACTCCGGGATTGCACTACAGTGAAGTAAAGGGAAATATTCCCTACGGCGATCTCTGTTGAAACATTCAAGCTTTCAAAGGTTCGCTCATATGGTGTCGACCATATGAGACTTGAACTTTTGAAAGTTCGAACTTCTAATATAGACCTGTTTATTTCTAGAGGCTTTGTTTACGTTTTTGTGCTCTGTAAGTCATGTGTTCACACAGAGGCAGGGTTTTCAGAGAAGCTTATTAGCATACTGCAGGTCACATTTCACAAACTTCAGTAGGGGTGGGTTATTATAGGAAGTGCTAACAGTTTACAGTTAGTCCTTTTGCATTTTACATCCCCCACCCATAGGCTATTAGATTAGTTGAATGACTAGTTTAGCCTCAGCCAGAGAGAGATGTTATCTAGTCACACTCAGATCTGCATCCTTTACAGCAGTGAAATTATATCTTTAGTATTTGTTTGTTTTTTGTAAAGGTTTGTCGCAGCCTAGGCAATTGTATTTTCTTTTGTTTGCTTTTGTTTTCATGCTTGCTGCTACATGCTTTTTTCCCTTCACTGGTAATTATTTTCATATAGTCTGCATTAGTGTTGGTGCATGTACTCATGCAGACATACCTTTATAATCAGACAGTTTCCCTCATTTCACGAGACAGCATTGCTTTGGACAGTTACGTCTTGCAAACAAACACACTGAGTTGCAAATGTCCTAAAATTCTAGAAGAATAAAATCTTATAACTTTTCAATAAAAATGTCAGACAGGTTGAAACTGAATGTTGTTACTGTGCTAATATTATTTTCCCATTAGGTGATGCCATTCAGGAATCACACAGTAACTGTTTGTATAACACTGATTCCATCCAACTGAATTTATTTTCATTTTTCTTCCCTGCATTGTGGTAAAATGTTTGGAGCTTTAACATGCACATACTCATGCACATATTTACACTGATTACAATTTAGAAGTTGAGTTCCCCATATTTTCCTATGTATGTCAATAAGTTTGCATGCAATATATAATCTAAGTTTATATCCGTGTGGTTGTAAAACCAAAGCCCTGCAATGAGGCTTGCAATTCAAGGTATTCTTGAATGTCTGTCAAACTTCTATATATGCTGGATATGGGATAATGCATGTATTTTATTAAAAAGAAACACTAAAGAAACTAGTGGTCTTAAAACTTCACTGATGAGCTCAGTCACAATAATTTCCAAAAATCATGAAACCCACGTAGTGTTCCAAAGCAACAAGCCTTTATTCATTACAGACAAGCAATCCTCAGTAACAAAACACCCTTGATCACTATAAGTAAAAAACTAAGAGCTCTCATAAAATCATCCAAAGCAAATTTTGAGAGAAAAATAGCTAAAGACTCAAAGGACAATCATAAGGCCTTCTTTAGCTATGTTAGAAACCTGGGAGGAAACTCCCAGATATGCTCAGAACTAGTTCAAAATGATGTGAAGATTACTGATCCTACAGACATTGCCAACATACTGGCTGACAGGTTCAGTGCAAACTTCTCCCCTCCCCCCCAAAAGGAGATATCTATACCAAATGGTTGCAGCCCCCCAAACATCTCAAACGCCCAAGTGAGAACTGCTCTCTCCAAGGCAAAAAACACAGCATCCATGGGACCTGATGGTGTCCCAGGCTGTGTGCTCCACGAACTCAACGAGGAATTAAACCCACAGCTAGGACAGCTGTTTAATCATAGTCTCACCTCTGGATACGTACCCAGGGAGTGGCACACTGCGACTGTGGTCCCACTTCACAAAGGCGGTGCCTCCACAGACCCTGGAAATTACCGGCCCATTAGCTTGACAAGCCTTATCTGCAAAGCCATGGAGAGGATCATAATGGACCTCATAAATAAAGACATAGGGAATTTGCAGACTTTGGATCCAACCCAGTTTGGCTTTGTCAAGGGCAGATCATGCCTTTTAAACTTGGTTGACTTTTTCAAAACAGTCACCAAAGCCATTGATGAGGGAAAGGCAGTCCATACAGCCTACCTCGATCTGGCGAAGGCCTTCAATACAATACCCCACTCGGGTATCATTGAAAAACTCATCAGCTTAAATGTTAACCCATACATCACAAGATGGGTTGCAAACTGGCTGAGTGACAGAACCCACAGGGTCAGAGTTGCTGGCGCCATGTCAAACTCAAAGCCTGTCACAAGTGGTGTCCCACAGGGCTCAGTCCTGGGCCCACTCTTGTTTGGCATCTACTTTTCCAAAGTACAAGCAAACACAGGAGGGTTATGGCTGACAAAGTTTGCAGATGACTGCAAACTGGGCGCCATAGTCGAAAACACATCTGACACAGATATCCTTCAGAAGGGTCTCACAGAAACGGATGACTGGTGCCAGAGCCATGGCCTAAAGTTAAATGCCAAAAATGCATAGTCATACCCTTCGGGAAAAACAAGGTTACCCCTAGCTACCATATAGGTGGTAATCCTCTGAGCACAGAAGAAGTTATCAGGGACCTGGGGACCCAGGTTGACAGTAGCCTATCATTCGACACCCATGTAGCTAAAGTAGTTAGGAAGACCTTCTACATTGCCCACCTCATCATGAAGGGATTCACATCTAGATCAAGGGAGGTCATAGTCTCCCTATACTCATCACTCATCAGACCAATGATTGAGTACAATGCCCCATTCGGAATGTATCTGACCCGACACTTGCAGCAGCTAGAGAGGCCACAAAAGTTCCTCACCAAAAGGATAAAGGGTCTCAAAAATCTGTCCTATGCTGCCCGACTGAAAGAACTCCAGCTCTATTCAGTCGCTTACCGCTTGCTCAGAGGTGACCTTTGCCTGACATACAAGGCCATGTCAAACCCAGAGTTGATGAATATGCTTCACCTCAAAAAAACTAGATCCGTCAGAGCCACAAGGGTGGGAGACTTAAACCTCGACATGGCTATTAATAGGACGTGCTGGAGGGATAGATTCATCACCCAAAGACTCCCTATGCTGTGGAACAAAATCCCGGTATATGTGAGGCAGAGCACCTCGCTGGCCTTGTTCAAGAGAAATCTTGACCAATGGATGGGAGATTGCAGATATACTCCAGGGATTACCTCAGTGTCACTGCTAGACAGAGGAACAGCAAAATAATGGGTATAGTTCCCCATACAAAAGGGGTGGCTTAAGCCACAAAACTATGGGCTAGGCTTATAAATGCCCTCAGGCAGATAGCCTAGTATGAACCTATGAACCTATGAAAAAATCAAATGTATTTTATTAAAAATATGTATGCAGTGTGCATAACTGTTTTAGTGGTGTACTTCTCTGTTATTATTGGAATTCTCATATTTTTTCTCAAAGGGGCCACTATTGTGACTGAGATGGTTATGTTGACTAGACCATTTTCTCCATATCAAGATGAAAACAGCTAATCATTTAAATAAATAAATGCATGTATATCATATATATTTATTTGGTTGTACACAGACACACACACACACAGACACACACACACACACACACACACACACACACACACACACATACACACACACATATATATATATATATATATATATATATATATATATATATATATATATATATACATGTAGGTTTACTATCAAAATGTGGAATAGCACTTACGCGAAACTGACATGGTCGAATGTGTCTTTGCCACTTTCCATAATGCCATTCTGAAAATGTCTGAATGCACATTAGCAAATGATAATGTACTTTTGTTAATATGCATTCAATGTTCTGATAACCGATCGCACTACAGTGGAGATCAGGAAATTTACCCTTTTCCTCACCATAGTTTGATTTTGAAGTTGGAATATATAATATGCATACAGGGGGTATGGGGGCTGGTGGGGGCTTGCCCTCTTGCAAAAACGTTACCAGTACCAAGTACTTTCGACATTGAAACATCCAGTGTTCAAATGTCAATTCTGTGGTTACCATTTCAGACATTTTTGTAATTCTTTATTACCAAATTCAGAAAATTAATTAGATCAAAATGTAGACAATTGTTTTGATTTTCCACATTTTGATAGTACACCATCTATATATATATATATATATATATATATATATATATATATATATATATATATATATATATATATACATATATATATATATATAAAACTATATATATATATATATATATATATATATATTTATATATATATATATATATATATATATATATATATATATATATATATATAATTTATTTATTTAAATTTGTTGATCGGGAGTGTCCGACTGGACGTAGATCCATTTTCAGCGGAGGCCCAGGGAGAAAAGCTCCACATTTAAAATAAACAGACAGTATATACATTGGATTACATAGTGAATAACAATTTACATAGCAATTACTTACAACATATTTCCAGATGAAGAACATAGTACATCAGTAGACAGCTAGAATCTTTATCTGTGAAGTGCATACCAGACATTAACAAATGTTACAAGAAGAAGCAGTTTGTGCTGTATAATAAGTACTGGCTTATGAGCATCTGAGCTTGCTATAATCAAGGTAGTTAGTGGAGTGGAAAGAAAGGTAGTGGTTGGATGGGGTGGATGATATTAGAGTGGGAGTTGCAAGGGCATAGCCAGCATGTTTTTAGTTGTGCTTTTAGTAAAGTTTTGAAGTGGGTGCATGATGGTATGGAGGTAATTGTGGGTGGGAGTGAGTTCCATAATTTGGCTATGGCACAAGAGAATAGTGCTTCACCAGCAGAGTTATTGGCCTTAGTGATCTGCAAGTGATTTTTGCTGCTGGATCTTAGTGGTCTGTTGGTGCGATAGGGTTGGAGTAGATTCTGGAGGGATGGGACATTTAGTGGATGGTTTACTAGTTTGTAGGTGAGTGACAGTTGATACCACTGAAGGAGGTGAGGGAGTTCAAGCCAGCCCAGTTCAGCAAGTGAGAGACGGTGGTGACTATGGTAGGATGCCCCTGTGGCGAATTTGGCGATTTTGTTGTAGCAGGTCTGTAGCTTGTTTAGATCACATTGCCTTAGGTTGGTATATATTGGAGAGGCATAAAGTAGGGTGAAAATAAGGTGGGAATTTGCTATTGAAATCTTTGCTGCTTTGTTGAGAAATTGCTTATTTCTGTATAACGCTCCTAGTTTTTTGTGGACCTTTTTTATAGTCATGGATATGTGAATGTCAAATTTTAGTTTATTGTCTATTTCCACTCCTAGCAATTTGGTGTGTTCAGTTGGGTATATAGTGGTGTTGTCTTTTGCTGTGATGTTAAAGTGAGAGTTGTTTTGAGTATGTTTGGTGGGTTGGAAGATGAGTAGTTTAGTTTTGTTTGGGTTAAGTATTAATCGAGCATCGGATAACCATGTTTCAACAGAGGAAAAATCTTCCTGTGTGACTTTTTGCAGTTTGGGTAGGGACTGGGTTGAGCAGATGATGGTTGAGTCATCTGCGTATTGTATGAGTGTGCCATATTTGGTGGCAGAGGCTAGATTATTGGTGAAAACAGAGAAGAGTAGGGGTTCAAGGATGGATCCTTGGGGAACCCCTATGGAGACAGGTAGTTGGGGAGATATATCATTCTGCCATACAACGGATTGTTGGCGGTCAGACAGGTAACTCTGAAACCAGTTGGTGACTGATTGTGAGAAGGATAGGTTATTGAGGACAGAGATAAGTTGTTTGTGTGGGACCATGTCAAATGCTTTAGATAGGTCTAGGAAAGTAGCAGAGGAGAAGTAGCCATTGTTTTTATGCTGAAGGACAGTGTTAGTAAAGGAGAGTAAGGCAGTGGTGGTGCTATGGTTTGGTTGGAAACCATGCTGAGTACTGGAAAGGAGGTTGTTAGTAAGGAGGTAGTCTGAGACCTGAGAGTGTATGCATCTCTCTAGTATTTTGGAGAGTGGAGAGAGAATAGCTATGGGGCGGTAATTGGTTAGTTCTGTGGAGGGTCCGCCTTTGTGGAGGGGAATTATATGTGATACTTTCCACAGTGTGGGAACGTAACTTTCTGACAGAGATCGGTTAATCAAGATGGATACTGGGTAGGCCAGAGCATCAGCTGCAATTTGTAGGTATTCACTTGGGAGGCTGTCTGCTGCTAATTTGGAGGGTTTAAGTTTAGTTAAGAGTTTTTTTATGTTGGAGGTAGGTACAGGAGAAAAAGAGAAGGCAGTAGGGAGATTAATAGTTGAAGATGTGGGTTGCAGGGGAGGGGGGGTTGTGTTGTTTAGCTAGTGATAGCATGGTTTGGGTGAAGTGTGTGTTGAATGAGGAAGCAATAGTTTTTGAGGAGTGAGGGATGTTAGGAGGGGGGTACTGACTTTACCTGGGTGGAGGATGGAGTTTATGGAGGACCAGAACTGTTTGGGGCTGTGTTGTGAGGAGTCTAGGGCAGACTGGTAGTATTGGGATTTGTCCTGTTTTATCAGCTTTTTGACTCTATTGCATAGTTCTAGTTCTAGTTTCATATATATATATATATATATATATATATATATATATATATATATATATATATATATACACACACACACACACACACACACACACACACACACACACACACACACACACACACACACACACATATACACACAAACATATATAAATCTGTCTCTGTAGTTCTGTGTGTCTGTGTTTATTTATACAGATGTGCAAACATCTGTGTGTGTGTTGGTGGCTGTAAACATACATGCATGCCCACACTCATACACTGGCATGCAAGAGATATTTTGACTAAGGTGACAGGACAGTGCTTCTAACAGCATCCATGTTACTGACCCTTTATTACTAGTTTTACAAGTAACAGTCCTTTCTGTTTGTTATATGCCAGTTGACAAGATTATTAAAAGTGTGACTCAAGTAACAAAGTATTTCTTGCTTTCAGTCATCTAAAGTTATTTGAGATAATCATACTTGTATGTTGGCACAGTCTCAGACTGCAATGGATTTTTTTTCAGGATAACTGTTGCCGTATCCCTAAGAATTTGGTGGGAGAGGTACGTCAGCAGAAACAAGCTCAGCAGCACGTGGCGAAGAGTAATTACATGTAAACGTCAATTTATTACAGAGTTGGAGTACCCAATGGATATACAAACAGAAGACAAACAAGGTACTGCCAACTCAGATTGGACAACACATGTATAGTTCAGGCAGGGAGCAATCAGCAAAAAAGGGTGAGGGGAAGAATAACTGGACATTTGACATTATGTTGTTTCACAGTGAGCTCAGGTGAAAACAGTGGTACTGGAAGCAGCACCACTACCAGTGTGGTTACAAATTCATTCACAGGATCATGGACGTATGAGAACAGCTAATAAACACCCTCAGTACAGGTAATTAGGTGACTTACAAAAGGGTACTACAGTCTAAAGACATTAGGAAGGTGCAAGGTTGTCCAGTTGTATAGCTCATAACAGTAAAATAATGGAGGGTACACACCCTGCTACTGTTAGAGGCTGATTTAAACAAGTTAAAGGCAGCATTACACCTAGCAAGCTATCAGTTGGCTGCACAAAGCCATGGGGTGGCACTGTGAGCCTTATGGGACAAACTCCAAATGATATGTCATCAGTAATACAAGAGATTGCTTTTCATAGCCTGTTATCAGCCCTCTGTGCTGCATTTAGCTGGTCATAATAAGAATATTCTAATGATGAATAGGCACAACCTATGACTGATCAAGAGGTGAAGAACCATTGGCTAGCTCCAGCCTCAGGGGCCACAGAATGGAATGCAGTACAATGCCTACAACATTACCAACACTGTGCCTATAACACAGAAGCCCACTCACACAGTTTCATCATAGACTGGCTTAAGAAGGAGCAGTTTTCTACCATGAGAAGGGTACCCTGTTTACTCAGCTTCAGGTAAGGGCTGTATTGAAGAAAACAGGGATGAAGATTGGACCCCAAACATATACCCCATGCTAAGTTAGATTCCACAGTCTTTTAGCATAGTAGCAGCTTCTCATCTACAATGGGCAATGGCACCATGGAAGAACATCAAGGAATTAGGAAGATGGAAGTCCAGCACTTAACGAAAGATATCTGAAAAATAACCTCTTCTAACATGCCTAATGTTATTGTCTTTTATTTGCAGAACCTGTGTGTTACCTGTAAGACACGCATTGCACTTTCCAACAATACCTTTTGTTGGCTGCAGCTTCTTGCATGTTTGCTCACCTGGTAACTTGCTGTTGCTCTTCCATGTGAATGGAAACATGTGTCCTATATATCATCTGTTGGAACACGCTGATATTACCTGCGATGTACTGCGGCATCGAAGGTATAACATGTAAAATTTGTGTTAAAGCCAAAATTATGATATTTACACTGAGCTCAAAGTTTGCTAAGCTGTACACCCTTCCACAATCCTTACTGTTGCCTACTCTTTATGGCGATACATATATCACTGGGTCAAGTAACATTTTTGATATGTGCAGTTCTTGCTCTGTATGCCATTCTTCACCAGACAGGGTGCTGTCCATCAGTAGGGTACATGGCTCATTCCATCCTGCTTGACCTCATACAGCGATACAAAGCACACACCACCATAAACACCCACACCAAAGACTGTAATCTTTTAGATACACAGAAATGGAACAAGGCTAGCACAACAGATTTCTATCCAAAGGAATCCTATACTTACTGAATAAACTTCCTATGCATGTCAAGCAGTGATAAGCAAGGTCTGTATTCAAAGATATTCTAGATGAATAGCCAAGAAATTATAACTCCTCCAAGGGGTATATAATACGGCGCTTTGTGATCATGGAGCTTACATCGCTCGACAGTGATCAAACTTAGCTGGCTATTCTTCTCAATGGCCTTTTGAACTGCATGCCTAGTATATACCTATGACCTTATCAACCTAATATGTAATTATCAAGTATCTTACAAATATCCATGCTGCCTACAAAATACATATGCAGCCAAAAAAATAAGTTTATTGATGAATGTATTTCATACTCATTTGAATGTCATTATATGGCCATAATGGTTTACTATTGTCATGCCTAAACTGCATTGATCGACCATTTAAAATGTCATCTCTAAATGTGGAACTCAGCATGCCAAAAAGTAAACAAATCTGAAAATGAATACATTGAAAACCATGGTTCGATGTAATCGACATAGCTATGAACATTAACATACCGTTAATACTTTACAGTCAACGGTAAGCTAATTCTATTGTTTTGCAGGGGGGCTATGCCCCCCTGCACATTAAATATACCAACTCAAAGATCACACTTCAGTGAGGAAATGGGATAATTCCCTGTTCCTCACTGAACCGCGATCCCCCTGCACAATGTCGAACCTAAATGCTCAACTGACACTACCTGTTCAGTGTAGTGTAGTCGATTGATTTGGGTTCGACATTCTACCCACTTGTAAACTGCAAGTCGGCCATATGCCAGTTGACTGATGCAGTTTCCAAGTTTTAATTGTAAACCGGCCATGATACATACTACTGACCACAACAATTTTCATACTACCATGATTGTGCTACAGATATCTCTGAATTGTACATGTCCAGCATGACAACACTTACTGGACAGTTTAGCTTTACCCAGTGTGCTAGTTTTCCTATCAGAATACCCCCTATTGTGTTTTATGTCTGGCAAGGGTACCAACAATGTACACATTTAATACGGTACCTGTAAATAAACATTTGTGTATTTTAATAAATAATAAAAACAACAAATAGATGTGTAATGTATTCTCCAAGGTACCATGAATTAAACTTAACCTTTGTATGAAATCATTTAATTTATTCCACTTATTTCTTTGTTCAGCTAATTGTTTGTTTACTTAATTTCAGCTTGATAACCATGTAAGTGGGTGGCTGATAGACCCTTTTGAGTCACAACCTGAGCTCCATGGTACAAGAAACAGAAAATTGTAAATATAATAAAGTATTATACTACTTTCTGAAAAAATGTCAAACAGTTTGGCAAAATGCAGAAGTGGAATTCAGACAAGATGATAGCTGAAGAAATATAAGAAATGTAAATGAGGTCAAACTATTATTATAACTATAACTAAACTATAGCTATAATTTTAACTATTACTATAGCTTTAAACTATAACTTTATAACTACAACTATAGCTATAACGTTAACTTTGCAGGCTAGAAGGGCTTTATTGCTCATGCCTGAAATGTTTGTACATATGTGAAATGTGTATGTAAATATATATATATATATATATATATATATATATATATATATATATATATATATATATATATATATAGCTATGTTAAGTATAGGAGGATGTTTCTATTTTTATTTTTTTATTTTTATGTGTAATGGTGTTATTTAAACTAATGAGTGTGTATTACAGACGTCTTGCATTGTCGCAGTTCAACAGCAAATTGCCCCTTTGTAACAAAATATCACATTTGCTCTCAGATGCAATTTACACTGTTTCACTGTAAGACTGTTACATTATATCAAAAATAGCTATCCATGCCTAGTTATGTTATTAGTTATGAAAAAGCCAAATAAATAAAACTATGACTTCACATGGAGTCTGTGTGTCTGCTTACTTGTTTATTTATTTTTTAAAATAAATAAAACTACAGTTCCAGATGGAATATGTGTGGTTGTTTACTTATTTATGTCTGTATGTGTACAGTTATACTGGCTAGCTCTAATTAGGAAAAAATTGACTGCCGAGTACATAGGACTAAACATGCAATAAAAGTAATTAATTTCTTGTGATTTCATGACATTTCAGTTATAACTGAAGGCACGCCTCTCAACCTTATAGTGCAGAGAGAAAAGCCTTGACAGAAACATTCCCTTGGCTAAAGTATTTACCAAAGTCAAAGATAAAGGAATAGAGGGCAGTGACATTATTTAAAAGTGTTACACAAGAACAATAAGGGAAAATGATTTTTAATATTTCATTCCTGGCAGAATGTAGGTGATAGTTGGGTCACCATAAAATGTGTGTTGTATCACCACATCAGAATGTCAAGTTGTACAAAGGAAAACTAATGTATGTTGATGCGCTGTAGTGCGATCCTGGAGTTAGTATATATAGTTAGAGGGGTGTGGGGGGCACAGCCCCCACATTGTGGAGTATGGGAGGCATATCCCCCCACTTAGCTTGAGTACATATTGTTTTCTGGAGAGAGTTAGTCATTGGTGTTGCAACTATGCATGCCTATTGTTTAAAATGTATTGTTTTGAAGTTTTTGGTAAAATACAATAAACCCCCTTAACTATATATACTAACTCCAGGATTGCACTACAGTGGGGAAAAGGGCATATACTTTTTCTTGCCTTACAGTATTCTACACAGTGCCATATATACTAACTGCAGTTCAGTGAAATGAGATTCAGTGAAATGAGTTTTCAGTAATTTGTGTTTTCAGCAAAGTGGTCTGGGTGAAATGAAATTCAGTGAAATGAGATTCAATGCAACATATATATTTATGGACAAGAGTCACAGTTTGTGGATAACTGAATTTCCATGTGGCTAGCTAGTGGAGTACTTTGCCAGAAAAAAAACTTAAAATCACAAGCAGGAAAAGTAATTGCAATACTAGCATGCCTACGCCTAACAAAAATGTATGTAGTACTGCAGGTAATACAAGTTTCCTCTTCACCCAAAGCTGATGACACACATCCAAAATTCCCACTCTCCAGCAGAAAAATAAATGCGCATTATCTGTTGAGAAGCATTAAGTCCCATCTCACAAACTCTTCATTCAGGTCTTTGACCTGAGGGTCTCTATGCAAAGGCATCACAACTGCTCTTCTCTACCCTACGGATATTACTCAAAGAGGGTCTTGTACTGACCCTTATAATCATAGGCCTATTAGTTGTAATAGAAATAGTTGCAAGACTAGTGAGCATATTTTAGTTGAAGTAATTCACTGTGAATTACGTGACCTGATATCCCTGGATGCTAAACAGTTTACAACAGGCAATGCCTGCATCCCTGGATTGAGTTCTTGGAAAGGGTTAAAAAGGCCAAATATAGGCTATGCTGCCTACATGGACCTTGTCCAGGCCATTGACACTATCTCCCATGCTGGAATTATTGACAAACTCTCCCACTTCAGCATTAACTCATAGCTTGCTGGATAGGTAACTGGCTTTGAAAGAAAGCCTACCATTAAAGTCAGGGTTGTTTGTCTTGAGAGAGATAGTGTCACTAGCAGTGTCCAACAGGGTTCTAAATTGGGCACCCTTCCCTTTGATATACATGTATGTATATATACAGAGATAGAGAAAGAGAGAAATATAGATAGATATATAGATATATAGATAGATAGATAGACAGATAGATAGATAGATAGATAGATAGATAGATAGATAGATAGATAGATAGATAGATAGATGGGTGTATGTCTTTTTAGTGAAACTCATGTTATTGAAACTCAAGATACTGACTCTTATTTTATCAAAACTCAACTTATCTAAACCAGGAAAACTTTAAAAAAATATATAAAAACTGATTTTGTTCAGTGTAAAATGATCTGTTGATCAGTGTTATGTGGTTTTGAAAGATGTGTAAGTAATATTGCAGTTTGCTTTACTACAGTGTGCTGTATTGTGTTAGTTGGTTGTGCATTTCCAGGTTTTTCCCCTTTTTTTCACTGTAGTAGGACTGAGGAGTTATTATATATAAGTTTGAGGGGTGGGAATGAAGCCCCCAATATCGGTGGGATAGGGGACTTGCATGCTGAAAAAAAAGTATTCTGCTTTTTTTTTTAAATTTGCTGTTTATATATATGGATGTATATGTTATCATCAATAATACATTATGTATATATATATATATATAGGTTTACTATCAAAATGTTGAATGCACACAGTTGAATGTGCACATCGTTGAAACATTTCTGCAAAATCCATACTGCTGAAATTTCAGACTGCCAAAATAAAACTGAACGGTGACATTTCTGACTGCTCCACGCCTAAAAATAAGTGCTAACATGGGTCAAAAAGGGGGCGAGATTTTGAGGTTCATAATATCGGTGTTTGAGTTTTTCAGTAAGAGTTCGGAGTTCGCCGAAGTGGTTCGACAATGTGACATTCAACATTTTGAAGGTAAACTATAGATATATATATATATATATATATATATATATATATATATATGTACATATATATATATATATATATATATATATATATATATATATATATATATATATATATATATGGGTCTAGGACTAATGCTCAAAGGCACATTTTCATGAATCGGAAATGGCCGAACACAGTTTTGTGAAAGTGCTTTTTCACCAAAAAAAGCACTTTCACGAAACTGTACTAAAAAAAAAACATGAGGAAATGTCTGTTGCTGAGATCATGGCACAGTGGGGATAAGGGAATATTCCCTTTTCCCCACTGTAGTGCGATCTTGGAGTGATAATATAAAAGTAGGGAGGGTGGAGGTGCAGGAGTTCTTACCCCCCTGCATAAACATGATTACTGTTGGGTTTTTTTTTAATGTTGTTAGGTGCTTTTTTTTAAAAAAAAAAATAGAGTTTCACAAAAGTGCTTTTTCGGTGAAAAAGCACTTTTCCAAAAATGTGCTCTGCCATTTCCAATTTGTGGAAACACGTCTTCGAGCATTAGTCCTAGATCCGTGTGTGTATATATATATATATATCTATATATATATATATATATATATATTCACTTCAAAATCTTGAAAGCTCAAAATCCTGAAACTCATAATACTGAAAAACACACAGGACACCAACACTGACTGTAGTGCAGTAGAAATACGTACAGAAACAAAGAAAAGACAAACCATTTCAGTTTAAACCAACTATAAGCAGGGGGGGCGCACCCCCTGCACCCCCTGCTACTTAAATAGATGCACTCCAAGATGGCACTTGACTATACTAAGATGAGTTGTGTTGTAGTTTCGTACATTAAAAGAGAACAGCACTAACGTTACGACAGGCACTCATGAAGCACGTCATGGTATGTTTGACATTTTCTTCTGTGAAGTGCGATCTCAAGAGTTGATATATTTAAGTAGCAGAGGGTGTGGGGGGTGCAGACTCCCATATGGGGGGTGCAGGGGGGCATGCCCCCTGCTTATAACTGTAGATGAGTAATATGTTTCTGTATGTATTTCTGCTGAAATACAGACAGTGTTGGTGTCCTGTATGTTTTTCAGTATTATGAGTTTTCAGTATTTTGAGCTTTCGAGATTTTGAGATTCAGGATTTTGAGATTCAGGATTTTGGACATTCAAGATTTTGTAGTGAACCTATATATATATATATATATATATATATATATATATATATATATATATATATATATATATATATATTTTTTTTTTTTTTTTCCAGGAGATTACTAGGCTAATGGCTTAACAGCCCTTACAGGCCTGGTCATTATTACTTGAATGTTACCTGATTTTGATCCCTAAGGGCTAGAGGATGGCTTAGGTTTGTACCAATGCTTCTGAGTATTTTACACATTGCCTCTGTCTATAAGGGACATGGGCACCACCCCAGGAGTGAATTTTCAGTTCTTCATCCAATGCTTTAATCTGTGTTTGAAGAGGGTCAGAGAAAGGCTCTGTTTTATATGAGTAGGAAGCCTGTTCCACAGAATGGGTAATCTCTGAGACACATATCTGTCTCTCCAGCATGTTTTGATCATTTCACAAACCAGGCTTGCAGGTGACCCTTGTGCAGTTTGTCTTTTGAAAGTGTAACAGTTCTATCAGGGCTGGATTTGTGACCAGTGTAGGTTAGGCGTAGATCACCCCTTAATAGTCGGTAGGAGATAGGGTAAAGGAACAGAGCTTTTAGTCTATATGCATAGGACATATTGTTTGCACCTTGAATATTTTTGTAAGGAGCCTCTGAGGCTGCTCCAGCTGTTGCAAGTTCCTAATCAAGTACATGCCAAAAGGCGCACTGTACATGATTATTGGTCGGATTAAGGATTGAGTACAACGGAGCTATAACTTCCGTAAATCTGGATGACATGTCTTTATTTATAAGCTGTGCCACATACAAAGACTTTCTTACCACTGTGGGCACATTGGACTCAAAGTCTAGACTACTATCTATCTGTGTACCTAGATCTCTCACCCGAATCCACTCCTAGGGGTGTGCTATAGTGTAATTTGCAGGGGTATTTGATTTCCCAAAGGGTGAAATTATGCATTTTTTTTTTGCATTTAATTTTAGGCCATGGCTCTGGCACCAGTCATTTGTCTGATAAAACCCTTATGAAGAATATTTATATCATTGTGGAATTCAGTAATTGCCCTCAACTTGAAGTAGCCAGCAAAGTTACTTAGCCAAAAGCCTCCTACATTAGCCTTGAATTCAGGGAAGTAAATTCCAAACAGGAGCAGTCTCAGCACTGAGCCCTGTGGTACACATCACTAGTAACTGCCCTCTTGCTAGATCTGGAGTCACCCACTCTGACATTTGTCCTGTCCATGAGTCACTTGGCTAACCATCTGGTGGCACTGGATTTATGCCTACTTTTGTGAGTTTATCTATAATACCTGCATGTGGAACTATGTCAAATGCCATAGCCAGGTAGGCTTATGCAGGATATTTTTTCTTTTGTTGTGCAACCTATTTATACCAGAGGTCACCAGGGTGACTTGTTTTTGTGGTTTGTCCTAGGCTTATTTTAATCTGGTACAGCAGGTTATATGTAGTTGTTGAAATGCTCCTACAGGGCTTTTGTGTATGCCTCTGTTAAGGCTTCAATATTGTCTGGGTTTGTGAGAGCTTGGAAACTAGCAATGGTGTCCCTTTGTAGTACGTGGTTTGCCTTAAAAAAGTTCTTAAAGGTTTAGGGGAAGGTGGGTGCTCTAGTTTTATATTTATTTCAAGGGAGACTGCTTTGTGATCTGATCTAACCAGTGAGGACATTCGTCTTGGGGGGGGGGGTGCAACACTGCCCCATATTTTTGAGTACAAGGTCAAGGATGATTGTACACCTAGTGGGAGTGCAGACTAAATGCTCCAGGGCACCTGCATTGACAAAGTCTAGAAATCTTTGAGTCTGCAAGTTACTGGTTATGTATGCTTCCCAGGTAATTACTTGAAATCACCCATGAGTATGGTATTGGGCTGAATGGGAAGTTATTCTAGTACATCTGGGTATAATGTATGGGTTTCCTGATTCATGGTGAGGGACCTGTGGTTAGCAAGGATAGGGTACTGGACTTTCCCTATGACCAATTGGACATGGAGTAGCTTAAGCATGTTGTATTGTTTGACCAGCCTTGAGGGTGCTTATCCTTTATATTCATGGATACACCTCCACCTTTTCCCCTTTCATGTTCAGTGGGAATCAAAATGTCTGAAAGGCATTATAGCCATGCACTGCAGGGATATTTTCCGTGGCTTTGAACCATGGTTCAGTAACTGCAGGGATGTTTTCCGTGGCTTTGAACCATGGTTCGGTAACTGCAGGGATGTTTTCTGTGGCTTTGAACCATGGTTCAGTAACTGCAGGGATGTTTTCTGTGGCTTTGAACCATGGTTCAATAACTGCACAGGCATCAACATTCTCCAGGGTAAGGAATTCTTCCAGGGAGTTTCGTTTCATGCAGAGCCCTAGCACTGAGCAGTAATACTTTAGCTTATCTTGAGTAGAGTTTGCTGTGTTGGAAGGTTTGCCTGTTTGGCAATGCCTAGAAAAGGCACTATTATGGTGGGTAATGTTTTGGCCAATATTCAAATGCCTAGTGGTGACGGATGAAGACAGGCCCTGGCAAAGCAGTGTTGCCTGTCAGTCATGTTCCCCCAGGCTGATAAATATTGGACCCATTTGGAATGATAGCAGAGTCAATTATTGAAGTCAGTCATTTTCTGTTGGTATTGGGGCATCATCCATGGAGACAGTGGAATGCTGCTCAATGCTAGGCTCATACCTGTCTGTGTCACATATTCTGAGAGCTCAATCATGTCTGTCTTCATATAGTCTGGGGAGGTACATCTCAGGTCATTTACACCCACATGGACTATGAATGACTCATACTGGTACTTGAGGTTTAGTGACCTCAGTGCTTGCATGATGTGATGAATCTTGGTCCCTGACAGGCAACTAACTGTAACCTTCTCCTTATTCAGCCTGGTGAGATGGACTTCAGTGTGTCTCACAATGGAGTCGCCTATGACCAAAATATTAGGTTGTGCGGTATTACGGCTCATGGGCTTGATAGCTGTAGCACAATGCATTGTGGTTTTATATGTTGTAGAGGGAGTGTCCAGTTTGTGTGCATGCAGTGTTTCTGAGGACTGCGTTTGAGTGGCCTTTGAGGTTTAGGTAAGTTACATGTGAGTATCTCCTCATATGGTTTTCTGTGAAGGTACTGAATACCAGTAGTAGTCCTCCTCCATCTTATTATTTTAAGCTTTGCTAGCACATGTGTATGTATGTGTGCATGCATATACATATTTATTTCATTTATTGAAACAAAAAAAAATAATCAATTTTCAATCATAAACCATAAAGCTCCAATATGCAGGCATACACACCTCTCAGTTCTCCTGAATTTCGGGGATCACATCTAATTTGTCCTCAAACTTTTTTCCATTCCTCCTAAATTTGGAAATTATTTTGAGTTAATAGCATCAGTGAGATGACCTAATATGGAAGGTTTTCCCTAATTATCTTTTCTTTGTCCATAATTCTGAAGTAAAAGTTGAAAGACATGACAAATACATACATACACAAGCAGATTGTGTTAACATAACACATATATACACACGCAGATTGTGTTAACATGACACATATATACACATGCAGATTGTGTTAACATGACACATATATACACACGCAGATTGTGTTAACATGACACATATATACACACATAGATTGTGTTAACATGATACATATATACACACATAGATTGTGTTAACATGATACATATATACACACGCAGATTGTGTTAACATGACACATATATACACACATAGATTGTGTTAACATGACACATATATACACATGCAGATTGTGTTAACATGACACATATATACACACGCAGATTGTGTTAACATGGCACATATATACACACATAGATTGTGTTAACATGATACATATATACACACGCAGATTGTGTTAACATGACACATATATACACACATAGATTGTGTTAACATGACACATATATACACACACATAGATTGTGTTAACATGACACATATATACACACATAGATTGTGTTAACATGATACATATATACACATGCAGATTGTGTTAACATGACACATATATACACACATAGATTGTGTTAACATGACACATATATACACACATAGATTGTGTTAACATGACACATATATACACACATAGATTGTGTTAACATGACACATATATACACATGCAGATTGTGTTAACATAACACATATATACACACGCAGATTGTGTTAACATGACACATATATACACACGCAGATTGTGTTAACATGACACATATATACACACGCAGATTATGTTAACATGACACATATATACACACAGAGATTGTGTTAACATGATACATATATACACACAGATTGTGGTAACATGATACATATATACACACGCAGATTGTGTTAACATGACACATATATACACACATAGATTGTGTTAACATGACACATATATACACATGCAGATTGTGTTAACATGACACATATATACACACGCAGATTGTGTTAACATGACACATATATACACACATAGATTGTGTTAACATGACACATATATACACACATAGATTGTGTTAACATGACACATATATACACATGCAAATTGTGTTAACATAACACATATATACACACGCAGATTGTGTTAACATGACACATATATACACATATAGATTGTGTTAACATGACACATATATACACACATAGATTGTGTTAACATGATACATATATACACACGCAGATTGTGTTAATATGACACATATATACACACATAGATTGTGTTAACATGACACATATATACACATGCAGATTGTGTTAACATGACACATATATACACATGCAGATTGTGTTAACATGACACATATATACACACATAGATTGTGTTAACATGACACATATATACACACATAGATTGTGTTAACATGATACATATATACACACACGCAGATTGTGTTAACATGACACATATATACACACATAGATTGTGTTAACATGACACATATATACACATGCAGATTGTGTTAACATGACACATATATACACACGCAGATTGTGTTAACATGACACATATATACACACGGAGATTGTGTTAACATGACACATACATACACACATAGATTGTGTTAACATGACACATATATACACATGCAGATTGTATTAACATGACACATATATAAACATGCAGATTGTGTTAACATGACACATATATACACACATAGATTGTTTTAACGTGACACATATATAGACATGCAGATTGTGTTAACATGACACATATATACACACGCAGATTGTGTTAACATGACACATATATACACACGCAGATTGTGTTAACATGACACATATATACACATGCAGATTGTGTTAACATGACACATATATACACATGCAAATTGTGTTATCATGACACATATATACACATGCAAATTGTGTTAACATGACACATACATACATACACATGCAGATTATGTTAACATGACACATATATACACACGGAGATTGTGTTAACATGACACATATATACACACGCAGATTATGTTAACATGACACATATATACACACGTAGATTGTGTTAACATGACACATATATACACACGCAGATTGTGTTAACATGACACATACATACATACACATGCAGATTATGTTAACATGACACATATATACACACGGAGATTGTGTTAACATGACACATATATACACACGCAGATTATGTTAACATGACACATATATACACATGCAGATTGTGTTAACATGACACATATATACACACACAGATTGTGTTAACATGACACATATATACACACATAGATTGTGTTAACATGACACATATATACACACATAGATTGTGTTAACATGATACATATATACACATGCAGATTGTGTTAACATGACACATATATACACACATAGATTGTGTTAACATGACACATATATACACACGCAGATTGTGTTAACATGACACATATATACACATGCAGATTGTGTTAACATGACACATATATACACACATAGATTGTGTTAACATGGCACATATATACACGCAGATTGTGTTAACATGACACATACATACATACACACGCAGATTGTGTTAACATGACACTTATATACACACGGAGATTGTGTTAACATGACACATACATACACACATAGATTGTGTTAACATGACACATATATACACGCAGATTGTGTTAACATGACACATACATACATACACACGCAGATTGTGTTAACATGACACATATATACACACGGAGATTGTGTTAACATGACACATACATACACACATAAATTTTGTTAACATGACACATATATACACACACAGATTGTGTTAGCATGACACATATATAAACATGCAGATTGTCTTAACATGACACATATATACACATGTAGATTGTTTTAATGTGACACATATATAGACATGCAGATTGTGTTAACATGACACATATATACACACGCAGATTGTGTTAACATGACACATATATACACACGCAGATTGTGTTAACATGACACATATATACACATGCAGATTGTGTTAACATGACACATATATACACACGCAAATTGTGTTATCATGACAAATATATACACATGCAAATTGTGTTAACATGACACATACATACACATGCAGATTATGTTAACATGACACATATATACACATGGAGATTGTGTTAACATGACACATATATACACACGCAGATTATGTTAACATGACACATATATACACATGGAGATTGTGTTAACATGACACATATATACACACGGAGATTGTGTTAACATGACACGTATATACACACATAGATTGTGTTAACATGACACATACAGACACATGCATATTGTGTTAACGTGACACATATATACACACAAATTGTGTTAACATGACACATATATACACATGCAGATTGTGTTAACATGACACATATATACACGCAGATTGTGTTAACATGACACATACATACACACATAGATTGTGGTAACATGACACATATATACACACACAGATTGTGTTAAAATAACACATATACACACACACGGATTTTGTTAACATGACACATATATACACGCAGATTGTGTTAACATGACACATATATACACACGCAGATTGTGTTAACATGACACATATATACACATGCAGATTGTGTTAACATGACACATATATACACACACAGATTGTGTTAACATGACACATATATACACACACAGATTGTGTTAACATGACACATATATACACATGCAGATTGTGTTAACATGACACATACATACACACATAGATTGTGCTAACACTTATGCAGCTATTTACCACATTAGAGGAGTGCACCCTTTCACTTTTTTTCAGCTTCCAATGTGTTACAGAACAAAAAGCCATGTTTATTACACACATTTGCTAAATATGTTTACAATTAAAAAGGGAGTACACTCAACAAAACAAATAAATTGTCCCCAATTGTCTAAGTAATAAAAAGGATACACTTCCCATGGATATGAACTTTCCCATTACCTCTGTTACCAGCTTAGTGGATATGGGCATCCTGAGGCAATGCAGAACTTGCCTCATGTTTTCTGACAACCAGATAATTCTCAAACAAACTGATATGGTATGTGAGAAATGTATTTACACAATGTCACTGGAGGCAAAGCCCTCAAAGAAAAGTTCTCCTAATGTCAATAAGGTTGTCAGCTGTACACATACTGCACCCAGCACACACAATTCAAAGCAGACACATAGACCCACATGTGTTGAGGCACTTAAATGTAACCTACCCAAACCCCAAAGACCTCCTAGATGAAGTACACATAACAAATTCCTTCAGCAACCCTGACTGCACTCTTTCAAAACAACACTCATATCAACACATACAGCCACATCTCAAGGAAACTCTACCAAGCTCTTAAGGCAAGCTACCACAGAATCCAACATTCTAGTCATTGGAGACTCCATTGCGAGACAAACTGATGTCTTTCCCACCAGAATGAGTAAACAGAAAATCAGGGTCAATTGCTTTTCCGGGGCTAGGTTTCACCACATTACGCAACACATTCATGTCATTGGACCACAAGCACCAGTATGACTCAGTCATAGTCCATGTGGGAATAAATGACCTGAGATGCACCTCCCTAGACTATATGAAGAGAGACATCATGGAGCTCTCAGAATATATGTCCCAGGCTGGTATGAGCCTAGCATTGAGCAGCATTTTACCTTCTCCAAAGATGATGCCACAATATGAATGAAAGATGACTTACTTTAAATTTAAATATTATCTAAAAGATTGTCCTCCCCCATAGTGGCTTTTTCAGGCAATGCCATACTGAAAGTACTTCTGACATAGCAAATCAAAACCAAGAAAATCTAAAGGTGTTACTGTTCAATGCTAGGAGCCTAAACAAAAAACTTCACTCCCCAGAAGCTCTCTTCACCCTAGAGAATGCTGACATCTGTGTGGTCACTGAGACATGGTTTAAAGACTTGGAGAGCACACTGACAGTGCAAGGTTATAATGTCTTCCACACATTTAGACCAGCTACTGCACAGACAGGGACTAAAGGTGGAGGCGTCTCGATTTACATCAGAAATAAATATACCTCAAGACTGGTCAAACAGGACAATGCATTTGAGCTTCTCCACATTCAAATCACCATAGGCAAAATCCAATACCACTTCTTTGCAAGAGATAGGGGCCCCTCTATGACACAGGAAACCCATACCATGTATTTAAACTTATTGAAACCACTCACCATCCAGCCCAATAACCCAATATCATATTCATAGGCGACTTTAATTACCTCACTATTAACTGGGAATCACATATGCACAGGCACAGAGATTCCTGGATTTTGTAAACACAAACTCCCTGGACTAGGTTGTCAGTACACCAACAAGGGGTGCGACCATACTGGATCTGGTCCTCACTAATATGGGAAAGTGCTGCACACCCCCTAGTGTAATGCCTTCTCTGGTAAGGTCAGACCACAAAATGGTCTCCTTTGAAGTAAAAATAAAATGTGGAATCCCAGGTAACCCTGGAATATTCAGGAACTACTCTAAGGCTAACTTCCTACTATTACATGATAACCTGGAAAATTTTGAACCCCCATAAGCCCTGTGAACACTGATGCCTATGCAGAACTGTTCACAGAAACTCTATACAAGCATGTTAATAGCTGCATAGAGGCAGCTGTACCCACCAGGAAGAAGTACAGAACTAACTCAAAAAACAAGCCCCCCTGGTGGAATCACAGCATCAATAGGATGTGTAACAGGAGGAAGAAAATCATGGCAAAAATTAGGAGGTGCAGCACCTAGCAGGATACAAGCACTCTCATCAAACTAAACAAAAAGTCTACCAAAGCCAAGGCCATGGATGACCACAAAGCATTATTTAGCTAGGTCTGCAACTTCAGAGGCAATACACAATTGTGTGCAGAGGTCATTGTAAATGGAGTCACCTATACTGAGCCAGAAGATATCGCAAACCTACTGGCCAACAAATTCAGCTCCAACTGTACCCCCCTCTCCCCATCAACCTTCCCACAGGAAACACCATCAAATATAACTCCCCCTGATATCACTAGGGAAACAGGTCCTCAATGCTCTCCCTAAGGCCAAAAACTCTGCATCATTGGGCTGAGACAGTATTCCAGGATGCCTTCTAAATAGCATGAAACATGATCTATCAGGGCCTCTGGAATTGCTATTAACTGTACCTTCCAAACAGGCTTTGCATCTCATGAATGGAGCACAGCAAAAGTTCTCCCTCTGCACAAATGTTGGGAACCCTGGAAAATACAGACCCATAAGTCTCACTAATCCCATATGCAAAGCCATGGAACAAATTATCATGGAAATAATCGATAATGACATAGCAAACTTCCAGCCACTGGACCCAACCCAATCTGATTTCATCAATGAATGGCAAGCCATGCCTATTCAACCTGGTGGAATTTTTTGAGTAGGTCACCAAAGCACTGGATGAGGGCAAAATGGTTCATACTGCATGCCTTGACATGGCCAAGGCATTTGACACAATACTCCACTTGGGCATTGTTGACAAACTTAAGAAGTTAAGTACATACCCTTATGCCACCCAATGGATAGCCAGCTGGCTCACAGATAGGACCCAGGAAGTTAGAAATGGGGAGTCCACCTCTACAAAGAGGCCAGTCACATGTGGAGTCCATCAGGGATTGGTCCTGGGACGACAACTTTTTGGCATTTACTTTTTTGAAGTCAAGACCAATGTCAGTGGCCTCTGGGAAACAACATTTGCAGATAATTGCAAATTAAGAGCTGTCACTGAATCACCCACTGCCACAAATGTTCTCCAGGAAAAACTGACACAGACAAACAACTGGTGCCAGAGCCATGGACTAGAACTAAATGCCAAGAAATGTATAACAGTATCCTTGGGGGAGTCATTCATCCCTGGTAACTATCAGATTGACAACACACCCTTAAAAGTTTACCCATTTGTCAGAGACTTGGGGGGGACATATAGACAGTAATCAAGCATTTGACCATCATGTGTTTACAGTAGTGAGGAAATCATTCTATACTGTGCAACTTATAAACCATGGTATGGCATCTAGGTCCAAGGAAGTCTTTGCTCCACTCTATTTGGCATTCATGAGACCTATCACTGAGTGCAATGCCCCCATTGGTATGTATGGGGGGAATGTAGCTAACCAGGCATATCATACAACTGGAACATTCATGGACGTTCCTCACTAAAAAAATACAGGGAGTATATATCATGTCCTGTGCAGTCTGCCTCAATGCCATATTCCTGTATTCTGCTCTCCTATAGGTTGTTGAGGGGAGATCTATGCCTGGCATACAAGGCGTTGTCAGACCACACTCTGGACCTCCTGCATATCTACAAAACAAACAGCACCAGAATAACCTTGTCTAAAGACTTAAACCTTGCCTGTGATATAAATAGGACCTGCTGGACAAACAGGTATGTATCCCAGAGACTACCCCTTCCATGGAACAGGCTTCCTATCCACATGAAGCAGAGTTTCTCCCTAACCCAATTCAAGTGAACATGAACAATTGGATGGGGGAAAAGAAATTCATCCATGGTGTGGCACCTATGTCTCTAAGGGACACAGGCAGCCTGTAAATGGTTCATCTCCCAGGCCCTTGCTTGTAAATGTTTCATCTCACACACTCCTGCTTACACTTATCAAGGGTATCAGAACTTCTCAGTGATTTGGGATGCATGGCTAGGCTAAAAAAGGCCCTTGTGGTTGTTAGCCTAGTAAACACCTATGAACCTATCAGAAAATCAAAATAGTAAAACTGATACTACTGAGTCTAGTAAAAATGAGCTAATCAAAATGTCTTATACCCAAATCAAATTCTGCTACTCAAGTCCAATGTCAGTTGGCTCAAAAAAATGAGGTAAATCATCTTGTACCACATCCGTCCAAGGTTACATAAGAGCATACTTAACTGCCCTTGCCCAGTTATTAGCACAAATATCTGTTGTCTACAGTTTTTCACAAATACGTATGTACATTAGCTGGTGAGGCCAGACAACCAAATATTCCTGCTTACAGAAAATAAATACTTTTTGTTTTAAATATCATGTGCTGATGATAACATTGATTAGATATGAGGGTGTTCTACGGTAGTAGACAGCATTTTCTAAAAGATAAGCAAAAGTATACGATTAGCTGCACCTTCAAATTTTTGCCCCCCACACTTCAAAATACACAGGTTGTACAAACAATGACACAGTACAGAATAAAAAGAAGACAGCAGCCCTGGGGGAATGGATAAGAGATGGCATGATAATAAAGAACAAGGTAACAAACTTATAATTGCTTGCATCTTTGCAAGATGTATCCAAAATGTTTATACACATTAATGCATAGTGAGAGTAGGAATCAGGTTGAGGAGACTCTGGAGAGGTGGAGATATGCTTTAGAGAGCAGAGGAATGAGGGTCAGCAGGGCTAAGACAGAATATATGTGTGTAAATGAGAGGGAGGGTAGAGGAATGGTGAGGATGCAGGGAGTTGAGTTGGCGAAGGTGGATGAGTTTAAGTACTTGGGATCAACAGTTCAGAGTAATGGTGCGTGTGGAAGAGAGGTGAAGAAGAGAGTACAGGCAGGATGGAATGGGTGGAGAAGAGTGTCAGGAGTGATTTGTGACAGACGGGTACCAGTAAGAGTGAAAGGGAAGGTCTACAAGAGGGTAGTGAGGCCAGCTATGTTATATGGGTTGGAGACAGTGGCATTGACAAAAAGGCAGGAGTCAGAGCTGGATGTGGCAGAGTTAAAGATGTTAAGATTTGCACTCAGTGTGGCTAGGATGGATAGGATTAGGAATCAGTATATTAGAGGGTCAGCTCATGTTGGACAGTTTGGAGACAAAGCAAGAGAGACGAGATTGCGTTGGTTTGGACATGTGCTGAGGAGCGATGATGGGTATATTGGGAAAAAGATGCTAAGGATGGAGCTGCCAGGTAAGAGGAATAGAGGAAGACCTAAGATAAGGTTTATGGACGTGGTGAGAGAGGACATGCAGGCGGTTGGTGTGACAGAGCAAGATGCAGAGGATAGGAAGAAATGGAAACAGATGATCCGCTGTGGCGACCCCTAATGGGAAAAGCCGAAAGAGAATGATGAATGCATGAATGATGGCATTCATCTGAATTTTTATATACAAACTGTAGAAACATACGAAAAATCTATATATGTTTGGGGTCCGAATGAAGAGATGATAAAATTAGCAGGAAAAAGAGACTAGTATTGCTGGAAATTAATTCATTTTCAAGTCTTGGTGAGTACCTTCTTGTGCTAGACCCTGTTTTCACAAAATCTCACCAAGACGACACTGATGTACAGACTGTTTTTTATATAGCATACATCATGGACAGATGTAGGTTAAAATATAAAAAAGGACAGCTGGGTGGACAAGGGTGGACACGTCCCGGGATAAAAAAGTACCCAATCCTGGTAGGTGCACTGGTGCCAGGACTGGATTAAATGACAGCATAGAATTTCAAGACACAGGACATTCCTATAATAGGGTTAGGCCAGGCTCAGGGGAAGTTTGCCCCCCCCCACCCCCACCCCATTGTAGAAAGTAGTAATAGTCTACAAAATACACAAAAAACTGACAGGCCAAAAGGCAGCCATTAAGATGACAGAATGGACTCTTGAGGGTAAAAAATGAAATTATGTATTGTTACTATTATGCAAGAAGCCCAACGTTAAAGATATATGTAACTCCATATGAACTGCAGAAGGAGTCGTTACTGGGCACATTACAGGTGCTGCAAACAGCATGTCCGGCTAACATCAAAGATTGAAACAATACTAATTTCATGAACTTTAATAATACTTTGACTTATAAATGGGGTTCATTCCCATCCTGGTATTAGAAACCCAAAATTACAAAAAAAAAAAGACTTATAGCTAAAATTTATAAGACAATTATAAATAATTCAGAATACTGCAAAGAAAATTATTGGGACTATTTCAAATCCATTAATAATTATTATCCAACTGAGGATGAAAGAAAATGATGCTATCATCCTCCAAACCACTTCGTCCTTAAAATGGAAGCTAATGTCTAAAAACTGTTGGATGTTGGAGATGTAAGTTGAACACCAAAGCAGATTGGGAGCGTATGATATATGAATGTACTATAATAAAGCCATTTTGGAATAAAATATATTTTTTAATACTACAGCCTAGGTTTGTCATCTAGAACTGTTGTCAGTCAAGGAGAGAACTTCAACAACCACCACTTTTTATAAGTCATGGATGAAACTTAAGCAACTGCTAAATAAGCAGACATTGAACAATTCAAATGAAAGATAACTTCATATACTACTTTAATTTTTATTTTTTTTTTACCTTATGTAGACACCATGTAAATAGTTGTATGTGATTTTTTTTGTGTTATGTGTTTTCATATTTATCTTTTCAATTTCTCTCTATATTGTAATGTTAAATTTTGTTATTTTACTATAAATCTTAATAAGAACATTAAAAAAAAAGAAACCCAAAAGACTTGGAGAAATTAAACTCAGTCTTCTGGTGCTTGGGCTGATTGTCCCTGACTCCAGCGTGTCCTTTATGATGTAAACAAAACGTATGTGAAATCTAAGCATTCTAATCATGGATCACGTTGCTACAGCTACCTAACTAGGCTAATGCCGACCAGTATACAGCGGTGATTTTACAATGTGCCAGTAGGTCTTATATGTGCTTCACTGTGGAGTTAATGTGCTGTGAATCGTCTAAGGAAGCAGCAGCTAGTACCGCACATGGTCCTGTCCAGTACCCAAAAACAAGATAGGCCTAATCTGAAACCACATACTCATGTGTACACCCTCACTTACTCAAAACAAGCAAATACTCAACTAGTCTGTACAAATAAGTCCAAAAGTTGGAAAATCCTACTCACACGCGGAAATAACTGCCCACCCAAACCACAGTTAAACTAAGAAACTTGGAAACTACACAAAAAAATTCCAGTACTATAGAACACACTGCATCCCTTAAGGAAAAATGCAGCAAAAGTACACTAAACATGTACTTTGTGCTTACTTCTTCCTCAATAAAATACGACCTTCTAGAATCTGAACTTCGACTACGTTGATTTTTTTGCCACCACGGTGAGCAGAGCTCCTTAGCAGAGCCACATTTACGTTGTTTTGCCTGTTTTTTCTGTGTGTTTCATCTTTGATTTCTAGCTGCCACACTAGCGGTTCCTCTCACCAGGCGACCTGACCAGCCGGAACTACGACCTGTATACGAAGCCTTTCTAAAGCCTTTACTCAGCCTTCAACCACAAGCGCTCGGGTACGCACAGCCTTTCTCAAGACTTTACCGGTAGCCCAGCTTCTTCACCAACATCCCACCATACCTTTATTAAGGCAGCCTACCTGGTCATCCATTTGTTCTTGGCTTCCCTAGGGTATTTTATTCATGGACATTTTTCCTCCTCTGCATAGGAGCTTAAATACCCAACTCCCACAGATAATAATTTTCCTGCTGGACATTCCTCAAAAGGGTGGGAATTCATAATTCTGTCTTTCACAAAACTCAACCAGCTTTGTTCTAAATATGACAAAAAATAAGCAATATAAAAGATCACACTAAGCTCACGTCCAACTTTTCCCTCTGACTGTAAGCTCTCAACTGAGGCAAATATCCTTTAATAAGTTGGATTCAGGCTCCACCAATAAAGCCTTTTGTACAGCTACTCATCCACTGAGATTGTAATCCGCACTTGTAGGAAGGAAATCTCTCAGTCATACAGAACAGAACTCTGCCACCACTGCCTCATCAAAATGAATAGACATGTTGTCACGTCATTTCACACATTTTGTGGAATTTTCTTTGCTACTGAAATGTTTTCATTTGGCTATTGAACTCTGACTTGCAGGCAACGATGTTGAAACCTAGTTTGTTGTAAATCACTTAAAGCTTACGTATCATGGCTTTCTTTACCACACATTATATCATTTTGGGAAAATGTTGCCAATATTTGAACTGACTTTACTTAGCATGTAAGTAAGTATAAAATGTTACTTAAAATGTAGTAAATGGCATAAGTTGCAAACACTGTGGGTTTTTGTGAAGACTGAGCTGAAAAACTGCAAACAAAATTTTGAAATGGTACTGGATGTTAGCACTAGATGCATAAGGTAAATAGCAGCTTCAGCAGATAATTTGTGAACAAGCGTATTTCCCTATGTTCCATACAGGTAACTGTGTGGTCACCATACCTCTCAAACCTCTTAGTGCTAAAAATCTGAACAAAGCCTATATATTTGGGGGACAAAGGCCAAAACTAGAGACGGATTTTAAATAGTGTTCGTATACGCTTAGAAAGTTGCTAGAATAACAGGATTGGGGTTAGAATGCATTTTCTGAAGGTTCTAAATTCTAGACTCAAATGTGTGTCATGGCTTAGTGACTTCAGTCCTCAGGGATTTACCAAAAAAACACAAATTTTATGAAGGTCACACCAAAATATAAGGCAAAAATCTGAACATTCTGTGAAAATCTGGACAGCTGAAAGATACAGTCGCCACCATCAGTAGCAGATGGCAAATAACATGAAGAAGAGAACCATTAACCTTTACTGAGATATTCTGAATCATATTTTCTATGAATGAATTTACTACTTAGTTTCATAGGTAGGTACTAGGCTATCGCCCCTAGGGCCCATACAAGCCTAGCCAAAAAATGTACCCTGGCTTTCGCCACCCAAGAAAATTATTTTCCTGTGCCCCTGTCGAGCACAGCCACAGAAGTGATCCCCGGGGTGAATTTACCATTTCCCATCCAATCATCAAGATTTTTCTTGGAGTGCTAATGAGGAGCTCTGTTTGACATAGGTAGTCTGTTCCAGAGTATGGGAAGTCTCTGGGACAGGAATCTATCCCTCCAGCATGTTCTGTTTATTGTGATGACAAGGTTTAGGCCCCTAGAGCGTGTAGCTCAGAGGGATTGGGATTTCTTTAAGTGGAGCATGTTCAACAGCTCTGGGTTTGACATAGCTTTGTATGTTAGGCAGAGATCGCCCCCGCGTAGGCGATATGAGATAGAGTAAAGCTGTAGTTTTTTGAGACAGTCTGCATAGGGCATCTGTTTGAGGCCAATAGTCCTCTTTGTGAGGTATTTCTGTGGTCTTTCCAGTTGTTGTAGATGTCTTGTGAGGTACATACCAAAAGGGGTGTTGTACTCTATAATGAGTCTAATGAATGATGAGTAGAGGGGAACAATGACCTCATTTTTCTGGATGAGAATCCTTTTGTGATGAGATGAGCCACATAGAAGGATTTTCTGACCACTGTGGCAATGTGATTATCAAAGG
Source organism: Protopterus annectens (assembly GCF_019279795.1). Classification (NCBI taxonomy): domain Eukaryota; kingdom Metazoa; phylum Chordata; order Ceratodontiformes; family Protopteridae; genus Protopterus; species Protopterus annectens. Next base: position 79,403,401 of record NC_056741.1, read on the forward strand.
AGAGACTACTGTCCACCTGTGTCCCAAGGTCTCTTATCACATTTTTGGCATTAAGTAGACTACCAGCCATGTGGTAGTTCATGGGTACAGAGTTTTTACCAAAGGGGATGACAATACACTTTTTGGCATTGAGTTTCAGGCCGTGGCTTTGACACCAGGTATCTGTCTCAGTGAGGCCCTTTTGTAGTTTGTCCACATCGTTAAGAGTTTTGATTATGGCTCCTAGTTTGCAGTCATCTGCAAACCTTGTTAGCCAAAGACCTTCTGTGTTGGCCTGCACTTCAGAGAAGTAGATACCAAACAGGAGAGGACCCAGGACTGAACCCTGTGGTACTCCACTTGTCACTGGTCTGAAGTCGGATTTGGAATCAGCTACTTTCACAGTGTGGGTTCTGTCCGTGAGCCAGTTGACAACCCATCTTGTGACATAGGGATTTATACCAAGTTTAGTGAGCTTATCTATAATTCTAGAGTGGGGGATGGTGTTGAAAGCCTTGGCAAGATCTAGATAAGCTGTGTGAACCATTTTACCCTCATCTATGGCTTTGGTGACTGCTTCAAAGAAGTCAATCAGGTTTAGGAGACATGATCTGCCTTTTACAAATCCAAACTGGGTAGGGTCCAGAGTTTGGAGGTTACCAATGTCTTTGTTTATGAGTTCCACGATAATACGTTCCATGGCCTTGAAGACCAGGCTCATCAGGTTAATGGGGCGGTAGTTCCTGGAATCCATTGTGGCTCCCCCTTTGTGGAGTGGGATAACCGTTGCAGTGCACCATTCAGTGGGTACAAAGCCTGAGGTGAGGCTATGATTGAACATGGTACTTAGGTAGGGTGCCAGTTCATTCTGTAGTTCGTGTAGAATGCAGCCTGGGATATTGTCAGGGAGTTAAAGCCTGCATATTGATTAAGTAGTCAGTATTGGTCTGCTGATCCAATGACTTCCTGTTAGGTGACTTCATATTCCACAACCTGCACTATAATGGGGTTGGAGAAAACTGGTTAACAGATTTAGTATCAAGCTACCTAGCAAAATGAAGGCGTAGTTGGAGCACCACAATAGGATGTTAAGTTATACAATGGAAGACTCTTGTCTGTTGGTGCACCTGCACAAGCTATTTAGAGCACTTTACCTTCATAATGATAGAAGCTACAATGTATTACAATGTAACACTTTCTGCATCTACAGTTCTAGAGTAAAACCTAAGGGATCACATGAGGACATAGACATACCTAGTAGAGTGTGATGGGTGTAAACAACGTGTCTGATGACTGTTTTTTTTGTCATTTCATCAGATATGAAGCCATATGCTGTCAGCAGTCACCTCAGGAGAGGTACATAGCTGTCAAATAATCACCATTTAGTGTTGAGTTGGTCACTTGGCAGAAGTGATTTCTGGACAGATCCAGGAAACTACAACATGCAGAGAATGTATACTGGGAATGTTTAGCCAATGCAGTGGAAGAGGATGAGTTCAGCTTCCACCTTTAGATGACCTCCCATTTACCTGGAGAGGTTGGAAATAGGAATTGAGAATAGATTCTGTTCACAATTTCAGTAGCTGAGGTGGTGACAAGTATCAGTATGTATGTATGTATGTGTTGTTTATTATTTATTAACCGGGAAAGTCCAACTAGGACATAGCCTATTTTCAGAGGAGCCCCATGGATAAATACTCCAGAAACATGTCTTTAGCCTAAAGTGTTCTGTGCTTGTTTTGACAGTAACCTAAATTCTGCTGCTGGCCATTTGAGCTAAGACAAGCTCTCTGGTTAAAAAAAGCAGTACAGGAGGCCATGGCTACAGTTATATCTCCTGCCTCTCTGTCTGTTAAAAAGGAAGTACAGTTGACACCATAACATAATACTGCATTTAATGCTCTCGGTGATCAAGCAGTGTATTGGGTATTAGCTGTAAGACACATATTGCTCCTTCAACAATACCTTGTTGCACTGGGACTTCCTCTGTGTTTGATGGCCTTGTAATTCACTGGTACTGTTCCACATGCATGGAAGCACATGTCTTATAAACCACTTTCTGGACCTCTTTGACTTTTCTCAGGATTAGCTGGCTAGGCTTCTCAGTGGTCTTTTGGATTGCATGCCTGGTATGTACCTATGAACTTATCAAGTCAATACATGTACCAAGCATCCTACAAATGTCACTGATGCACATACAGTACATATGTGGGCAAGAGCAGCAGTTTATGGCTAAATTAATTTATTTATGGCTGTCTAGTAGGCGAGTACTTTGCCAAAAGAAAGAAAATAAACAGAACACACTAAAATCACAAGTAGTAAAGCTATCTGCAATAACAGTAGGCCTATGCCTAGCAAAAAGCATATGTAGCACTGCAGGTAATACAGGTTTTTCCTTAAGTCAAAATTGATGACCTATCTGAAATTCCAGTTCTCCAGCAGAAAAAAATGCTCATCTGTTGAGAAGCATTAAGTTCCACCTCACAAACCCAGCTCTTCAACTTGAGGAACTCTAGGAATAATATCCCCAAGGTATGGATAACAGCTGTTATGGTGCCCTGTATAAAGGTTATCCTCTACTGACCCTCAGAATTATAGGTCTATTAGTCTTACTAGAGTTATTTGCAAAACTAGTGCGTGCATTATATTTGAAGTAATAATCGATGAAATAGGTGACCTGATATCCTTGGATGCTAAACAGTTTGGCTTTGAAAGAGCCAATTCATGTCTGCTTGCTCTGACTTGAGTTATTGGAAAGGATTTGAGAGGCCACAGACAGTTGGCATACAGTCCATGCTGCCTTCATGGACCTTGTGTTAGCCACTGACACTACCTCCCATGCTGGAATTATTGGAAAACTATCTCAACTCAACATTAACTCCTGTAGCTTGCTGGATAGGTAACTGGGTTTGACAGAAACCATACTGTTAAAGTCAGGGTTGTTTTCTCTAGAAAGAAAAGTATCACTAGTAGTGCCTTCGATGATCATATCCATGATAACTCATTCCATGACTTTGCATATTAGGCTGGTCAGACTGATGGGTTTGTAGTTTCCAGGATAGAGTGGCGGTCCACCATTGTGATGTGGGATTACCGTGGCAGTCCTCCATTCACTGGTACAAATCCTGTTTTGAGGCCGTAGTTGAAAAGTAATTCAAGTGGCCCTGAAAGGTCATGTTTCAAGCTATATAGAAGGCATTCTCATAATACAGAATCATCCTCAAAATACGGAAACATTCCTACAATGGGGCCAGGCCCAGGGAGAGGATGGACCTCCTGTTTTAGAAGGAAGTAGCAGTCCACAAAAATCAGAAAAACTGATAGGCCAAAGAAGAGCCATAAAGATGATAGAGTGGACTATTGAGGATAAGAAAGAAATTATGTATTGTTACTATTATGCAAAAAGCCCAGAATTTCCAGACACGAGATAGACAAAAAATATTAAGAGAGAAATTAAGAGGAAAGAAAAATACTTCCATAAGAAAAACTGTCAGAAGCTTCAAATAAAAAAAAATTGTGTTCATTAAAACAACAAATTTGTGAACAACGTTATATGGACTAAGAAGCTTTGATCTGTTTGGAAAAAGAAGCATTTGAGGAAGTGCAAAAATATAAACAACAAAACCTAGAGATATTTTTGGAAAATATAAAAAAGAAATATAGACATGGGAAAGAAAGAGAGATTTGATATGGTGCAATATTCATGCAAAGTGGAAAGCCAAGTTAATCAATACAAGAAAGGCAGTCCCAAATATATTCAAAAAGAAATGTAGGCAAAGGCATTCAGATATGGAAAAATTCACAATAAAAAATAATATGACAAAGAGGGAATGTAGAAAAGAAGATTAGAAAAATAGAAGGTGAAGTTACGGAGTGCCTGCAAAGTGAAGGATTTGGTGCTGAAGGTCTAACACAGGTAACATCACAGCATGATGGAACGAGACCCCAAAGTAAGGAGAACCAGGAGGATCAGGAGACATCTGAAGAAGAAATATGGACATGGGAAAGAAAAGTAGATTTAATATGGTGCAATATCTATGCAAAGGAGAAAGCAAAACTGATCAATAAAAAAGAGCAGCACCAAAGATATTTGAAGAGAAATTCAGACAAAGGAAGCCAGACATGGAAAACTTTACAAACAAAAAATAAGAAAACAAACAGGAAAAGTAGAAAAGGAGATTAGTAATGGAGAAGTCAAAGAAATGGAAAGTGACATTATGGAGTGCCTGAAAAGTGAGGGATTCAGTGTAGAAAATCTAATTCAGAAAGCACCACAACAGGATGGAGCAATGGGCATCCAAATTAAGGGAAAACCAGTGGAACAGGAAGCAACAGGTCAGGTGCCATATGAAGACATTTTTGAGGTTTTTACAGTAAACCAGTATAAATGTTCACTTGAAGGTGGACAGCAAGGGAAGGAACAGGAAACTGTGGCAACTCTGATGCAGTCAATGTTGAGGAGTGATAGGCCAGTCAGTTCCCATATGAAAAAGCAGAGGATGACACAGAATAAAACTGAAGAGAATATGGCACAGGAAGATGCTATAGAACTCTCTACAGAATGCCTGCAGGAAACAGAGAACGCAAAATGTGCCCTAAGTTTTGAAGAAAATGAGCTAAGAGAAGAGTTGCTTCATTTAATAGACATAGATAGACATATTAAGCTCAATGAAAGAAATAGACTGCAGAAGGTCAATAAAGCCCAGAAAGTCAGAAGTTTAATAAAGCAAATGAATACAGTAATTAGGACTGCCCATAGATATCCATGCAATATAACAGAAGTAAATAAAGTATATTGCCTTGCAGCTAAATTAATAGCAGTTCGGATTCATCAAGGGCAGATCTTGTCTGTTGAACCTGGTTGACTTCTTTGAGACTGTCACCAAGGCCCTGGATGAGGGAAAGTCAGTACATACAGCTTACCTTAACTTGGCCAAGGCCTTTGACACAATCTCCCACTCAGGCATCATCGAAACGTTAACACAACTTGGCGTATATCCCTATCTCATCAGCTGGGTAGCCAACTGGCTCACCGACAGGAACCTCAAGGTCAAAATAGGCCCCTCCACCTCTGATAGCAGACCTGTCACTAGTGGAATTCCCCAGGGTTCTGTCCTGGGACCCCTACTCTTTTCCATCTACTTCTCAAAGGTCCAGGCAAAGACAAAAGACCTGTGGCTGTCCAAGTTTGTGGATGGCTGTAAGTTGGGTGCTGTCATAGACTCCCCAGATAATGTTAACATACTGCAAGAGGGTCTCACAACAACCAATGACTGGTGCTAAAGTCATGGCCTTAAGTTAAATGCAAAAAATGTATCATTTTACCATTTGGCAAAAACATAGTCTCTACTGATTACCACATCAACAGCAACCCCCTAAGCACAGAACCTGTGGTGAGACACCTGGGTAATCAGGTTGACAACAATCTCACATTCGACCATCATGTAGTGGCAGTGGTCAAAAAAGCCTTATCTTGGTTCATCTCATAAGTAAAGGGATTGCATCCAGAAAAAAAGGAGGTTATTACCTCTCTATACTCCTCCTTAATTAGACCAGTAATTGAGTATGGTATGTACCTCTCCAAACATCTGGACCAACTGGAAAGGCCACAGAAATACCTCACAAAGAGAATCCATGGCCTCCAACACCTGTCCTATGCGGACAGGCTCAAATCACTATCACTCTACTTGGTATCATACAGATTGCTCAGAGGTGATCTGTGTCTCACGTACAAGGCAATCTCAGATCCTGCCCTGCTAGAGATGCTCCATATCTGTAATTCTAACTCCTTGCACATTACCCACTCAAAAGGCTTGAATCTAATATGCGACATCAACAAAACCTGCTGGCGAGACAGATTTGTCTCCCAGAGAAGAAGAAAGGAGCCACTTTTGAGATTTAAAGTATTTTTCTTCAGATTATTTGTTAAGTTTTCTGCATTGCCGCCTAGTTTTTGGCATTTTCCAGCTTGCTAAACTTGATATCTGTATTAGAAACTGTATTTAGAACACAACTAGAGCCTGTTTACTGCATTTTCTGTGTTGCACTTATTTTAAAATTGTTTTTTTCTTAAAACTTGCATTTTACCTGTCTGTGGCCTAGCACTCAAGTGTGGGGTCATTTATTGCACTGTTCTAATTTGTTGCTACTTGGTTATCTCTGCTATCTTTAAACAAAACAAAAAAACAAAAAAAAAATCTTGCTTTTTTCCCCACTTTCTGAAATTTAAAAAAAGTTCAGTTACAGATTTGCTGTTCTGAACTGTTTGTAAGTTTGTTGGAGGCCATTGCTTGCTTGGGCTAAAGGGAAGTCTCTGTGTTCATCATTGGCAGTGGTAAACACTGAACAGCCTGCCTGCCTGCCCCTGTGGGAGGGGTTACTGCCTAGAAACTGTAGTTTTATTGGCCATTTTTGGGTCAATTCCAAACTCCTTGATCCCCCTCTCTTAAAACCCTCTTTTGCGCATTTTTGCACATAGCGCAGCATCGGGCAGCGCCGCTTAATCAGGTTTAAACTATTCCCGGTCCACAAAGTCTGCTCTTCACTTTTTCCCTTAGAACTGTTCCAAATCTCAAAGTAAGCACTCTATTTTTCTTCTAAAACCCTGCAGTAGCTAGGATAAGTGTCTTATAAGTAAGCACTAATAAACTAAAGCACTACACCCTCTTATACTCCCTTTAAGTACTTGGCTCCCTATTGGTCCTTTTTGATCAGTCAAAAAGTAATTCCTTATACTATTCTGGCATGCCCAAAAGTCAGTTTCAGGTTTACTCTCCAGTCCAGCTGCTGAATATGGGAATCTTGAGGCAATGTTACAACTGCCTTATGTACACAGACCACCCTCTCCTCTTCCCAACAAGCTCAAATATATGTGAGAGATGCAACTATATAGCCAAACTGGAGGCTGAGCTCTCTCAACATAGTACTGGCATGGTCAGTCTGGAGGAGAAGGTAATCACACACACCACAAATCCAGTTTCACATAGACCTATCACAACAGCAAACCAAACACGTAAACACACAAAAACATACTCGGAGGCTCTAAATAAAAATCTGCCCAAGCAACAGAGACCTCCAAAGCAGACACCCAAGCAACCACAACCCCACAACAATGCTCACGTATCACATAGTTCACAAAGGCAGTGTGCCACACAGTCACAGCCCTTAAGGCAAAACAGCACACCTAATACACTTGTAATAGTTGACTCTATTGTCAGACACACTGACGTCCCTCTCACCAGGCTGAACAAGGAGAAGGTCACTGTAAGCTGCCTGTCGGGTGCCAGGATCCGCCACATAACACAAGCACTCAGGTCACTCCAAAGCAAGTACAAATATGACTCTGTCATTGCCCATGCTGGTGTGAATGACCTGAGACGTACCTCCCTGGATTACCTGAAAAGAGACATAGAGGAGCTCTCTAATCATGTGGCCCAGGCCGGTATGACCCAGACCTTGAGTAGCATCTTACCCTCACCAAGAATGATACCACAGTATAAAGACAAAATTATCAATTTCAACAATTGGCTAAAGTATTGGTGTCACTCAAAGGGGATCCAGTATCTGTCAGCCTGGGATGACATGCTTGACAAGCCACGTTGCTTCGCTAGGGACGGCTTGCACCTGTCACCCCTGGGTTTTAGAATACTGGCCAAGGCTCTTGCCACCCCCATAGTGCTTTTTTTAGGCAAGGCTCAAAAGACAAACCCACCTCCTTAGACAACACAAGGAAAAAGAAACTAAGGGTAATGCTGCTCAATGCCAGAAGTCTAAACCTCAAGATGCATGCACTCGAGGCTCTCCTCAGTATGGAGAATACTGATATCTGTGCAGTAACAGAAATCTGGTTCAAGGCTCCAGAGAGCACCCCAGCACTACCAGGTTATACCTCATACCATGCTCTTCGGCCCCAAAACTCGGACTGAACCACAAGAGGAGGGGGAGTATCCATATTCATCAAAGATACCCATACCTCCAGGCTAGTGGCACTGCACTAAGCATCTGAGACCATCCATGTGCAACTAACAGTCGGCAAAACTGCCTTCCAGTTTGTAGCCTGCTACAGACCACCCTCCCAAACTCAGGAACCCCACTTGGCTTTCCTGAAGACACTGGAGAATATGAAGGTCTCTCCAAACACCATTATATTGGGTGACTTTAACTACCCAAACATAGACTGGGAGCACTACTCAAGCCCCAACACCCTCGCCCAATGGTTCCTAGAATTTATAAACTCAAATGCTATGGAACAACTGGTCACCACTCCCACAAGAGGGGAAAACATATTGGACCTGATCATCACCAACATGGGGACTCTATGTTCCATACCAGAGGTATACCCATCATTGGTAAGATCTGACCATAAATTAATCACTATGGACATCCATATCCTGTCCCCACCCCCAGCAAAGAAACCACGGTCAAAAACTTCTCAAAAGCAAACTTCCTACTTCTCAAAACCGAGGTGGAATCCTTCAAAGCCCCAGGACCAGTAGAAAATACGGCCCAAACAGAAGAATCCTTTACAAACACATTCTGAGGATACCTACAGGAATGCATAGATCATGCTATCCCAAATAAAACCAAGACACACTCCTCCAAAGGCAGGAGACCTGTCTGGTGGACCCCAGCCATAAATAAGCTGTACAACAGAAGGAGGAAGCTACTACAGGATATAACAAAATCCTTGAAAGGGAAGGCAGCTCTGATCAGTACTAGCAAGAAACTACGATCCCTCATAAAATCATCTAAAGCTAGCTTCGAAAGAAAAATTGCATAATACGCTAAAGATAATCATAAGGCCTTCTTTAGTTATGTCAGAAACCTGGGCGGAAACTCCCAGATATGCTCTGAGTTAGTGAAAAATGACAAAAAATACACTGAACCCACAGACATTGCCAACATCCTGGCAGACAGGTTCAGTGCAAACATCTCCCCCCCTTCCCCCCCAAATGAGCAAATGACTATCCCAACAGAGTGTAGCCTCCCTGACATCACAGATGCACAGGTGAGAGCTGCCCTCTCCAAAGCAAAAAACACAGCATCAATGGGACCGGACGGTGTCCCGGGCTGCATTTTACATGAGCTCCAAGAAGAACTAAACCCTCACTTAAAATCACTGTTCAGTCTCAGCCTTACAACAGGATATGTACCCAAAGAATGGCATACAGCACCAGTGGTCCCACTCCATAAAGGTGGTGCCACAACGGACCTTGTAAACTATCGCCCTATAAGCCTAACTAGCCTGGCTTGCAAAGCTATGGAGCATATCATCATGAAAGAAAGACATTGGGAACCTCCAAACACTGGATCCTACCCAATTTGGTTTTGTTAAGAGGAGATCTTGCCTCTTGAACCTGGTTGACTTCTTTGAAACAGTCACCAAGGCCATAGATGAAGGGAAGGTAGTCCACACAGCCTACCTTGACCTTGCAAAAGCCTTTGACACAATACCCCACTCGGGCATCATAAATAAGCTCACCAGCTTAAATATCAACCCCTATGTCACAAGATGGGTTGCAAACTGGCTTTGGGATAGAACTCACATGGTCAGAATTGCAGGTGCCATGTCAGACTCTAAACCAGTTACAAGTGGTGTCCCACAAGGCTCAGTCCTGGGACCTCTCTTGTTCAGTATATATTTCTCTGAGGTACAGGCTAACACAGAATGACTATGGCTGACAAAGTTTACAGATGACTGCAAACTCTGGGCCATAACTGACTCGCCGGCTGTCACAAACATCATCCAAAAAAGTCTCACAGAGACAGATAACTGGTGCCAGAGCCATGGCCTAAAACTTAATGCCAAAAAGTGCATAGTCACCCCCTTTGGGAAAAACAAAGTGCCTACTAATTACAACATAGGTGGTAATTCATTAAGTACGGAAAAGTAATTAGGAATTTGGGGACCCAAGTAGATTGCAATCTCTCCTTTGAAAATCACATTGCCAAAGTGGTTAGAAAGACATTCTATATAGCCCACCTTATCACAAAGGGGTTCACATCTAGATCAAGAGAGGTCATTGTGCCCCTCAACTCATCACTCATCAGGCCCATAATTGAATACAATGCCCCATTTGGGATGTACGTTACCCGACACCTGGTACAACTAGAAAGACCCCAAAAGTACCTCACCAAGAGGATCAAGAGACTCAAACAGATGCCCTACGCAGTTAGGCTAAAGAAACTCCAGCTCTACTCAGTTGCTTACTGCCTACTCAGAGGCGATCTGTGCCTGACGTATAAAGCCATGTCCAACCAAGAATTAATGGACATGCTCCACCTCAAAAAATCCAAATCCATCAGAGCTACATGCTCCAGTGACTTAAACCTCAGCACAGAAATAAATAGAACATGCTGGAGGGACAGATTCATATCCCAGAGGCTCCCTTCACTCTGGAACAAAATTCCAATCCATGTTAGACAGAGCCCCTCAATGACCCTCTTCAAGAAGAATCTTGATGTTTGGATGGGAGATCGTAAATTTACCCCTGGGATTTCTTCTGTGTCACTGCTAGACAGAGGCATGGTAAACTAACCTTAAATGGGCTATCTTCTGTGACCTACTATATAGAGGCACAGCCAACTAATCTAAAAAGGGTGGCGAAAGCCAAACACACTCTGGCTAGGCTTGTAAATGCCCTAGGGCAGATAGCCTAGTATCAACCTATGAACCTATGAACCTATGAAGAGGCTACACCTTCTCTGGAATAGAATTCCCATACAAGTCAAACAAAGCACCTTGCTGACCGTCTTCAAGTTCAACCTTGATGAGTGGATGGGAAACCACAAATTTGTCCCAGGGGTTCCACCTGTGTCCATCACTGACAGGGGCAAAAGGTGCTGACTAAGGTTTCTTTTCTGGGGATAAACTCTTGGCTAGGCTTGTAAGGGCCTCCAGGCCATTAGCTTAGTAACCTCCTATGATACTAAGATACTATGAACTGATAAAATTCTACCACAAGAACACAAGGTAGTGAGGGAAAGGAAGGAGAGAAATTGAATACCATCATGGAAGTATCAGACAGAGAAAACTATAAAACAATTAAGACAAGAAGTGTCAGTGTTAGAAGAGTATAGAAGAGGAACAGATCAACAACAAAGATTTTTAATTCTCAACCCGGCCCCTTCCAGTCCTGTCCCTGCCGCAGACTGCTGGTGTTTGCTTGTGGCTCCAAATAGCTACATCTCATCCACCCCAGGCATTTCACCCTGTTCCATATAGTACCTGGGCATCCTACCCTGAAAGAACCATCAAGGAACCTTGAAAGAACCACCAAGGGGTCCCAGCAGTGACTCCTGCAACTATTCTGCCACCGCTCAAGTACTACAGCTAGCTTCTCCAAATAGCTACGTCTCATCCACCCCAGGCATCTCACCCTGTTCCATATAGTACCTGGGCATCCTACCTTGAAAGAACCATCAAGGAATCTTGAAAGAACCACCAAGGGGTCCCAGTAGTGACTCCTGCAACTATTCTGCCACCCCTCAAGTACTACAACTAGCTTGTATGTATCCTATTTGTGTAAATCATTTGTAATCCCTAATGGTTGTTATCTGACTCTGCGTGTGCCTGCTAGCAGCCTACAAGCTCGCTAGGCTCCATCCCACCCCTCCCAGGCAGCTTGTGCCTTCACCTCAGACCTATACTGTTTGTCCACTAGGTGGCAGCTTTTACTCGCTACCAATTGCTCCTCTCTCCTAGCAAGTATAGCGTTTTTCCCTAACAAACTCCACTATCCTGCTTAGCTCCAACCCCCTGTGTATTTCTCTGCTTCTCTCTACCTTAGATACTGTGTGACCTAGTGCACATCCCCTGTGCCCTCTTACCTAGGGCACTGCTCTGTGCTTCACTGACTCTGTCTTCTCTGCTCTACCTTGGTTCTGTCTGTCTCCATTTCCTTCTGTTCTATTTCTTGGTCTACCTCCAATCTCCCCTGTTCTACTTCTCCCTCCCCCTCCTATTCTTCGCAAGTCACAACTCACTCTTACCTGCCTCATCCCTCCCCTCTACTCTTACTCTCCCTCTTTCAGTCTCCTCCCTCTCCTCATTCCTACCTGCCTCATCCCTCCCCTCTCCTCTTACTCTCCGTCTTTTAGTCTCCTCCCTCTCCTCATTCCTACCTGCCTCATCCCTCCCCTCTCCTCTTACTCTCCCTCTTTCAGTCTCCTCCCTCTCCTCATTCCTACCTGCCTCATCCCTCCCCTCTCCTCTTACTCTCCCTCTTTCAGTCTCCTCCCTCTCCTCATTCCTACCTGCCTCATCCCTCCCCTCTCCTCTTACTCTCTGTCTTTTAGTCTCCTCCCTCTCCTCATTCCTACCTGCCTCATCCCTCCCCTCTCCTCTTACTCTCTGTCTTTTAGTCTCTTCCCTCTCCTCATTCCTACCTGCCTCATCCCTCCCCTCTCCTCTTACTCTCCCTCTTTCAGTCTCCTCCCTCTCCTCATTCCTACCTGCCTCATCCCTCCCCTCTCCTCTTACTCTCCCTCTTTTAGTCTCTTCCCTCTCCTCATTCCTACCTGCCTCATCCCTCCCCTCTCCTCTTACTCTCCCTCTTTCAGTCTCCTCCCTCTCCTCATTCCTACCTGCCTCATCCCTCCCCTCTCCTCTTACTCTCCGTCTTTTAGTCTCCTCCCTCTCCTCATTCCTGCCTGCCTCATCCCTCCCCTCTCCTCTTACTCTTCCTCTTTTAGTCTCCTCCGTCTCCTCATTCTTACCTGCCTCATCCCTCCCCTCTCCTCTTACTCTCCCTCTTTTAGTCTCCTCCCTCTCCTCATTCCTACCTGCCTCATCCCTCCCCTCTCCTCTTACTCTCCCTCTTTCAGTCTCCTCCCTCTCCTCATTCCTACCTGCCTCATCCCTCCCCTCTCCTCTTACTCTCCCTCTTTCAGTCTCCTCCCTCTCCTCATTCCTACCTGCCTCATCCCTCCCTCTCCTCTTACTCTCCCTCTTTCAGTCTCCTCCCTCTCCTCATTCCTACCTGCCTCATCCCTCCCCTCTCCTCTTACTCTCCGTCTTTTAGTCTCCTCCCTCTCCTCATTCCTGCCTGCCTCATCCCTCCCCTCTCCTCTTACTCTCCCTCTTTTAGTCTCCTCCGTCTCCTCATTCTTACCTGCCTCATCCCTCCCCTCTCCTCTTACTCTCCCTCTTTTAGTCTCCTCCCTCTCCTCATTCCTACCTGCCTCATCCCTCCCTCTCCTCTTACTCTCCCTCTTTCAGTCTCCTCCTCTCCTCATTCCTACCTGCCTCATCCCTCCCCTCTCCTCTTACTCTCCCTCTTTCAGTCTCCTCCCTCTCCTCATTCCTACCTGCCTCATCCCTCCCCTCTCCTCTTACTCTCCCTCTTTCAGTCTCCTCCCTCTCCTCATTCCTACCTGCCTCATCCCTCCCCTCTCCTCTTACTCTCCCTCTTTTAGTCTCCTCCCACTCCTCATTCCTACCTGCCTCATCCCTCCCCTCTCCTCTTACTCTCCGTCTTTTAGTCTCCTCCCTCTCCTCATTCCTACCTGCCTCATCCCTCCCCTCTCCTCTTACTCTCCCTCTTTCAGTCTCCTCCCTCTCCTCATTCCTACCTGCCTCATCCCTCCCCTCTCCTCTTACTCTCCCTCTTTTAGTCTTCTCCCTCTCCTCATTCCTACCTGCCTCATCGCTCCCCTCTCCTCTTACTCGCCCTCTTTCAGTCTCCTCCCTCTCCTCATTGCCTGTCCCACCTCCTCTTTATTATCTACTTCCCTCCTCTAAAGCTCTTTAGCTACGCCAGTTCTTGTGGCACCATTTTTAATTCTCGACCTGGCCCCTTTCAGTCTTGTCCATGCTGCAGGCTGCTGGGGTCCACTCGCGGGTGAGTGCTTTTGTTATCTTTTTAATCACTTCTTGTTACAAGTGTTACCGGGACTTCCAGGCTGACAGAAGCTTAAGATTGTACTCTCTTTAGCTTGTATGATACAAGTGTTCCTAAGAACAGTATTAACAGGTGTGTTTTGGCTTCAGCTTGTATGATCCGAGGACCGTGCTTAAAGACCTCTCCTAGAAACAGTGTTCCAAGTCAGTATATCTGACTATTGGCTTCTCCGCTGTTACCCCCAGCTAATCATCGCAGCTACTGTTATCTGTAAACCACACATACAATATTTGGTTGCCTTTGAGCATTAATAAGCTCCGCTAACATAGCGGCTTTGTGCTTAATGCTTATGCTTACTGATTAGTGTCAGAGATTTATGTTTAATGCTGTTATCTGCTACCCAAGAACACTGAACCAGGTTCCCTGTGAGCATTAACAAGCTCCACTACAGCAGTGGTGTTCTGCCATATACATAAAGATTTAAACTTAATGCTTTATTCTTAATTATCCCCAGCTAACTATCTCTAATCCTGTTGCTTTCTGCAGTCCAGGCACACTGTTTCTGGCTCCCTGTGACCGTGTATAAGCTCCTCTACTGCAACGGCTTTATGCTCACTGCTGTATGCTTAGTTTCTACACACTTAAAGGCATACAGTGAGTCCTGCAGCACTCGTTGCTTACCAATCGGTCTGCCCGGAGCTGACTGTGTGGAATTGACCCTTAATTGATTAATTGCCATAGGCAAAAGTACTCGGTGGGTCCACCATTATCTGTTGCTGCTCCCCTTCTGTTCTAACTGGGAGAAGCTGTATTAGTACATAGTTTGTAAAGGAATATAATATTCTATTATAACAACAATACATTTCGTTTGCTATTATCTGCAACTGTTTCCCATCTGTTTTAACTGAAGGCGGCCGTACTAATGCAAAACGCACTCGGTTTTGAGTGATTGCGTTATGTATGTACGTGCTGCCCTACCGTATGTTTATAGAAGTAACTGCAGTATATTTTTTAGAAATGTTGGATGTGCTCAATCAGCGTTAACTCACTTTTCTGAAGAATTAGCATTTTTTATTAGAAACCTGATTAATTGGTTTAATGATAATTGCTGACTCCTGAGTGCAGGGTTCTAAATGATGAATGGCTGTTTTAACTGTCTGCTCTAACGTGGATTTTTACTGCTCTGTATCTCCCTGCCTGGGCTGAAATTGAAACTGTAGGATTTGCTGTTTGATATTGAATGTCTTGGTGTGTATTCACTCTGTTTTTGTATCTTTTTCTGCTTACTACATTCCCATTTATTCTCAGGTTGCTGCTTACACACACCCTCTTTCTCCACTCCCCCGTAGTTTACTTACTACTATTTCTAAACTAACTAAATATCTTACAGGTCACTGACTGATTTATTACACTCCTGTCTCTAACTACTTATTGTTTCTTCTACAGCTCCAAATAGCTACATCTCATCCACCCCAGGCGTCTCACCCTGTTCCATATAGTACCTGGGCATCCTACCCTGAAGAAACCATCAAGGAATCTTGAAAGAACTACCAAGGGGTCCCAGTAGTGACTCCTACAACTATTTTGCCACCCCTCAAGTACTACAACTAACTTGTATGTATCCTGTTTGTGTAAATCATTTGTAATCCCTAATGGTTGTTATCTGACTCTGCATGTGCCTGCTAGCAGCCTACCATCTCCCTCCAAGCTCTCTAGGCACCATCCCACCCCTCCCAGGCAGCTTGTGCCTTCACCTCAGACCTATGCTGTTTGTCCACTAGGTGGCAGCTTTTACTCACTACCAATTGCTCCTCTCTCCTAGCAAGTATAGCTTTTTTCTCTAACTACCTCCACTATCCTGCTTAGCTCCAAAACCTCTGTGTATTTCTCTGCTTCTCTCTACCTTAGATACTGTGTGACCTAGTGCACATCCCCTGTGCCCTCTTACCTCGGGCACTGCTCTCTGCTTCACTGATTGTTTTCTGCTGCCTGCTCTGTCTTCTCTGCTCTAACCTCTCTGTTCGCCCAGTGGGCTCACTCCACTCCCCAACCCCTACCCCCAAATTCCACCCACCCCCAGTACTCTTAACTTTATTGTCACCTTACCACACCCCCTTAGCTTCATCATCCAATTCCTTTCCTCTCCTCATTACCACTCCCTCACCTAATCCTCCCACATACACTCCTACGGTTGCATCCCACCCTTACACCTACACCTCCCCCTCTCTTTTCAGATTCCCAATATAACTCTAAACTTTATTACATACCCCTGTATTTCCATAATAACTCTATTACTTTACAACACATTAGTTCCAGTCATTATCATTGATTTCCTTTATAATCCATACTTCTCCCTCTTATTACCCCATACTTGTCTCTCTTTATAACCCATATTTCTCTACCTCTCTCCCCTCTGACATATTCTCCTTACATCACCAGATCCTCCTCACCCCCTACCTACTTCTGCTACTAATTCCCTTATACCAAGCCACATCTTATACCTCCTATGCCTGTCCAATACTACCAACTAAAACAACCTCCTGACTTACTCTCCTGTACCATCATTCTCTCCTCCATTTCCACTCTATCTCCCCTTCCCTCATTCAATCCAACCCTTTGCTCCTTTTTCATCCTAAAATCTTCTTCACTAAAGCCAAGATAGTGTCACCAACTCCTATCTTTAATTTTCCCAAATCTACTCCATGCAAACCAAAATGGCTAAAGGACGTGTTCTTTAATAAACTATTCCAAGTGGGTGACATACATCCCAGCCCTGGTCCCATAACCAGTGGCAGCTGGTGACTTTAAATTAAAGAAGGGCTGCAAGAGACAGCTGAATGGGTGGGGCCAATGGGAAGGGGTGTGACCAAATAGAAAGGGGTGGGGCTCAAAACCACAACAACTGGAACTTTAATTAAGTATGCTGCCCTGGGTGCCAAACCATCATTATGAGAGTCTAATCAAGACAAAATGAAGTGTAGAAGAAAAAAATATTTCAATGCATTGGCTACATGACAACTTATTTAATATCTAGATGGAAACACAAAGGTTGTGAGGCATGAAAAAATAAATTGCTTTTTAAATACATTACTGGAATGCCAGTCAAAATCAAGTATAAAAAAAAACAAGCAGCACTCGGCTCAAACCACTTTTCCTTGTACTGCAGTTCTAATTATAATTTATATTCAGCTTTATAAAATTACCAAGTAACATGCTGAAAGTAGCAATCTCTGTGATACCCCCACTTGTAAAAAATGTTTCTTATCCAAAAAAGACCTGCTGCCTGACAACAACTATTTACTTGTTTCATGGAGAACATATGATCAAAGTAAAAAATGAACAGCAAACAAGGAACAAGCTCAAGATAAATTGCTTAAAGGATTACTGCACAAGTTATGGACCACACATGATAGATTGGCATTCTGTTTAGTTTACGGGTAAAGCTTGCAAAGATAACTACAAGTCTCCAACAAATGTAATGAGCTTCTGAAAACACTGTAATCCTGTCCTTTATTACAAATACTGTCATATGCATTTCAATACCTAAGGCTTATACGTTATCGAGTTATGTAAATATTCTCTGCATGGCAACAATGAAAAGGCTTTCAATGCTGGCAATTCTTTAACAGTATGCTTATTAAAGCTTACTTGCATCTTACAATCTCCGACAAGCTTACCTGATGGTCATTAAAGCATTGCTACTTTAATACAGAGCAACAGGGCACTGCAACAGCATGCAATTTCTGAATAATAAGAAGCATAAATCAACAGTATAAAAATATGACAGAAAACCAGAACATTCTGCAAAATCAAGGACAGATGAAAAGCCATGGTCATACTTGTGGTCTACCTTGGATGGTGGAATACTCTGCATACTTACGCTGCATAACTTCTCCTTGCCTTGCTTGGACACATCCAGAGCCACTACAATGGGAAGTGAAGTGCAACAAGTAGGTCACAATTTGAAATGTCTCTGGCTGACGGTGATGGCTCTGACACTCATACCTCTCAACCTCAGAGCAAGAAATATGGACAAAGCCATAGATAGAAGTGGGGCACAGGGCCAAAAATAAAGACATTTTTTAAATATTGCTCTTATAAACTTAGAAAGATAATAGACTAGTAGTAGGTCTTGCATCAGTATGAATTTTTGAAGGGTATGAAGTTTGAAACCCAAATATCTGCCATTACTTCAGAACTTCAGTCTTTAATGATTTGCTATTAATTTGCCAGAAATCCACAATTTTATGAAAAACAGACCAAATATGTTATGCAAAAATATAAAATTGCCACACAATACAGCTGTGAACCTGTCAAAGAAGGGACACCTTTTTAGTACTGTTAACTTGAGCGGCTGACAAAATAAGAGCATCTAAATGCATTTCTGAAATAAAAGTAATCTATAACTCTGATCATTACAGTTATTTATAATTGTAAACCCTCCACGTTTTCTTCCAAAATTGCCATTTTGCAGAGGGATTATTAAGGGGAAAGCAACATTTTGAGCCAAAATTGGAGACAGTTGAGAGGTTTGGATGTTCCTAATTCTATAAAGCGATTTATTTACATGTACCTCTCAACCTCTTAATGCAGGAAATCTGGATATGGCAAATATATCGGGGGAACATACAAACAGTACTAAAAAGACAGTTGATAGAATAACAGGTCTTGCTTTATCATGCATTTTTCTGAAGGTTATGACGTCTGAAACTCAATGTCTGTCATTATTTAGTGACTTAATTCCTAAATGATTTGGCAGAAAACCACAAATTTTATGAGGAACAAAACAAAAATAAGAAGCAAAAATCTATTCATTCTGCAAAAGTCTGGACAGTTGAGAGGTATAGTTCAGCCGAGGCTGTCTGAGTTTGCTGTCCTTTCCCCCTCACAAAATCATGGCTGAATGGAGCGTCCCCCCTGCAGCCATTCCTTGGTTATTTCACCCCATTTGCCATAGACACTGTAATGTGCATACTGCTTTACTTCTGTAATGATATGGATTTCATTTGAAAGTTATATTTTATATTTTACAGCATAAACCATAATAGGTATCTGCTAAACAAAGCAATGCAGTCTCACAATGAAAATAGACTTGGCATTAAAACTTCTCTGCCCTTGAAACTCACAATCATTGAAACGGCATTGAAACCCACATTCAAAGAAAATACATTTTGCCAGTGGCAAATAAAGATTTTGGGCTGTTTTCAAATCATAGGCCCCTTAAACACGAAACATACACATGTTCTTTGATACACCTTCCTGACTGTATTAAATGATATTCCTTGTACAATACAGTACAGTTGAACTGCCCAATTCAGAACATTTCCATCATAAAAGTCTACTCAAACTTCAACAGTCCACCAGTATCAGTAAATATGCATGATCTCTGAAGAAATAAAAGCTATCTAAATAATTCCACATTAAAGAAATCTGTTAACTAATGAAGAGGTTACTGCTAGCAAACAACTTTATATGTCATTGTTTCATCTACAAATAAAGTGCATGTTGCCCTTGAGGAATAAATTGCTTATGTTGCATTAAAGAAATTATAATGCTACTAATATTGCAATAGGGAATGGATGGCAAACTGATAACAGGTTCATAGTTACTAGGTATCTTCGCCAAAGAGGACTGCAGCATTCATCCCTTTAAAATAGAGTACAGTATCATCAATGGATCTACCTACTGTGGGAGTAGAACCCACAGCCTCCTGCATCGAACGCAAGTGCACTAGCTGTTGTGCTATTTACAATGGAAGCAGATGTGGCATAAGCAGTGCTAAACATTTGTTCCCCTGCAGCTCTCAGGTCCTTGTAAAATCTACTGGACACTTAGCTGTATCTCTGAACTTTGCAGCACAAGAAATCTGGACAAAGCCAAAATGTATTGGGGGGGGTGACAAAAGCCCAAAAACCAGGGACACATTTTAAACATTGCTTGTATAATGTTGGAAAGTTACTAGAATAAAAGGTTGTTACTACCATACATTTCACTGCCAAGTATAGAACCCAGGTCCCTGTGCTAAACAGCCAGAGCAACATACCACTATGCCAAGCCATCTATTGTTACGAAAGCAAAGAAGACTGAAACTTAAATGGCTACCATTTAGTGAATTCAGTTCTCACCATAGCTGTCAACATGATCTTAGCACAAAACACCTGAACAAAGCCAATAATGGGGGAATGCAGCCCCCAAACATATTCAGTGAGTTCAGTTATTACCATAGCTCTCAAACTTGGCCCAAAAAAATGGGAAGAAGCCAATAATGGGGGAATACAGTCCAAAAAATAGGGACAGATATCCACTGAGGACACCAGAGCAAACACACACAAACACAGAGAGGACATACAGACTCCACACAGAAGGCACACCAGCCAAGAATCAAACCAGACAACCCATAGCTGCCAGGCAATACTGCTACCACTGCACTACTGTCTGTTTTAAGAGAAAATAATACAGAAACCACAGATTTTATGAGGAACAGAACAAAGATGAGGCAAAAATCTGTAAATGTTTTACAAATGGTGGTGGGTAGGGAATTGAGGTTCTTGTCACTTGAGTCCAAGGTACAGGATTCAAGCCTTATTCTCTACCCACCACCGTGAAGCAATGGGGGCATTTCACACACATACACACACACACACACACACACACACACACACACACACACACACACACACACACGTCAGTGTTCCTTCATCAAATTTATGTTTCACTGAACTGTAAATAACAGAACACAGTCAACTGAAAACTCATACATTTGAAATTACACTCTTCTGAAAATCATATTGCCGAAAGGACAACCACTTAAAATAGAAAACAAGAAAGAAACACATTCTCCAATATTTTTGCAGGGAGGCAAGTCCCCCTGCACCCCCCCATGTGGAGGGCTGCTCCCCCACACCCCCTGCACACTATATATACCAACTCTGAGACTGTACTACAGTGACAGCAAGGGTAGACTTCCTTATCCTGACTGCAGTGCGATCTCCATCACAAAGCTATGAGTGACACAATAATTAAAGTACCATATCCTGAAGACAGGTTACACTACTGATGTATCCATCATGCTTCATGACTGGTATGGCATACCGAAAGTCACAACAATGAGATATACCTATATGTCTCCCACTACCAGCAAAACAGTATCTACTTCAATTAAATAAACTTTGACATAGTGTACTTTCACAAAAAAGGGTTTTCGGCTGAGTTTGGTTATTTATGGTTCGGTGAACCATAAATTTGATGATGGAAAGTAGACCCATACACACACACACACACACACACACACACACACACACACACACACACACACACACACACACACACACACACACACACCTTCGGTCCATCCTGCACCTTCTTGGCACACCTGTTTCCCAATCTGTCTTGGCCATGATCCGATCCTGTACTTGGTTGTGCACCAAATCCATCCTGCAGCTCCCCGATCTCGGTCCTCTATGCTGGCATGATCTGTACTTCCCATCCTAGCCCATGCATACTCTCTCACGGGATGTGAGGAAGATGGAGCCACCGCTATTGGCCCAGACTGCGGGTGATGCAGTCTGGTGATCTTCTGGTTTGTGCGGTCATCACTGCACAGATCTCTGGGATGGAAGGGAGGAGTTTACTCCCTTCCCTATCCGGACTGCATAACTGAGCAGTCTGGAGCTCAGGAATGCCTGAGCATGGGTGCTAAGTGTTCTGGTCTGCCTAACACAGCAGCCAGGAACTTAGCACGCATGTGTGCAGTCCAAGATTTCTTTTATTATATTAAAATTTTATTCTATATTTATTTTTTCTACGGGGACTGCGGGACTTTATTTCACAGGTGGCAGGGCTACAGTCCCGCAGTCCTATAGCACGAGCCGCCCTCTGCCCATAACCTGTAACAACAACACCAACTGCATAACTTTTTCCACCTCTCTTAATACCCTAAAGATCTTCACAATAAACGCTCAGTCTTACCATTAAATCTCACCAATTCCACACCTGGCTAAGCCATAACCATGACATCCTAGCCATCTCTGAAACCTGTCTCAAACCCTCCATCTCTGACTCAGAAATTCTACCCCCTGGATTCCATATTCTCAGAAATGACCGTGTACGTAAAAAAGGTGATGGCACTGCCTTAGTCTATTCAAATCTGCTTACCTTAATACCCCTCCAAATTCCAATCCCCCAATTCCAGAACACTGAACTTACCACTGGACTACTAAAACTAAACAAGCACAAAAACATCTGCTTCATTGCCCTCTATATCTCTCCTGGTAATAATATATCAGTACTTGAAGAAATTCTCCTGTGGGCTTCCACAAAAATTAACTATGAGATTTACATCTTAGGAGATGTAAATATTGATTGAAACAAACTCAACAACCCCTCTCCTTCCCTATCCATCAACCTCTACAACTTCACTCAGACTATCCTCTCTATCACTTGGCCTAACAAAACTAATCCCCCTGGATCCACCTTAAACTGGATCCTAGTCTCCACTCCTAATAAAATAACCAACTCTGGCACTACTCCTGATACCATTAGCGACCATCTCCCAGCCTTCATTCATCATTCTACTAACTCTTCTCTCAGCCTTCATTCATCGTGCCACTAACTCTTCTCCATACCAACATCAATATATCCTTACTCGCAACCTTCGCAACTTCTACCCTACTACTTTCTCAAATATAATCAAACAAATGAACTGGCATATTTTAAACACCCTTCCCCTCGATAAAGCTATAGACCACTTTAACTCTGTCTTCCTCAACACTTTAAACTCCATAGACCCCTTGGAAATAAAAGAATCAAAACTAATACAGTTCACTGGCTCTCCAAAGAGACCAAACAAATTATGCACCAAAGGGACAAACTGTGGAAACTTCAACGAAAAAACAATCTGCCTAATACCTTGCTTCATTATAAACAGCTCCGTAATCTTGCAAAAAAGCTAATCAACAAGGACAAAAAACCTACTATACTAAGCTCAAGTCAAATAACTATAACAACCCTAAACAATTCTGGAAGACAATAAACTCGCTCCTCCATCCAGGCTCAAAAACAAATCCTTGTCCCAACCCAAACAAAACTGACCTTAAACTAGACTCAGAATTTAACTCCTTTTTCATCAAAACCATCTCTTCCCTCACAAAATCTTTTCTCAACAATAACCCAGCTACCGTTCACCCTACCCCCCCCCCAAGCCCACCAAATAACCTTCCTACTCTGTTCGAGCTTAAATCTAGCTCCACAACTCTCATAAAAAAACTCCTATCCAAACCTAAGCCATGCTCTAATGCACCCGACAACATTCCATCATCCTTTCTAAAACATGCTGCAGATGGCATTGCTCTCCCAATCAGTATCATAATAAACAGATCAATAAACTAATCCTATGTCCCCAAACTCTGGCGCTCAGCCTTCATTCTCCCTCTCCATAAGGGAGGGAACAATACTCAGTATCTCAAATTCCCACCGCATTGCCTTACTCTCCCCTATTTCTAAAATCCTTGAAAAGTGCATCCACCTCCAACGTATGCCATTCCTGACCCATAATAATCTCCTCACACCTACTCAGCATGGCTTCTGCCCTGGCCATAGCACCATAACCACTCTAATTTCTTTCTTAGATAGTGTCATCCAAGCTTCTGATTCAGGACAGTGAGTTTCTACTGTTTTTCTTGATCTATCCAAGGCATGTGACACTATCTCCCACAACCATCTTCTTTGTCATCTCTCAAACCTTCACATCTCACCTAGAACTCTATCCTGGTTCTCCAGCTATCTATCAGACAGATCTCAGGCTGTCAAATGGAAAAACTCCATCTCTTACTTCTTACCCACCCCCACTAGTGTCCCACAGGAAGCCATCCTCGGACCTATGCTATTTAACATCTTCATCAATAACTTCCATACTGCTATTCCCGACACCAACATTATTCAATATGCGCATGAGTCAACCTTAGTCTGCTCTGCCAGTAACCTCCAAGAGCTGATGTCAACCACACAAACTGCTTTCTCAGAAACTGAAAACTGGATGCACCAAAACCACCTATCTCTTAATGCAAGAAAATCCAAAATTCTACTATTCCCACCCACTAACAACTATTCCTTCAATAAAAATGACTTCAGAATTCTTAGCCAAACCAACTCACCTATAGAAGTCACCCCCTCCGCTAAACTGCTAGGTATAATAGTTGATGAACACTTAAATTTCGATATACATGTACAACAAAACATTAAAAAGATCCACCAAAAGCTAGGTATGCTGTATAGGAACAATCACTTTCTCTCCAACTCAACAAGGCAAACTCTAGCCTCTACATTTCTCCTTCCTTCCTTACTATATGGTGCTCCTCTCCTAACCTGTCCTCCTCCATTACCTCAAATCCTTCTTTACTATATGGTGCTCCTCTCCTAACCTGTCCTCCGCTACTACCTCAAATCCTTCCCTACTATATGGTGCTCCTCTCCTAACCTGTCCTCCGCTACTACCTCAAATCCTTCCTTACTATATGGTGCTTCTCTCCTAACCTGTCCTCCGCTACTACCTCAAATCCTTCCTTACTATATGGTGCTCCTCTCCTAACCAACCTGTCCTCCTCCATTACCTCAAATCCTTCCTTACTATATGGTGCTCCTCTCCTAACCAACCTGTCCTCCTCCATTACCTCAAATCCTTCCTTACTATATGGTGCTCCTCTCCTAACCAACCTGTCCTCCTCCATTACCTCAAATCCTTCCTTACTATATGGTGCTCCTCTCCTAACCAACCTGTCCTCCTCCATTTCCTCCAAATCAGAAAGCTGCTACAATAAAATCTCTAAATTTGCCTCCAAAACTAAAATTTCCACTCACCACTGTCTCACCCTACAATCCATGAACTGGCTAGAACTACCAAACCACCTAGATTACCTACAACTCTATAGCACATACTCTCATATTTCAGCCTACAAAATGCCCCACTCTAACATCCTCCCCCCCTATATTCCCAACAGAACCCTTAGATCTGAACATCAGAACTTAATAGCTGTCCATAAACCCAAACATCCTGCTGGCCAACTGGTCCTCTCCTAGGCTCTAGGCAAAAAATGGAATTCCCTTCCTCAGTCACTAAGAACCACCCCAAACTATGAATATTTCAAGGCCCAGCTTTTCACACATCTGTCTACTAAATGGAAATGCCCCTGCCTCCTAGCTACATGAGCTTTGATCACTTCAAGCCACAAGAGTCTCCCCCTACTGGTACATAAGCCCTCTATACCTCCCTCAGGCACTTTCTTTCAATTCTATCAACTCTCCCTGCAATCTCCCACTGCTTCATCCCTCTCCCTACTTCTTCCACTCCCAGAGCTATATTTGCTCAACAACACATGTAAATATTGAAAATACAGAGCACTTCTTTCTACTCAAATTGTGCATGTAAAGCATATTTCACTATCTTTTGTGGATCTAAACGAATCATGTCAAATATCAGTACAACCTTAACACTTACTCTCAGCAAATTTCTGCTTCCTATACTCAATGAAAAAGCTTAATTTTAATCTGTTCTACATAATTGTTATCTGGTACAAGGTTGTATTTCTTGTAATCATATTTGTAAACTACTAATGCATTCTCATACCTTGCTTGCATTTCTTGTAAATCCTGTATGTAATTTTTTTTCTTGCAAATGTAGTATGTAAACTGTTTTTCTATGTGTATGTAAACTTTAGTAGGTAAACTGCTTTTCATTGCATTCTTGGAGCTTTTCTCCCCGAGCCTCCACAGAAAATGGGCCAGGTTGACCCAGTGTACTTCCCTGGTAATCAAACTGAAAATAAATAAATAAATAAATAAAAGTACTCAGAAAGATAGACGTGATAAATGCAATGCATAGTATTATAACAGATCAGGATTTATCATGCACTATTGCAAATAATAAACTAAAAATATCAGCACAGGCAGAAAAATGTAGAAGATACACAGATAAAAATACAAAATAATTAATTTATTGATGACCTAAAACAGTTTTATGGAGATTTGGGAAACAAGGTAAAAGGAATTGAAAGACCAGCAAAAAAAGAAGAAATTGCTGCATTTTGGAGAAGTATTTATGAAGATCCTGTGGAACATAAAGTTGCAAAATGGATAGAAGAAGTAAAAGAAAGAATAAGAAATTTAAAGGTACAGGATATGAAATGGGATGAAGTAACAACCAGAGAGATTGAAACAAAGTTAAGAAAAGCCTCTAACTGGAAAACCCCAGGCCCTGATGCAGTACCTAACTTCTGGCTGAAAGTATTAACATCTTTACATGAAGATTTAGCCATGAGTAAGAACTATTTATATGCGCACCCCAAACAGACACCAACATAGCTAGGAACAGAAAAAAACAATAGTTCTACTTAAGAGTGAACCTGCAAGCTACCCTAAATGTGATAGACCAATAACTTGCCTTCCAACGACGTATAAACTATACACTGGAATTGATGCAGACGAGTTTATAGTCATTTAGAAGAAAACTCAATTATGGCAATAGAACAAAAGGACAATAAAAGAACATCTTATGAAAGAAAGGATCATTTGTTGTTAAAGTCACAGTGGAGAACTGTAAAAAAGGGAAGAATCTAAGTGTGGCATGAATTTACAAAAAAGCATTTGACAGTATCGCACATTCATGGATAAAAGAGTGCTTAAAAATGTATAAGATACAACCTACACTAATTAATTACACCACAGTGACTATGAAACAGTGGCAAACCACTTT
Organism: Protopterus annectens; assembly: GCF_019279795.1. Taxonomy (NCBI): domain Eukaryota; kingdom Metazoa; phylum Chordata; order Ceratodontiformes; family Protopteridae; genus Protopterus; species Protopterus annectens. The sequence goes on from NC_056741.1 coordinate 79,429,966, forward strand.
GCAGTTAAGCCATGATAAAGGGCAAATTATTATTCCAGGGATAAAAATCCAAAGGAGGATATTCCGGGGTGACTCTTTGTCACCATTGTTCTTTTGCCTTGCCCTTAACCCATTAAGATGTCTGCTTAAGAGATTAGGTCATGGCTATAATTTGGCTCCCAGAAAGCAAAAAAAGTATAAAGACTTCTCATCTTCTCTTTGTCAATGATTTAAAACTGTATAGGTCATCAGATGAGGAACTGAAAGCACAACTGCAAGAAGTCAAAACTTTTTCAGATGATATAAGAATGTCATTTGTTCTTGATAAATGTATAAAAGCAACCTTTAAAGCAGGAAAGCTGCAGCACCAAGAAAACATAAGTTTGGGACAAGAGTGTGATATAAAAGAACTTGAGCAAGAGAGAGTGTATCAATATTTGGTAATTGATGAAAGATCAACAATAAAACATGAACAAATGTGAATAAAACTTTAAGTAAAGAGCCTATAGTAAGGCTCTATAGGCACAAACAACTCCTTACCCACTCCACCAAACAAAGCCTTGCCTCTACCTTTCTACTTCCCTCTCTGTTATATGGTGCTCTCTCCTTACCAACATTCAGTCCTCATTGAAATCAAAATTTGAAACATTCTACAATAACATTGCTAGGTTCACAACCAATGCATACTCTTTCCACCACTGTTCCTCAGTACACTTTCTAGACTGGCTTGAACTTCCCTTCTACCTTTCATACCTACAATTAATCACAGCACACAAAATTATATTCAAACTTACGGACTGCCTGTCCGTGCCACTCTATTCACCCACTACCACCCAAACAGACAGGTCAGGTCTGAAAACCAGCTACTCCTAAAAGTAGAAAAAAAAACTTATCTGCTGGCTAGATGGTTTACTCTTTTACTTTTGCCAAACTATGGAACACTCTCCCACCACTAGCAATCCAAACACCTTCAAGAAAACACTAAAACTACATCTTTTCTCCTTATGGAAAAGTTCATGTACCATTACTTCTCCTCTCAAAACCTGACTGCCTCTTCCTCCACTCCTCTCACCTTTAACTACTTCTCTGATTGTGACGGCCTTCAATCTGTGACTTAGTGTCTTAATTCATTGGTTTCACCACAGCTTCCTTGAACCCTGTATAATGGCCTACCTACTGAACTAAAGATTGAAGTGACAATCTTTAAATACCTGAACTTATAACCTATTAATATGCATATTATGTTATTAATACTAGACTACTGACAAGCTTACTTATTTTTTGTTAACTAACAGATACCACCTATGAATAATGTCCATATATGTTACTGTTGGTATTCTATATTGCACTGTAATTGTTTCATTGTATCTAAATGTTACAAAGATTTGTGTTATTCTGCTGATACTACTATGTCGTAAAAAAGTGTTCTTGTGGAGCTTTTCTCCCCGGGCCTCCACTGAAAATGGGCTCATCTCGTCCCAGTGGACATTCCCGGTAAACAAATGCAAATAAATAAATAATTTTAGAAGACTTAAATTAACCATCTTGAAAACAGCATTGAAATCTAGGAATAAAATCAAAGCTATAAACCAATTTGCTCTTCCTGTCCTAACTTAGTGACCGACTGGTCCCAAAACGTGTTGGATAGGTTAGATAAGAAAACAAGACGGATGATCTATGCCCAGCAAATGATTTATAAAAATCGGTGCATGCCAAGATTATATATTTCCCGTTCTGAAGGAAGTATGGCCTCCTTGAAATTAATTACGTGTATAGATCTGCAATCATGGGACTGCACACACATCTGCTGATCTCAAAAGACCCAAACTTAGTGAAAGTTTTGAAACATGAGGAGAATAAATCTATTTATTTATTTGACATTTGTTGACCGGGTCAGTCCGTCTGAGCTTGTGCCCTTTTTCAGCAGAGGCCCAGGGAGAAAAGCTCCGCAGTACAAATTAAACAAGTAAAACAAAAATTCACAGTTCAACTTTTACAAGGAAAGAATACACAGTGCAGCTTTTGTGAGTGAAGAATTAACAGGAGTAAAGTAAAATACAATAAAAGTATGTACAAATAGTTTAAACAGATAAGCAAACCGAGGAGCAAGTAACTGAACTCAGTTAATGAGGTGTAAAAAGTAGGAGTGAGAACTAAGGTGGTTAGTAAGAACAAAGTGGCCAGGTAAACAACAAGTGTAGTAAAAGGTGTAGTACTACAGTCATAGAAACGAGTTAGTCATGTTCATAGGTTCATAGGTAGGTACTAGGCTATCGGCCCTGGGGCCTATACAAGCCCAGCTAAAAAGGTACCCTGGCTTTTGCCACCCAAGAAAATTATTTTCCTGTGCCACTGTCGAGCAGAGCCACAGAGGTGATCCCTGGGGTGAATTTCCTATTTCGCATCCAATCATCAAGATTTTTCTTGAAGAGTGCTAATGAGGAGCTTTGTTTGATATAGATAAGTAGTTTGTTCCATAGTATGGGAAGTCTCTGGGACAGGAATGTATCCCTCCAGCATGTTCTGTTTATTGTGGTGACAAGGTTTAGGTCCCTAGAGCGTGTAGCTCGGAGGGATTGGGATTTCTTTAAGTGGAGCATGTCCAACAGCTCTGGGTTTGACATAGCTTTGTATGTTACACAGAGATCGCCTCTGAGTAGGCGATATGCAATGGAGTAAAACTGGAGTTTTTTTAGACGGTCTGTGATAACCGTCACTGTGCGCCATTCAGCAGGCACAAAGCCTGAGGTGAGGCTATGATTGAGCATGGTACTTATTTGGGGTGCCAGTTCGTTCTGTAGTTCATCTAGAATGCAGCCCGGGATGTTGTCTGGTCCCATGGATGTTACATTTAGAGAGGAAATAGGAGAGAAAGATAAAGACAGAAAGGAAATTAGTATTGTATTACATGGGCAGGAGGTATTTTGGGAGCAGTAGTTGAATATTATTGTAATAGACTGGCAATCTATTAAAAATCTAAGATGACTTCCCTTTTAAGTCTAGTAGAAGCATATTGGTGTCAAGCAGGAATATGAATCAAACCAGAAATAGATAAAAATCAGACAGCAACTGAATGTGCCAAAAAACAAAAGAAAGAATATAAGGTAATGGATCAGATGAGAAGGCAAGAAATGTGGAAAATGCATAAATATAGTTGCAGTTACAGAAAACTACAGGAAGAACCTTGTGTTGATCAGGATCGAACACAGGCATGGTTAAGGAGGGCAAATTCAAACCAAAAGATGAAAGGTTAATATTGGTGGCCAAGATAGTGGACTACGAACATGTTGGTTTACAAAGGCCGTTGAACATGTGGGAGAAACAGAAAAATGTAGGTTTTGTAAAACAGAACTTGAAACAGTTCTACACCTCATTGCTGGGTGTGACATACTAATGGCAGAAGGACCGTATACTGAAAGGCATAATAATGTGACAAGACTGTTGCACTGAGGATTGTGCAAGCATTATAACACTGAAGTAGCTGAAAAACACTGGAAACAAGCCACAAAGCATTATAGAAAAGGATGAAGTCTACATCACATGGGATCATCCATTACCAACAGTTCAAAAGATATATGCGAGAAAACCAGATGTGGTGGTCCATGAAAAGAAGACAAAAGTAGCATTGATCATTGAGATCGCTACACCCAGTGACTGCAGTGTCTTACATACAGAGAGACACAAATCAGGAAATATCAGGATTTGCAGGCAGAAACGAGAGCAACGTGGAAGAAAGATACCCAGACAGTGCCAATAGTAGTAGGAGCAACGGTTCTTATAAAAAAGAATCTACAGTTATATTTAGATATGTTACCAATACATGTAACTCCATACGAATTGCAGAAGGAGTCATTACTGCACACATTTCAGGTGCTGCAAAGAGCACTTTTGGGTTAACATCAAAGATTGAAACGATACTAATTTCATGAACTTTAATCATACTTTGACTTAGGAATGAGGTCCATTCCCATCATGGTATTAGAAACCCAAAAATATTTGGCAAAATTAAAAAAGGGAGGCATCCTGGGATATTGTCATGGCTCAATGAGGCTGTGTTTTTGGCCTTGGCTACTGCCACCAGGACCTGTTCCTTTCTAATAGTTGGGGAGGTATGCTGGTGGATATTTGTGGGGTGAGGTGGGGGGAGAGGGTACAGAAATTAAGGTTGAATTTGTCAGCCAGCAGATTTGCTATGTTGCTCTGCTCAGTGTAGGAGGTACCACTGAACACCAGTTCAGGACATTGCTGTGTGCTGCCTTTGCCGTGTCAAACATAGCTGTAGAAGGCCTTGTGGTTGTTTTTAGTCTGTGAGGCTATCTTTACCTCATAATTAGCCTTACTGAGCTTGATTAATCCCCTTACTTTCCTGTTTAGTTTAATTAGAGAACTCCAGGCGCTATGAGAGTTGCTTTTCCTGATTTTGCCCATGACTTTGTTATTTTGTTATATACCCTTATTAAAGTTTGGGGTCCACAAAGGGTGGTTTGTTTTTTAGAGTTTGTTTTGAGCCTGCTTCTAGTAGTTACAGAAGCTTCTATGTAGCCATTTACATGGTTGCACAGGGCCTCTATGAATAATTCAGCATAGGTTGCTGTGAACTGTGGGTTAGAAGTGGCACTGAATTTTGACAAACTGTCAGTTAGCAAGATATAGTTTGCTTTGGAATAGTTACTAACTATTACAGGGTTGGCAGGGATTGTCAAGTTGATTCTTACCTCAGACGAAACGACTTTGTGGTCTGACCTCACCAGTGTGGATGTGACATGGTGGGGGGGGGGGTTGCAGTGCTGTCAGTGAGTACCAGGTCTAGTATGTTTGAACCGCTAAGGGGTGTACACGCAATTTGGTCAAGTATATTTGAGTTAATGAAGTCCAGGAAATGATGTGTATGTGAGTTATAGGCAGTGTATGTTTCCCAATCAGCGGAGGTGTAGTTGAAGTCTCTCAGAACAAAGCATTTGTTTGGATGGTGACTGTCCCCAGTAAGTTGAGGTATGAGCTAAGGGACTCTTGGGACATACAGAGTGACCTATAGCTTGCTAAGATGTGGTATGGGACATAACATATAGCATAGAAAACACTCCCACTTACAAAAAGAAGATGTTGTGTCAGACCTTGAAACATGGGAAGCAAACTACGTAAAGATGTCATATCAGACCTTGAACCATGGGAAGCTAACTACATAAAGATGTATCAGACCTTGAACTATGGGAAGCTAACTACAAAAAGAAGATGTCATGTCAGGCCTTAAAAAGTACAGTTGTGTAAAATCTTACCATAACAGTAGCTGTCTTTCTCTTCACTGTTGCAGTATTCCTAAATATAAGGGATGTCTCTTCCTGTGCATTCTGACGCTCGGCCAATGTACATTGGATTAAAGGATCTTGTTTGCACTGTACCTCACATTTATGATCCCTACACAGAATGTAGGGCATAAAAGGGATGCATGGATGCAACTACCCAGAACTGACTTGCCCCAGTAGAGAACAATCATCATAGGACAAAGGAGTCCATGGACAACCAGAAGGAAAAAATGCAGAACAAACAAGAGGGGGTTGAAGGAAGGGAACGAATACTGCAACAGTGAAGAGAAAGGTTAGATTTTACACAACTGTGCTTTGTCCTTCGATATCACTGCCGCAGTATTCCTAAATATAAGGGGGAGTAAAATCGCTCAAGAAACTGAATGGGAGGTGGAAGGCTGAGAACAGCCTTCAACAAACCCACATAAAATAGTTTCAGCAAAATCTGCTCTGACCCTAGAAACCATACGTCCAAGCCCTTGATGAAGGCACCAGAAGAGGCAACAGCCCTAGTAGGATGAGCTCTAACAGCAGCAGACAGAGACTTGCCATGAAAAGAATAACAAAAAAGAAGTTGCCCTAGATATCCAGGAGGAGATGGTTTGCTTACAAAAAAACAAACCCAAAGACCTGTGATGAAATGAAGTAGAAAGCTGATCAGACTTATGAATAGTCCTTGTTTTATCCAAATAGTACCTGTCTCTGGAAATCCAAGGTATGCAGGACCCTCTCAGTAACAGACTGAGAATAAGGAAAAAGGAAGAGATTGTACCAACCAATTTAAGGACAACTCATTCACCACCTTGGGCATAAAAGAAGGACTAATACAAATGGGCATTCTACCCCTGCGAAAAAAACAAAAAAAGAAGAATGTCCATAAAGACCTGGAGCTCAGAAACATGGTGCCAGAAAGGCATCAAAATCCTATCATCCACAATGTCAGTTGCAAAGTGGACAAGTGGAGATGGATGAAAGACCACTTGTCCTATATGAGGAGATCCAACTACTGAGGTAAAGTGATGAGTGCACCTGGTCAGATGCATTAAGAGGGGAACCAGTGCTGTTGCAGTCAAAAGGGAGTCACTAGCAAGATTTTTGAGTAGTCCAGCTGAATCTCCTTCAGGACTTGTCAAAGTAGAGAAAGAGGAGGGCATGCATAAAGAAACCTCCCCCTTTGATGGAAATGATAGGGTGTCCATCTTCCAGAACAGATGGCATGGCACTCTGGAACAGAAGAGAGGAAGCTGTCTGTTCAGAGGGGAGGCAAAAAGATCTACCTGAGCAATACCCCAGTAATGGACAATGTCCAGAAACATGTCTCTGTGAAGCATCCATTCGTGAGCCTATGTTTTGTACTTGCTCAGAGCATTTACCACAAGATTGTGCTCTGAAGGAATGTACACAGCCTAATGAGTTAACTGATAATTGAGAGACCCTTCCCAAGCATGAAGTGCCATCCTACAGAGGAGGTAAGATTTTGTGACCCCTTGCTTGTTGTCATACCACATCACAATAATGTCTGTGCACACCTTCAAAGAGGCCCAGAGAGAACATGGGGCGAAGAGCTTGAAGGGCCAGAATGAGAGCCCTCATCGGGTGGCTACTCCTAAACCATTGGCAGTTCCTCCTGTGTTGGCTGTCTTGTTAGATACTTTCATTACTGCTTCCAAGTCTCATGATTCTCACCCTCCTGCTCCAAAGAAACCTGATAGGTTCCATAAGGTTCTTGCAGATCGTCTATTTTTATTTAAATGTCCTTCTGCTGATCCTGCTGTGATGTCAGTCTCTTCTGATAAACCTTCTAAACTTTTACGTTTGGATGAGGATAGCAAGGTAATGGAGAAGAATGGCAAGAGGGTTTACAGCGCTTCTACTCTGGCCTTTAGGCCATTCATTATGAGACCCACATGACCGGTATACAGGGCTTCTACTTTGGCCTTTAGGCCATTCATTATGAGACCCACATGACCGGTATACAGGGCTTCTACTCTGGCCTTTAGGCCATTTATTATGAGACCCACATGACCGCTATACAGGGCTTCTACTCTGGCCTTTAGGCCATTCATTATGAGACCCACATGACCGCTATACAGGGCTTCTACTCTGGCCTTTAGGCAATTCATTATGAGACCCACATGACTGGTATACAGCGCTTCTACTCTGGCCTTTAGGCCATTCATTATGAGACCCACATGACCGCTATACAGGGCTTCTACTCTGACCTTTAGGCCATTCATTATGAGACCCACATGACCGCTATACAGGGCTTCTACTCTGGCCTTTAGGCCATTCATTATGAGACCCACATGACCGCTATACAGGGCTTCTTCTCTGGCCTTTAGGCCATTCATTATGAGACCCACATGACCGCTATACAGGGCTTCTACTCTGGCCTTTAGGCCATTCATTATGAGACCCACATGACCGGTATACAGGGCTTCTACTCTGGTCTTTAGGCCATTCATTATGAGACCCACATGACCGCTATACAGGACTTCTACTCTGGCCTTTAGGCCATTCATTATGAGACCCACATGACCGCTATACAGGGCTTCTACTCTGGCCTTTAGGCCATTCATTATGAGACCCACATGACCGGTATACAGGGCTTCTACTCTGGCCTTTAGGCCATTCATTATGAGACCCACATGACCGGTATACAGGGCTTCTACTTTGGCCTTTAGGCCATTCATTATGAGACCCACATGACCGGTATACAGGGCTTCTACTCTGGCCTTTAGGCCATTCATTATGAGACCCACATGACCGGTATACAGGGCTTCTACTCTGGCCTTTAGGCCATTCATTATGAGACCCACATGACCGGTATACAGGGCTTCTACTTTGGCCTTTAGGCCATTAATTATGAGACCCACATGACCGGTATACAGGGCTTCTACTCTGGCCTTTAGGCCATTCATTATGAGACCCACATGACCGGTATACAGGGCTTCTACTCTGGCCTTTAGGCCATTAATTATGAGACCCACATGACCGGTATACAGGGCTTCTACTTTGGCCTTTAGGCCATTAATTATGAGGCCCACATGACCGGTATACAGGGCTTCTACTCTGGCCTTTAGGCCATTCATTATGAGACCCACATGACCGGTATACAGGGCTTCTACTCTGGCCTTTAGGCCATTCATTATGAGACCCACATGACCGGTATACAGGGCTTCTACTTTGGCCTTTAGGCCATTAATTATGAGACCCACATGACCGGTATACAGGGCTTCTACTCTGGCCTTTAGGCCATTCATTATGAGACCCACATGACCGGTATACAGGGCTTCTACTCTGGCCTTTAGGCCATTAATTATGAGACCCACATGACCGGTATACAGGGCTTCTACTTTGGCCTTTAGGCCATTAATTATGAGGCCCACATGACCGGTATACAGGGCTTCTACTCTGGCCTTTAGGCCATTCATTATGAGACCCACATGACCGCTATACTCTGATCTTGACTCTATGGCTAGTCAGGTTATCTTTAGCCTTCCTGATTCTGATGGCAAATCCTCTGCCTTATCTTTTTTGGGTTCTGCCACTCTATTAAGTGTAGCTATAATGCTGCTCACACCTCTTGTAGAGCTGCAGCTTGTGGGTCTGTCAGGAGGCATTATTATTGGTTTTGTCTCCAATTTCTTCCTGAGGATATTAAGGCCAAATTGTTGGATTAGCCTTTGGATAATACTCATTTTTGGGGTCTGCTGCTGCTGATTTGTTTAAGTCTTCTCAAGAGAAAGGCAAAGTCTTGCAAGACTAAACATATTTTTGTCTCTTCTAACCCCAAGTTCCAGAGGACTTATTATTCTAGATTGGACAGCACAGTGGTGCAGCAGTTGAGTTGCTGCTTCACAGCAAGAGGTTCTCCAGTTTGATTCCTAGCTGGGGTGTCCGTGTCTTCTGTGTGGAGTCTGCATGTCTTCCCTGCATTTGTTTGTAGGTTCATAGAATGATACTAGGCCATTGGCCTGGAGGTCCTTATAAGCCTTGCCCCAAAGTTAGCACCTGTTTTTCCTTTCCAGCAGGAACAGAGGTGGGATCCCAGGGGAATATGTTCTGTTTCCCATCCAGTTATCCAGGTTCCTCTTAAATAGGGCTAGTGAGGTACTCTGCTTGACATGGAGAGGGAGTCTATTTCACAGATGGGGGAGTCATTGGGATACAAATCTATCCTGCCAACTTCTATTAATGTCGCAGACCAGGTTGAGACCTTGCATGCAGGTTGCACAAGTGGAATTTGACATAAGGATATGCAGCAACTCCACCAAGGCTGAGTCTGAGATGGCCTTGTATGCCAGACACAGGTCACCTATGACCATTCTGTCTGAGACTGAGTAGAGGGACAAGGCTTTTAGCCCATCTGTATAGGATAGGTGTTTAATGATTTTTCTGGTCAGGAACCTTTGTGGTCTCTCCAACTGCTGCATATGCTTGGCAAGGTACATGCCAAAAGGGGCATTGTACTTGATAATGCGTCTGATAAGAGAAGAGTACAGGGATGTTATAACCTCTTGTTCCTGGATGAAATATCCTTACTTATGAGGTGGGCCATGTAGAAAGCCTTCCATACAGCAGAGGCAGCATGGTGGTCAAAAGTCAGGCTGCTATCAACCTTGGTGTCCAAGTCCCTCACAAATGATTGCATGCTTAGTACATTGTTATTAATGTGATAATTAGTGGGGACACCATTTTCCTCAAAGGGCATTCAGTTTGAGGCAATGCTTCTAGCAGCAGTCATTAGTTTGGTTAGGCCCTCTTGGAGGATATTCACATCACTAAGGGAATTTATGACAGTGTCCAGCTTGCAGTCATCTGCAAACTTAGTCAGCCGGAGACCACTGGTTCTGGCTTGCACCTCAGAAAAGTATATCCCAAACAGTAGAGGCCCCAAGATCAATCCTTAGGGTATGCTGCTTGTTATGGATCTACTACTAGAGGTGGCTTTCCCTATTTTGACTGAATGGGTTCTATCAGTGAGCCAGTTGGCTACCTATCTGGTAACATATGGGTTGATGCCTAGCTGGGAGAGATTATCTATTATGCTTGAGTGGGGAATAGTGTTGAAGGCTTTGGCTACGTCAAGGTAGGCTGTGTGGATTGTCTTGCTGTTAGAAAAATATGTACTTAAACATATATGAAGTGCTAGTTTAGAAGCAAATAGTATGTAATGCATTTTATTCTATTTTACAATATGGCAGTAAGAATGATCTTACATGTAATTGCTTGGAGCTTTAGAGCTGCAGTGTGATTGAACTCTGACCCTGGCAGTAGCCAGCTCAGCAAGCTTATGTCTTTTACTAACTAGCTGCTGGGTCAGGGAAAAATAAATGTATTTAGCTTTGAAATCTTTCTTCCTTTCCCTGAGATGGTTGGCCTTGTGAATCTTATCAGAGATAAAAGTACAGCTGCTAAGACAAAGGAGCATATTAAGAAATTAACCGAGTATTGTATTCGAGCAGAACCGGAACCTTGAAAGAGCAACATTTACAGAGAGACATTATGACTGACCAGGTGCCTTGCAAGGCTGTATTATTCTCATGGGAAAGTTTTTAAAAAGTATAACCTCAGCACTTTCTTATGAATAGAATATTGTAGACTGTAATGATGTAAGTGCCCTGTGACTGACCACGTCAGTAAGGTGGGCAAAGCTGATTGTAAATAGTATAAAAAGATGTATACTTCCTGAATGTAATTAGTCAAAACTCTATACTTGTTTTGTATAGTTTTTTGCCTCCTGGTGTACACTAGTAAAACGTTTTGAACTTGAGCTTCCTGTGTTACTGACTGTCATTTTGAAAAGCCTAATGATTTTTACAGTCTGATTTTAACAATTTATTTGACATTTTGGTCCTTCTTAGCCGGAATTCTCGTGGAAAGCTACAGGTCAGAGTGCATGGGTGGTAATAAATCTGCGCAGGAGAAGCTGCCAAAATGGTTCTTCTTGAGTGAAAAGACCTCCGACTGAATTGTTGTGTGTAAAGAGGCTGTCCACTTTCTGATCTGTGGCTGAAGAGCGGAAAACTGGACCCCAAGAAGAAAAATATGCAGTCATAAACGGGAGGCTCAGGTAAGAAGAATTTCCCTCTTTGATTTGTTTTAGATCAGGGACCAGGTTACAGTGTACTGTTGTTAAGATTTGTGATAGCAGGTCGATAACGATTTGAAGTACTGTATATTTGGTCATAGATCAGGGGAAAAACAGAGCAAAGTAAACAGTCATTCTAGACACTACTGTGGATACAGGGAAGAAGATACCACATGGTACACGTAACAGTCTTTTTTAAGACATGGGAAATCAGTGCACTGAGAGATCACGAGATCCGCCTCTAACGGATAATGTGAAGTATATGCAATTGCAGCGAGCAGATAATGTGAGATATTATACAAAATGTGTTAACAAATATGAATTTGATAGTAAACTAGATAAACTTTCACTAGTTAAACTCCTTAAACAGCTTAAATCTGATGCAGGAGGTCAGGCAAAAAAGCAGCACCAACTAGGCATACCTCAAGCACACAGGTGGATTGAGGAAGCAAATTGTAGAAAAACAGAAGCTTAGAAACTCAAAAACATTTTTTTAGACAACATAGTGAAAGGTCTGACAGACAGAATCTCTGAGAAATGAAAACTTAAAGCAGACTGAACTTGCATTAGAATGCTTTAAACAACAATTAAAAAATGCATTTTTAAAAGGTTGCATTGCCTCTATCAGTAGCTTTATTACAAAGCATATGATAGATCACCGAACAAGCAGGCTGCAAGCCTTACTTGAGTATGCTAGACATGCTGAAAGACACTTTAATAGTAAAAAGAAAAAAAAGGCACAAGTCTTCACTGCTGAAGACGGAGCTGAAGTATTTGTATTACAGTCAGGTAAAAAGGGCATCTAGCTAGGGACTGTAAACAAAATAAGAAAGCAATGACAGAAGATAAAGGAGATGAGGACTGACTATATGATAGTGATAACAATCAAAAATCATCAGGAAAGGTTAATAAACAAAAAGAAAATGTGAATGTAGTAGAGGGAATAGAGGAAGTACAAACAGATGTAGAGGATAAAAATGAAAATGAAATTTTAGATTTAGCATTGTTGAGCCTGGAGCTCTACCTAGCAGATACAAAACCAGAAGTGACACTTCTGGTGGAGGGAAGGGAAGTCAAATTCCTGTGTGACTCAGGAGCGTCACGGACTTTGATACACCCCTCCAAGTTACCAGAACATTCTGAATCACCTGATTATATATTAGTAAAAGCAGCAAATGAACAGCTATACAGGGAACCACTCTCCCATAATATAGCAATAACTGACCCTGTTTCAGGTATGACTCAGAAAAATAAAATTGTAGTTTCTGCAAAATATCCAGTAAACCTACTGGGAAGAGACCTTATGCAGATATTTGGCATAGCAGTAGTTCCTACCATGCAGGGTATGGAGGCACAAAGACAAATGGATGTTTTTTTGTGGTGTGATCGGAGGGTGAAGCCTATTATTGGTACAGCCAGGACCTAGTTACTGGTCCAGGGGCAGTAACCAAAGAACTGATGAACGTAGCCATCAGTAAGGTACCCTCCCTTGACACTGATCAGCAGCATTTGTTACATTGTACTCTATACTACTGTAAGCACACCGGGACCTGATAAGGAATATGAACAAGAATTGTTCAAAAAATCCTGCTAACAGATTAATATTACGAACTTTATATTGGGATACTGAGGGAAACAGTGTAGTAAGCTGTTCATTACCTCAGGAATTCGTGAAATTGTATAAGTCCAATAGACTGCCACATGTCAGCTTGACAAAAAACAAAAGTGTTAAATGGGCAGACTTAGAAAAAAGGTAACAAAATGGGAAAACAGACTGATTTAGAAATGTCAGGACAAGGGATACAAAAACAAAAACTGAATTGGTTGACACAGACACATACAGCTGTACACTTGCAATCTAGTGAGGACAGCTGATTAGCATTTTTATTAAAAGAAAAAGAAGAGGCCTTGTGTAAAATTCCAACAACTCTGTGGTCAACAGGCAAGTTAGATGTAGGGCTTATTCAAACAGCAGGACCAGTTACAATTACCCCAAAGTCAGCTTTTAGACCACAGAAAAGACAATACCTTTTGAGAAAGGATGCAGAAGTAGGAATTAAGCCTATAATAGCAGCATTACTCAAAAAGGAGTACTGGTAGAATCTCCTGATTCACCATGTGATACACCCTATTTCCTGTTAAAAAAGCAAATGGGGAATGGCAGATGGTACAAGATTTATAAGCTGTAAATAATGCAGTAATACCTAGAGCACCTACGGTGCCAGACCCACATACTTTGTTGAATGATTTAAAACCGCAACAGAAGTATTTCTCTGTGGTAAATATTAGCAATGCTTTCTTTTCAATACCTATACATCCTGATAGTCAATATTGGTTTGCATTTACATTTCAGGGTAAAAGGTATACATATACTCGACTACCACAGGGATATTGTGAGAGCCCAACAATATTTGCACAAGAAATAGCTAGCAACCTGGCAGGGTTTACCCCACCGGGAGGTTGTCAAATTCTACTTTATGTAGATGACATCTTGCTAGCAGCACCCAGCAGCAGTGCAGGGTGGATACAGTAGCATTATTAAAATTTTTAGCAATACAAGGACACAAAGTAAACAAAAGTAAGTTACAACTTTGGAAAAAACAGGTTAGATACCTGGGATATGTGATATCCAATAAAGGTAGAATACTAGATAAAGGAAAAAAAAAAAAACAGCAATTTTGCAAGCACCCAAACCAACAACTAAGAAAGAAATAATGTCTTTCTTAGGTACAACTAATTTTTGTTGGAGCTGTGTACCAAATTATGCTTTGAAATCTGCTCCACTGACTGATTTGATATATAACACACCAATGGCAGCACAAGATATTTTACAATGGACAACAAAAGCAGAAATGGCTTTCTGTAGGTTGAAGCAGTTAATAGCTTCTTCATTAGTTTTAGGACTTCCAAATTATCACAAACGGTTCTTTCAGACCGTAGATTGTAAGCAAGGGTACATGACATCAGTATTAAAGCAACAACATGGGGATAAGCAATGCCCCATAGCTTACTATTCATCACAGTTAGACCCAGTGGTGCAATCTTTGCCTCACTGTGTACAAGCAGTAGTTGCAGCAGCAATGGCAGTGCAGGCTTCAGCCTCAGTGGTGTTATTCCACCCTCTCACATTGAGAATCCCTCATGCAGTTGCAATAATTCTGCTACAGGAAAAGTTGCATACTTTTCTCCTGCTAGACATCTTTCATGTATAACTATACTGCTGAGCCAACCTCATATGACAATTGAACGATGTATGACATTACTTCCAACTCCTGCGGTGGGCACACCACACAGCTACCTGCAGGAAATTGAACAGTTAGCTTTACCTAGACAAGATCTTACAGATATGCCCTTGAATGATGCTGAGGTGACATATTACGTGGATGGCTCATGCAGAAGGGGTCCTACAGGGAAGAATCTGGTGAGGTATGCAGTAGTTACAGACACTGAAATTTTAAAAGCACAAACTTTGCCACACAACTTGTCTGCTCAAGCAGCAGAACTGGTAGCTTTGACAAGAGCATGTACTTTAGCAAAAGACAAAAAAGTGAACATATATACTGATAGTCAGTATGCTTTTTCTACAGTACATGTGTTTGCACAACAATGAAAAAAATAGAGGAATGATTACATCCAGTGAAAAACCTATTAATCATGTGCAATTTATTTTGGAGCTATTAGCATCTATTCAGTTACCTACCAAAGTAGCTATTTGTAAATGTGTAGCTCATACAAAACAACAGGATAAGATTTCAAAAGGTAATGCACGAGCTGATGCAGCTGCAAAGCAAGCAGCCTCAGACTCAGAAACTTTATTTTTGAATGAGGAATTACAACCCTCTGAGATTTTAGATTTAGACATGTTAAAAACAATGCAAATGCTTACTACAAAAGCAGAAAAACAAAAATGGGTAAAACAAGGTGCAATTTTTGAGAATGGACTGTACATTTCCAAAGGGAAAAAACAATATTGCCGTCTAATTTATTTAGATATGCAGCTTTGTTGAGCCATGGGCAGAGCCATGTCTCAACAGGGGGGATGGTACAGTTAGTAAATAGAATATTCCAAACATATGGATACATAAATTATACAACAAAATTTCGTGCAGCTTGTCATACTTGTAACAAGCACCATGCACAAGGAGCATTTAAAAACAAGCAAGGAAGTTTTCCTATACCACCATACCCATTCCACACTATTTGTATGGATTTCTTAGAATTAAATAAATGTAAAGGGTTTGACTCCCTCTAAAATGTTTTTTGGGAGAACATATTATGTGCCTCAGTGGAAAGCTCTCGTGCCTGCAGAGCAGGAGGCTGACAGTTCATTAGCTAATTATATAAAGAAACTGTTAATGAATAAATCTGTTTTGCAGTTTAACTCTTTTTCAGATGAAAGACAGAACAAACCGGTAAAGAACTTTCAATCTGATAAGAACTTTGTGACTGATACACAAGGGCAAAATGGCCAAGAGTAAAGCAAATAGAAAAGCAGAGCAACCCCAGAACTATTGCATAATTATTTTGTTAGCTGTGCATTTGTTGACTATAAGTGTGACAATTTTTCTCTTATTGTGGTTTTTCCTGCACTCAACCACACGAGTGAAAGTGAGAAGACGTGATGAACTGTTTATAGACTGGCATCCAAATTTTAACACATACCTGGCCATGAAACGTGTGTATGCAGAGACTATGAACATTTCAAATTGCTGGGTTTGTACAGCTATACCAACAGCATATGGAGGACTGTTAATGTCTGCTGTCCCTCTGGGGATAAATGAGACTTGGGAAAATTTGCTTTTTGATACAGGAACTGTGAGATCACAGGACAAAATAGCTTTATTTTTACCTGTCACACAAAAAGGAGTTGTATGTTTCTACAAAAGTGATACCCTCCAGGTGGGCTGGAGTAATTGTAATATAACAATGTCTTATAAATGTTACATTAAAGTCAGAAGTGGGGGTACTGTTTGTAATACTAACTATGATTCATATCTGAGTTCAATGAAAACTACATTAAATGCAGTACATGACAATCCAGTCTTAACTAAACAATTGTCTATTAAAGATAGGAAAATGTTTCATGCAGGGATAACACGTATTAGTACCAAAGTAATGATTTTATTTGTGGGAAAAAGGCATATGAATGGTTACCTGAGAATTGGTCCGGCAGTTGTTTTTTGGGTTATCTGGTTCCAGCAATAAGACATACTGCAGAATTACCTTTGGGTAAGATATGAAATGTAAGGGAAACAGCTCGAAAATCTGAAGGTCCAGTTAAGAAACCTGTGAATCCAGTTGGGAAGATCGAAGCTGGTTGGAAAGACCATAATTCAGTAAAAGACAAAAATAAATTGACTCGTATGGACTTGGGCAACAGTGTTATATCCTGGGCAGGAATACTACCAGCCTATGGAGCAGTCAAATCGATCTGGGAGCTGAGGAAGCTGTCAAGATTTCTCGAAGTAATGAGTAATGCAACTTTTTCCGCGCTAGAATTGGTGACTGATGAACTGAATGCAATGAGAACTGTTGTGCTACAAAATCGAATGGCTCTTTACTTCACCCTAGCGGCAAGAGGTGGTACACGAAGAAGAATGCTGTGCTTTTATCCCTGAGAATCGTCACGAGACAAATAATCACCTAGAGGTAATTCAGCAAGTATCAGCAATGACTAAACCAGGCCCAAACCCACTGATGGACTTTTTCCAGAATCTGTTTGGGGGGTGGGGTTCCATCCTATTGAACATTTTAATTGCTATTTGTGTGGGTATACTCCTAATGGGAGCATGTGTTTACTGCGGAATTCCCTGCATGAAAAGATTAATCAAAGATTTTGTTGATATATCTGTTATTGAAACTTTTTACCAAGATTTTGAAATTGAAAGATTGATTTCAGATGATGCTTTTTCTGAAGTATAGATTAAATGACTTGCCTAGTTAAAAGTCCTTAAAGGAAAAGGCTAGGAAACGAAATAATATTGTTTATGTTTCTGAATAGAATAAAAAGAATTAAAAGGAGGGAGAATGTTAGAAAAATATGTACTTAAACATATATGAAGTGCTAGTTTAGAAGCAAATAGTATGTAATGCATTTTATTCTATTTTACAATATGGCAGTAAGAATGATCTTACATGTAATTGCTTGGAGCTTTAGAGCTGCAGTGTGATTGAACTCTGACCCTGACAGTAGCCAGCTCAGCAAGCTTATGTCTTTTACTAACTAGCTGCTGGGTCAGGGAAAAATAAATGTATTTAGCTTTGAGATCTTTCTTCCTTTCCCTGAGATGGTTGGCCTTGTGAATCTTATCAGAGATAAAAGTACAGCTGCTAAGACAAAGGAGCATATTAAGAAATTAACCGAGTATTGTATTCGAGTAGAACCGGAACCTTGAAAGAGCAACATTTACAGAGAGACATTATGACTGACCAGGTGCCTTGCA
Source organism: Protopterus annectens (assembly GCF_019279795.1). NCBI lineage: Eukaryota > Metazoa > Chordata > Ceratodontiformes > Protopteridae > Protopterus > Protopterus annectens. The sequence goes on from NC_056741.1 coordinate 79,447,785, forward strand.
AGGCTGTATTATTCTCATGGGAAAGTTTTTAAAAAGTATAACCTCAGCACTTTCTTATGAATAGAATATTGTAGACTGTAATGATGTAAGTGCCCTGTGACTGACCACGTCAGTAAGGTGGGCAAAGCTGATTGTAAATAGTATAAAAAGATGTATACTTCCTGAATGTAATTAGTCAAAACTCTATACTTGTTTTGTATAGTTTTTTGCCTCCTGGTGTACACTAGTAAAACGTTTTGAACTTGAGCTTCCTGTGTTATTGACTGTCATTTTGAAAAGCCTAATGATTTTTACAGTCTGATTTTAACAATTTATTTGACACTTGCCATCATCCATGGCTTTGGTGACTGTTTTGAAGAAGGCGACCAAGTTTAACAGGCATGATCTCCCTTTGACAAAACCAAACTGTGTGGGGTCAAATGTTTGGAGGTTGCCAATGTTCTTGTTTATAAGGTCCATGATAATGCATTCCATGGATTTGCAGATCAGGCTAGTTAGGCTGATGGGCCTGTAATTGCTTGGGTCAGCTGATGCTCCACCTTCGTGCAGAGGGGTGACAGTGGTTGTTCCCCATTCTGCTGGGGCAAAGCTGGTGCACAGGCTTTGGTTGAATATGGTGCCTAATGGAGTTGAGAGCTCTTCCCTAAGTTCAAGTAGGACACAGCCAGGGATGTTGTCCCATGGAGGCTGTATTTTTTTACTTTGAGAGGGCATTAGTAACCTGCTCCCTGGTGATGAGGGGAAGGGGCAGGTGCTGGGGATGTCCTGGTTTACTGATGTGAAGTTTTCACTGAACTTGTCTGCCAGCAGGTTGGCTGTATCTATGGTGTTTGTGGATGTGGAATTCTTGACCACCATTTCATAGCAGATTTGGGAGTTACCTTTGAGATTGTGGATGTATGTGGAGAAGGTCTTGTGATTGTCCTTAGTGGGTGTGGCCAATTTGGACTCGAAGTTAGTCTTAGAGGATTTCACCAGTGACCTTATTTGCTTGTTCAGACAAAGGAGAGATTGCTTCCAACTTGATACCGGCTCCTTCTTGGTCCTGTACAGCAATCTTTTTCCTTTTATTATAGAGTCTGTTTATTGCTGCTGTCCACCAGACAGGTTTAATCTTCCTTGAGGAAGATGATTTGGTCCTGTCAGGTATTGCTGAGTCCATGCAGCTATATAGGTGCTCATATAGTTGTTTGGTGTAGGCTTGGACATTAGTGCTTGTTCCAACTGAAGAGATGGTGGCTGTGAAGCTGCTTATACCTGCTCTCATGAGGTTATAGTCAGCTTTGGAAACGTTTTTTTGTTAGACCCTGGCAAGGGGGGGAGTCAGGGGAGATGATGACTTTGAAAGTGATTGCTTTATGGTCGGATCTTACCAAGGAGAATGACACTGTAGAGGTACTACAGTGGCTACTCATGTTGGTTAGTACCAAGCCCAGGATGTTTTCACCTCAGGTGGGGGTGTGGACCAGCTGATCCAATACATTGGCATTGATGAATTCAAGGAATCTCTAAGCGTTCATGTTTGAGCTAGAATAGGTCTTCCACTCTAAGATTGGGTAGTTAAAGTCACCCAGCATCAGGGTAGAGGGTTGAATCTTGGTGGATTCAAGTAAGTCCAGATAGGTGGAGTGGACCTCCTGAGTCATGATTGGGGGTCTGTAGCTAGCTATGATTTGAATAGGCGTTTTGTCAACATTTAACTGCACCTGGATTGTCTCCTGTGTGTCATACTGTTTGACCAGCCTGGAAGTGTGTATGTCTGTGATAAATATTTAAAACTCCACCTCTTCTGGCTTTTTAGCCCACTGTTTGGGGTCTGAAAGTATGGTAGGACAAGTGACCTGGTAAGGCTGGAGTACTATGTGCAGCTATGAACCATGTTTCCGTGACTGCACAAATGTCAGCATCTTCCAGGGTGAGGAATGCTTGCAATGAGTGCAGTTTCATGTTAAGACTCCTAACATTTAGCAGCATGACCTTTAAATTTCATTTAGAAGAATTTTTCACATTGGTAATTTTGTCCTCATGACATTGCCTAAAAAAGGCACTATGGGGGAGGCAAGAGCCTTTGCCAGAAGCCTGAAACCCAGGGGAAACTGATGAAGGCCATCTCTGACAAAGCATCATGGTCTGTCAGTCATCTTTTTCCAGGCTGTCAGGTACTGGATCCCCTTGGAATGACACCAGAAACTAAGCCAATTGTTAAAGTCAGTCATTTTTGTGTCTAAGGGCAGGAAGGGTGGGAGGTGCCCCCCCCGTCTGCTAAGGCTTCTCAGATTGCTTTGATCCAGAAGCCTCCTTTATCTGATAAGCCTGCTTCTCTTTGTCAATTTGCACCCCCCACCTTTAGCACAAGTTTTGCTAGCCCTTTGGCTCTCCCTTTGTCTTCCACATTGGTGTCTCATCACTTCAGGCTCTTAGGTTCTTTCTGTCATCCATCAGGGGTTACTTCAATATATAGAAATCTCTCCCTCCTTTTTCAGGGATTCTTCAACCTCCTCTAGAGCAGCTTTCTCATTTCCCAGAGGTCCTAGGGTCCCTTTTGAACCAAAGGGCCATTTAACCTGTCCCCCTTCTCAAGTGGAATGGGGTTTTTATTCTAGGATGTTGCTGGTTCCTCAAAAGGAGGGCACTTATAGACCTATTTGGGGTCTCTCCCAGCTTAACATCTTTCTACAGATCCCTTCTTCTTGGCTTGTGCTTAGTGTTCAAACTCTGTTTCCTCTTTTATTACCCCAGGCTTTCCTGGTGTCCCCAGATCTGAAAGATGCTGACCTTTGTATTCCTATTCACCCTGTCTTCAGGACGTTTTTACATTTCTCTGGATCTTCCTCTCATGTTCAATTCTGTGCTCTCCCTTTGGGCTCTCTACTGCCCAAGGGTATTCACAAAACATCTAGTTCCTGTGATTACCTTCTGCAGGCTCCAAGGCATTCAAACTTTTTCTTATCTAGATGACCTGTTGATTCATGCACCTTTTCCCAGTTGATTGTTGCAGCATCTGCATTTCACCATCTCTCTTCTTCAAAGTCTGAGGTTTACTAACAACTTCCAAAAGTCTGTACTGACTTCTTCTCAGGATCATGTGTATCTGGGTTGCAGGATTCAGACGGTACCTATGTTGGCCTCTCTTCTGCCTCCAAAGGTTTTGTCATTGACAGCCTTCTTTCAGACAGCCATGCCAGCCAGGAGATTTCTTTTGGCCCTGGGATTCATGGCCTTGCCTATTCCATTGCTTCCTCTTGCTGGACTGCACATGTGGAAACTTCAGTGGTACCTCAAGTCAGTTTGGCTGCAGCATCATCACCCTCTTACTTTCAAGGTACCTCTCTTTCCCTGTCTCAGGAAGGAATTCAAGTGATATATTCTCCAGTTTTCTCTCAACCCCGGGTGGCCCATTCAGCCTCCAGTCCCTTCTGAAGAGCTGTTCACTGATGCCTCGGACATGGGGTGGGGGGCATTTCTGCATCACTTGAAAGTTCAGGGTCTTTGGCCACCCATCAGCAGTCAGACCACATCAACATCAAAGAGTTGCAACTCATAATGTCTTCTTTGAAAAGAATCCCACTTAAAGAATTCCATCATCCTAGCAATTGTGCCCCCAAAGGACAATTCCTCGAAAGTAGACTCGGGGTTATCAGACTCCTCATCATAACTGTAAGCCAAAAATGAAGGCATCTGAGAAACATTGGACAAAGACCCTCACCCCACAGGGAATCCTCATCCAAAGAACCTGGTTCCATAAACCATTTAGGAGGAGTCAAGGTCCAAGAAGGAATAAGCCCTGAGTAAATTCCTTCCATTCCCTTTGAGGGTTCAAAGGAGAAAGTAAACCATGCTTCAGCTTTTGTAATTTATAAGAGGGGGCATTGGCTCTAACAAACACCAGGTTACAACCCATGGTGAGATCTGAGAAGGGCAGCTGAGACATTCTCCCTGACCAATATTTGTAAAATCCCTTTAGGACCCTCCAAGATAAGAAACCATGATTTCCTACAGATGTTCAGAGCAGACACCTCAGAGGATATGCAAAACAATGGATCCAGTCTGGCCTCCTGTGGGGTTAGGGCAGAGGAATCTGATGTAAACACCAAATGAAGTACACAGCTATCACCTGGTTGTAGATGGATGTCTGGTGGAGGCCGGACACCTAAAGAATACGGCAAAGACTTCTAGGTCTTCTTCTTGCCTAGTGGGAGTATCTTGTGATTAAAGGATTCTGTCATTGTACCTTGGGCCAACTGTCTAAGCCTTTGGTTTTCCAGATAAATGACCAGAGAAGACAAACAACTTCTGAGTGTCTTAGGCACAAATGCCTTACAGATACTACAAGAAGTATAGTCATGGGAAGCACCCAAACAAAGACACTGTTGGTGACAATCCTTATGGGGAATCTGCCTTTCACTGATATTTTCCCCTCTTGGATGACATGAACTTCCTGGTAGTAATAATATACAAGATCAAGAAAGTTAGGAAAGAAACAAAAATAACCCCAATGGGACACTTATCTGGTGCTGCAAAATACAATACAGCAGCAAAAAACTCCAAATCAACTGTCAACAACAGCATTCAAACTGGCGGCAAAAGAAGTTCTAGGTAGTTGTGTCCATACATCCCTTTTATGCCCTGTGTTCTGTGTGGGGAGCAGAAATGTGAAGTACAGAGAAAACAAGATCCTTTAATCTAATGTACATTGGCGAAGCATAGGCTGCCCAGGAAGAGACATCCCTTATATTTAGGAAGACTGCAACAGGGATATGGAAGGACATCATGAGAAGCTAAGCACATAAAAAATACGTCATGTCAGACCTTGCGCCATGAGAAGTTAACTACATAAAGAAGATGTCATGTCAGGCATTGAAACACAGGAAGCTAATTACATAAAGAAGATGTCATGTCAGATCTTAAACCATGGGAAGTTAACTTCATAAAGAAGATGCCATGTCAGACCTTGAACCATGGGAAGTTAACTACATAAAGAAGATATAATGATGTCATGTCAGGTGTTGAAACACAGGAAGCTAATTACATAAACATGTTGTGTCAGACCTTGAAACTCCATCATCACTGATAATCATGTTGCAACAGCAGTCAATAAATCTTTCCATCTGGCATAACTGATGAAAAAGCATGTTTCCATTTGATCCAATGAAATCATTGCCTCTATATATTTTGCACCTGAGCTGTGAGATCTTTAACATACACCTGAAATACCGCCAACTCTGGCAGATGGGATCTTGATTTAATGTTTCATTCTAAGGGTGACACACTCAGGAATGCATTAGGACAAAAGGAGATACTGCCAGCACAGTTAGCTGGAATTTTGTAAATAATTATGTCATTGGTGACTATCAAAATGATTTATACAAAATGCTTGTGTTACAAATGTATTGGAGCTGTATGTCATGTGCATATCAAACTGCTTGCACAGATCTGTGTGTTGAAAAGGTATTTGTATAGTGCTGTGTTTGAAATGTAACCACAGTGAGCCATACTGGAAGACAAACAGAAATGTACCTGCACTATTGTAACTGTTTAAATGTATATGCTTAATTGAGGAAACTGGAGGGTTAACCACAGTCCAGCAAACTTTAGAAAAATATCTGAAATTAAGTTACTTTATAGGCTACGCAATAAAGAGGCTATCTCTCATGTTTTCAATGCAGCCAGAGACACAAAGTTTATACTAGGAAGCTTTCTGTATTGTCCTTGGAGTGAACTAATTGCGACTTTTGAAGCATGAAGGAATGCAATTGTTTTATGATGTCCAGCATCTGTTAGAGATTTGAGCAAAAGACATTTTCTGTATATTTTTATAGGTAGATCTTAAATGCTGCCAGCTTCTAGCAATGGGAGTTTTGGCCTGGAAACTTGAAGTCAGATGACCAGAAACAATGTCATTCTGCAAGCTATCCCAGCAGTAATATTTTAGATATTATTTTGAGAAGTCTCTGAGCGCGACGGAGCATTCTGTCTTAGACCTGACAACAAGAAGACTCATTCACTACAACATTTAGCTAGGGAATAGTAATTTTCTTATTATGACACTTTGTATTCCAAGGCTATGAATTTAGAATTAAATCTTAATGTTAAATGTATGAGAATATATGATGGGCTAGGTTTATATAATCTTTATGTATATGTTTAATACCTTGCATGCTATGTGTGGGTGAAAGAATTTCTGTATATGTATTTGCACTTGCACTTTAAGGTTAATTGAAGGCAGTTGTCTTTTTCTATATAAATGACTGCAATGGTGTTAGTAATTATCCCATGAAGGCTATAGCCGAGGTACCAGGAAGCACCAGTAAAAAATTGTGGCAGTCAACTGTGGCTCTGTATAATTTTTTTTTGCAGTTTTATTAATTTAGCATCATTTTGGTTGGTTATTTATGTATTGCGATGGCAGCAGGAGCCTCAACGGGAACTTCGATGTCAAACATGCAGTCTGAAAATGGCCAGTTTAATTTTGCCAAGTTTTGGAAGGATAGAGAGGAAAGGTTCATTGTGGTTGATCCTTGGACTGTTAATGAGGATGAGCTGCATGGAACTGACTTTGAGAAATTAGAAAAACTTATAATAAAAGAGCTAATGCTCTTTTATGATACTCGATTGTTGGAAAAGTATATTGCATCCAGTTTAACACCATGTGGTCTGAAAGTGGATCGTTTACCTGCTTTTAATTTTGTGGAGGATGAAATGGATTTGTTGGAAGAATGGGAAACTGTATCACTCACTTGTACCCTTGGTTGGCTTAAAATGTTAGTCAAGTATAACCTGAGGACAAGTGAGAAAGTGCGGGCCGAGATTTTGCATTTGCAATAGAGTTTGAGTGCAGCAATTCCGGAGGATTTGTTTGTCAGCAGAAGGAAGAATATCAGGTCCAAATTGAGTAAAATCGAATCGGAGATTATGCAATGTAAGAAGAGAAAGCTGGAGCGGGTATAATAAAATGGCTCGTGATTTGTTGAGTGATGAGAAGACTTATCATAAATTGTGCGATGACCCATTGTTGGAGTTTAACACATCCCTTCTAGAATTGTTGGAGAGGGGAAAAGCTGAGATTTTTCACGTGTTCTGATGTAAAAAGGTTGTATAGCAAAAATCCAATGGTTGCTAGATTTTTCACTATTCTCAAAATACATAAAATTTTGGAAAATCCCCCAGGAAGGCTGATTATTTTGGGTGTGGTGGCATATATTCAAAATGTAGGGATTTATTTGGATAAACAGTTAAAAAAACTGTGGTAAAAATAGAATCCCACATTAGGAATGGTAGAGAGTTTTGTGACATTGTAAGGGGTATGGAGTGGAAGGATAAATTTTATTGGGCTAGTATGGATGAGAGAGCACTCTACACTAGCATCAGCAACACTCACGGTTTAGCGGCAGTACACGGGATCTTAGGGGAAGGTCACAGAACAAATTACATTTTGCATTTATTAGAATTTTCCCTGACTCATAATTATTTCAAGTTTGAGAAAGAATTTTTCATACAAAGGTATAGTACTGCTATGGGGGCATCATATGCCCCATCCTATGCCATAATATTTATGGGTCACTTCAAGAATTTGTTTGTCTACAGTACTAGTTTCTTTATTGAAAAGGTAGTAATATACAAGTGATATATTGATTTAATATTCATTTGTAGGGGTAAAGTGGAAGAATTTGATGAGTTCATGAGGGGATTGGAAAGAAATTCATGTGGTCTCAGTTTCATTCATAGAATAGACAGGACAAAATGCAAATTTTGGATTTGGAGCTATTTGTTGGTAAAGATAGGAAAATTCATTATAAGCCATATTATAAAGAGACTGCAGCAAATAATTTTCTTTTGGCATCAGGTATGCATCCTAAACATTTGTTGGATTCATTACCATATGGATAATTCAAGAGAATTTTCCATAATACATTGGATAAAGTAGGGCTAGATGGTGAATTTCTGAAGGTGAGAACTACATTGTTAAGCAGAGGCTATAGCTCTGATGTCTTGTTTGAAGCCGAGTCTGAGGTCAAAGCATCTCACTGTGCTACAAATTCACAAGGTCATACGATAGGGAAAAAGGAGGTGGGGAAAATAGAATTTTTTTTAAAATAAATTTTCCCCTTTCTCTGAGAGTTTGAAAGGATTGGTAAGAAAAGTTTGACCTATTGTTCTGGATGGGGAAGACAGTAATAGTGGTTTGTTCCCAGATAAAGTTATTTTTTCACATAGTAGATTTTTGAATCTGAGGGAGCTGTTAAATAAAAACAAACCAAGTAGTAAGGGTTCCCCTGCCCATGTGGAAAATGTAAAATATGAAATAGGGTTAAAAATTTAAATGGGACAAAAATCAACACTAGGACCTATAGTACATCTGGTAATTTTAATCGTGGCACTTGTGGGGTGGTTTATGCAATTGGATGTGGTTGTACCCCCATCAAATGGTACATAAGGCAAATAAAAAGAGCAGTTAATAAACATATTATGGAACATTTGGGGGACATTAGACATAAGAGGGTTGATAGTCCAGTAGCTCATCACTTTCATGCAGCACATGGGGGATCTGAGGCGAGCTTGTTTTACAGTGTTCTAGCTAAACCCAATTGTGTGCAAAGAGATGACTTCATTGCTATTTTATTACGTTTGGAGGTGAGATTCATTATTAATTATGACACTTTGTATCCCAAGGGTATGAATTTAAAATTAAATCTTAATGTTTAAATGTATCAGAATATATGATGGGGTAGGTTTATATAATCTTTATGTATATGTTTAGTACCTTGCATGCTATGTGTGGGTGAAAGAATTTCTGTATATGTATTTGCACTTGCACGTTAAGGTTAATTGAAGGCAGTTCAAGTTTTTGTATATAAATGACTGCAATGGTCCTAGTAATTATCCCATGAAGGCAATAGCTGAGGTACCAGGAGGCACCATTAAAAATATGTGACAGTCAAGTGTGGCTCTGTGTAATTTTTTTTTTTTTCGCAGTTTTATTCATTTATTATCATTTTGGCTGGTTATTTATGTACTGTCTAGAGATATTTAAGTTTTGAGAGTACTTGCATATTTATTTGGTGACACTGTGAGGGCCACTCCTAATAGCCTTGTTCTTGGTCAAACTACAATTTGTGTTAATATTAATATTACAGAGTAAGATTGGACACCCTTTGTTAAGGTCCTTAAAGTCGCTGATTAAGAGTTGACTGGTGGCAGTGGTAATTACATTATAGCCTGGGCAGAAGGGTGCATCGCTAGTAATCCTGTGTCAACCTCTCCCAGGTGTGTGTGTGTGTGTGTGTGTGTGTGTGTGTGTGTGTGTGTGTGTGTGTGTGTGTGTGTGTGTGTGTGTATGTGTGTGTCTGTGTGCATGTAAATCAAACCTCAAAGAGTGTGTGTGTGCCAGGTGGTTGGACAGAAAAGGTGCTGGAGGTCTTGGCTTGGTCACTCAACTGAGATCTAACTCTATAGCTGTGCCAGTGGAGAGTCTTACTGGGGATCTGGAGAAAGAGAGAGAAACCAGCCCCGGACTGACCATCATCTCTGTGTGATCTAAAGGGAAATTGCACTTGAAGCAGAGAGCTGCATCTGGAAATACTGTGTGTGTACCTGTTATCCTCTCAGTGAACGTCTCCTACTGTTGCCAGTGGTGAGGATTGAGGCTCCTTGATTATTAATCCAGTGGAGGGTCATCACATGCAGTACTTCCTTTTGTTGCACTGCAGTATCAGTAATTGATCTACCTGATGTGGGAATGGAACCCACATCCTTCTGCACCAAAGGAGCGTGTGCTACCTGCTACTGGCACTGCTAATATACCTATAAAATATGCATTATACACACACACAGTGTGTGTGTGTGTGTGTGTGTGTGTGTGTGTGTGTGTGTGTGTGTGTGTGTGTGTGTGTGTGTGTGTGTGTGTGTGTGTGTGTGTGTGTGTGTGTGTGTGTGTGTGTGTGTGTGTGTGTGTGTGTGTGTGTGTGTGTGTGTAATATATCTAGATATTAACCTTTATGTGATACATACATAAATACAGACATTTCAAGCACAGACATTTATACCCTTCTAGCCTGCCAATATACCAAAAGTGTTTTTACCGTAATAAGTGTCCAGACTGTTCTAAAAGCATCTAAAGTAGTGCTTGCCTTAATGTAATTTGGTAGTTTATTCAATGCATCAGCTGCTCTCTCAGAGAAACAATTAGTACATTTCTCATTCATAGGTTCATACTAGGCTTACTGCCCTTGCAAGCCATTTTAAGCCTAGCCAATTATCCCTTGTGAGACTCAAACCCTGTACTTTGGGTTTGTAAGTCAAACACCTTAACCATTAAGCCACCCTCCTAACCCACTATTGGAGCGGATATAGAATCTTCTACACAGGTTGTCTGATGATTCCCTACTACTTCTTGATAATCCTAAAATTCCCAGTTATTTTTCTCTAAATTCCATATACACATGAATAAGGTCTCCTCATAAATATCTCTGTCAGAACTGTACAAGTTCAGCTATTTTAGTCTTTCATAATACATTAAATGTTCACATCCATGGATGCCCTTAGTATATTTCCTCTGTACTCTCTCCAGTTTACTCATGCATGCTTTCTTGTAAGGGTTTCATATTGTTATTTCATACTCAAGTCTGGGCCTAGTGGAACTAACAATGTCATCATTTCAGATTTTCTAGACTTTATAAATGTTTTTATTCAACCTATAGTCATATAACTAGCATTAACCAATTGGTTGATATGATCAGAAAAACTCAAAGCTGACCTACTCATATACCCTGGTCCTTAAATGAATCTACAGTTTCAATCACTGTGTGCTGTATTAAATATTCATCTTTTAATTATGTCTCCCAAATCTCACATGCTTAGTTTTTGAAGCATTTATCACCATATTATTTTCCTGTGTCCAAATGATTGCTGAAATTTACATAAATTGCATTGCAGTGCAATTTTTTATTCATAGCTGTTATTACATTATTATACAACATCATTTTACAGCTGGTAATAGATCTATTTTCAACATATGCATGCTGCTATATGGTTCCAAGTCCCAACCTTTCCAGTTCTGACAATGATAATACTAACGTCTCCATTATTTTTCTACAGCATGTAAGCAAACTTAAAGGTCTGTATGACACTGGGTTTTTCCTAATCCTCTTTCCCTGAAAGAAGGGTTTAACAAGTGCATGTCTCCAGTCTTGAGGAATCTCCCCATATTTATTCAACCTAGTAAATGATAGATATAACGATACTGTAAGTTCTTTCTGAAGTGTTCTCAGGTTATTACCAATTCGATTGTCTTCCTGTACCCTTGTTTGGATCCAGTTTGCAGTGTTCTTTTTCAATATAATCTAGTCTGACCAAACAAAGTGCTACAACTGGTGCAGCAAATGCTCCACTCCAATACTTGTAGGTAAACCAACAGTGAATGGAGTCAACACACAGCTAAATACGCACTGTTCATTCAGCAGTAAAAACGACAGTAAAAGTGATTAAAACATAAACCTTTACTTCATATAAAAAATAATAAAATCAGTAAGCGCTTTCACAACTCTCCTTGTTGCTTCATCAGACCAATTTACCATTTCTAAAACTTATTTTATACTATCTCATTAAAAACCCACCAATCCAGCTCAATTAATTCAAACTTAGCACCAAAAACTAACCTATCACAAAATGCATATCAAAACATTGTTTTCTTTCAGTTTGCAATAAGTGTATAGCAGTAAAGCATTCTTTACATTTAGTTTATAAAAAAAATCAGAACCTCACCAATACTTTCTTGCTTTCAGATGAGGTTTGATAGGAGTCCTTTCATTGAGACCACTGCCTTCTGTTGCCTGTAATGTGTGCAAGTGTTACGCAGACGTATAGTTGACATGTTAGATGATTGCCTTCTAAGCAGATGTATTGATATGGATTTATATATTTTTTAAAACTAGATTTTCCTCTGATACCATGCATCCAAGGTTTACCAAAAAATCATAAACATGTGAATGAACTACCCTTTAGGCCAGTAGTCTCAGGTAGACAATGGTCCACTGAATCATGTCAATACTCATTGCACAACACATTAGACAAGTTTTAAATAATTATATTTACATATTGAAAGACACAAGACATTCTTTGAATGACTTGTTTCAGTTTACTAAAAATTGTGATTTGTCAAGTTGCCTGTTAGTTAAAATGACGTTAAATCACTGTTTACTGCTATCCCAATGAGTATATGGTTTGTCTGCCTTTAAAAGGTATTTAGTTATATATGGTAAATAGATAATAGGTTTATAGGTTCATAGGTTCATACTAGGCTATCTGCCCTAGGGCATTTACAAACCTAGCCAGAGTGTGTTTGGCTGTCGCCACCCTTTGAATTGAGTTTACTGTGTCCTTTTTTGGGTTAGTTTACTGTGCCTCTGTCTAGTAGTGTGTCAGAAAAATATGTATTAATGTATATGTTTAGTGCTTATTAGAAGCTAAAAGGGTTAACACATTTCATTCTATTTTATGTACAGCTTGGTTTATATGAAACTACAAGATGTTTTTCAAACTGCAATATGCTTTCTGAAACTGCAAGATGATCTCTGACCTAGTATTTGCTAGCACAGCAAAGTTCGTGTTTATGCCTTTTGGAAATTCATTGAGAAGCAGGTGATTATCTGCTAGGTCAGGAAAATAATGAATAGAACAATACTGTTTTCTATAATGTTATTAAACTTGAACAATCAGCTCAGTTCGTGTTATGAGAACATGCACAGCTGCAGAAAAGAAAGATACATCAAACAAAGACTGCTTGAAGAAATGAACTATAGTCTGTACTTGCTTTGTGCTCAAATTAGCCATGGTACCTTGAATGGTAACACTGCATAGTGAGAAGTTGTATCTGACCAGTGGTCATCAAGGCCACGTTGTTTTTCTTAGGAAGTTTTTCATAAATTTGATAGTACAAGCAGAAAATCATGGACAAACAGCTGCTATGAAATAATATTGTAAGAACTTGTGATTTGTTATGTCAACTTAGTAGGCAATGTCTTCTAAGAAATGTATAAGAATGGCTTCACTTCCTAATTCTAGTTAGACAAACTCTGTATTAGCACGTTTTTGTCTCCTTGCTGCAAGATTAAAGTGCCTTAACCTGAACCTGCCGTGTATTGATCTTTTTGAAGTTGTTTTTTCCTTTGACAGATTGGTCCTTCAGACCGGAAACTCTCACTTCGCCTCAGGTCAGATGGGCCAGGTGGCATGAAACCATATGGTGAAGAAACCACATTGGTTCTTCTGTGCTGAAAGACCTCCAACTGAATTGTCATTCAAAAGAGGCCAGCCACTGTTCTGATCTGCGACTGGAGGACGAGTTAACGGTTTTCCCTCGAACCAGACGATCAATCATGGAGGCTCAGGTAGGGAGGAATTTACCTTTTTTTCTGTTTTAGATCAGGGACTAGATTACAGTATTTGTTTTGTCAGGGGATTTGTCTTGTACAGATCAGGGACAAAAAGATTGCTGTCTTGTCATAGATCAGGGAAACAGAATAGGTAGCAGTTATTCTAGATAAACTGTGAAAAAGAGAAATTGTGGTACCACATAAAATAAGAAGGGTTACGTAACATTTTAACAGTCAGAACAACATGGGAAATAAGTGCACAAAAAGATCCCAAGATCTGCCGCTAACTGAAGATGCAAAATATATGCAATTGCAACGTGCCGACAGTGTTAGGTACTATACAAAATGGGTTAATAAATATGAATTTGATGGCAAATTAGAAAAATCCTCACTTATTAAACTTGTCAAACAGCTTAAAACTGATGCAAAAGGTCAGGTAAAAAAGCAACATCAAGTAGGCATTCCTCAGGCACACAGGTGGATTGAGGAAGCAAACCGTAGGGAACAAAAGAGTAATAATTCAAAAGCAATGTTTCTAGATAAAGAGGACAATAACTTGGTAATAGCATCAGCCCCTCCGCCCCCTCCGCTTCCCTTACCAGAATATGAAGCGAATGGACAAGCTGGTCCACCTCCGCTATACCCGGCTGTCCCTGCAAAGCCAAAACCATTTTGTCAGAGATCCCGTCGAGACTAGGTCTCGAACACGTAACTTAAGAGGGGATATTGAGTTATATCAAATAAATAAAAATTCACGAGCTATGAGTGAAGAAGAGATATGTCCACTCATAGAAGTACCAAATCCTCAGGCAGGACAGGAAGGGCAGGACCCAACTTTCCTGGTATATAGACCGTGGACACCGGAAGACATCCGGAAAGCCACAGAGAGAATTCCCCATCAAAAAGTTAATTTTAGAAAATTCTTAGAAGACTTACAGGGCATGAGGTTAAGTTACCATTTAAATGGAGAAGAAGTAGAAAAAATAGTCAGACAAATCGTGGGACCAGATTGGCCCATGATCAGTGGCAACTAGAATCCCCGTGATGCAGAACACAAGCCACTCCCACATAGCAATGCAGAGCTGGATAACAGAGTGAAAGGTCTGACAGACCGAATCTCTGAAAAATGGCAGCCTAGGGCAGACTGGACTTGCATTAATCAATGCATCCAACAAGAAGGTGAAACTGTTGATAGGTATTATGCTAGATTATTAGAATGCTTTAATAACCATTGTGGAATGCAGGTACCTGAAGACCAAACACGATTCCCCATATGAGCAGCAGCTAAAGAATGCATTTTTGAAAGGCAGTATTGTGCCCATCAGCAGCTTTATTACAAAGCACATGGTAGATCACCATACAAGTAGATTACAGTCATTACTTGAATATGCAAGACATGCCGAAAGGATTTTAATAACAAAAAGACAAAGAAAACCCAAGTATTTGCTGTAGAAGATGGAGCAGAAGTTTTTGTAGTACAGTCTGGGAAAAAGGGCAAGAAAAATGCCCAGGGAAACAAACAATCTGATAAGCGATCAGAGGAGTTTGAAGAGAGAAAGAAAAGGGGTGAATGTTTTAAGTGTGGAAAAAATGGACATTTAGCAAGGGATTGCAAGCAAAACAAGAAGGTAGCCATGGAAGATAAGGAGGGTGAGGACTGACTATATGATAGTCAAGAATCACTAGAAGGGAGTAACCAAGAAAAGACAAATGCAAATGTGATAGAGAGAGTAGAGGATGTGATAGAAGAAATAGAGGAAGTGCAGGAAATCACAGATAGTGAAGAAAGGGAAATTTTAGACTTAGCATTATTGAGCCTAGAGCTCTACTTAGCAGACACGAAACTGGAAGTTACGCTTCTGGTAGAGGGGAGGGAAGTTAAATTTCTGTGTGACTCAGGGGCATCACGAACCCTGATACATCCTTCCAAACTACCAGAAAATTCAGAATCACTTGACTACATATTAGTGAAAGCAGCTAATGGACAGCTGTATCGGGAGCCACTCTCCCATAACATAGCAATAACTGACCCTGTTTCAGGGATGACCCAGAACAGCAAAATTGTTGTTTCTGCAAAATGCCCAGTGAACCTCTTGGGCAGAGATCTTATGCAGATATTTGGCATAGCAGTAGTTCCAACTATGCAGGGTATGGAAGCACAGCGACAAATGGATACTTTTGTAGTGCGACCGGAGGGTAAAGCATTTTATTGGTACAGCCAGGACTTGGTCACGACTGGTCTAGGGGCAGTAACCAAAGAGCTGATGAACGTAGCCATCAGTAAGTCCCCCTCCCTTGACACTGATAAACAGCATTTGTTGCACTGTACTCTGTATTATTGTAGCACACCAGGACCTGATAAGGAATATGAGCAAGAACTGTTTAGAAACCGTGCAAACAGATTAGTATTACGTAATCTGTACTGGGACACAGAAGGGAACAGTGTAGTTAGCTGTTCATTACCCCAGGAGTTCTTTGCACTTTATAAATCTAATCGATTACCATATGTAAGCTTAACCAAGGACAGAAATGTGAAATGGGTAGACCTAGGAGAAAAAGTCACAAGGTGGGAAAAACAGACAGAGTTAGAACTGTCAGAACAGGGAGTACAAAAGCAGACGTTGAATTGGATAACACAGACACACCCAGCTGTGCACTTGCAGTCTAGCGAAGACAGCTGATTAGCACTCTTACTAGAAGAGGAAGAAAATGCCTTACGAAGCATACCAGAAACTCTCTGGTCAACACGAAAATCAGATGTAGGACTTATTTGTACAGCAGGACCAGTTATTATCTCACCAAAGTCAGCATTTAGACCACAGAAGAGACAGTATCCCTTAAGGAAAGATGCAGAAGTAGGAATCAAACCTATAATAGCAGCTTTACTTAAGGAAGGAGTACTGGTAGAATCTCCCAATTCACCATGTAACACACCCTTATTTCCTGTCAGGAAAGCAAACGAATGGCGTATGGTCCAAGATTTACAAGCTGTAAATGACACAGTAATACCTAGAGCACCTACGATGCCACATCCACACACCCTATTGAATGATTTGAAGCCTCGACAGAAGTATTTTTCTGTGGTAGATATTAGCAATGCATTCTTTTCAATACCGATACACCCTGACAGCCAATATTGGTTTGCATTTACATTTCAGGGGAAAAGGTACACATATACGCGACTACCACAGGGATATTGTGAAAGCCCAACAATATTCGCACAGGAAATGGCAAGTAATCTGGCGGGATTTATCCCACCAAGAGGCAGTCAGATTTTACTTTATGTAGATGACATCCTGCTGGCAGCCCCCACCCAGCAAGAATGCAGAGAAGATACCATAGCATTACTACAATTCTTAGCCACTCAAGGACATAAAGTAAACAAAAACAAGTTGCAACTTTGGAAAAAGCAGGTTAAATACCTAGGATATGTAATATCCAAAGAAGGCAGAACATTAGATGAAGATAGGAAAATAGCAATTTTACAAGCACCCAAACCAACTACCAAGAAGGAAATGATGTCCTTCCTAGGTACAACTAATTTTTGTCGGAGTTGGATTCCAAACTAACCAACTTGATATACAAGAAACCTATGGCAGCACAAGATTTATTACAATGGACACCAGAAGCAGAATCAGCTTTCTGCAAATTAAAACAATTGATAGCATCCTCATTAGTTTTAGGATTACCAAACTATCATAAACGTTTTTTCCAAACTGTAGATTGTAAGCAAGGTTATATGACATCAGTATTAACACAGCAACATGGGGACAAGCAATGCCCCATAGCTTACTATTCATCACAGCTAGACCCAGTGGCGTGATCCCTGCCCCACTGTGTACAAGCAGTTGTCGCAGCTGCAATGGCAGTACAGGCTTCGGCCTCAGTAGTGTTGTTCCACCCTCTCACATTGAGAGTGCCTCATGTAGTCGCGATTATTTTACTGCAAGAAAAAGTAGCATATCTTTCTCCTGCTAGACATCTTTCCTGTATGACTATACTGTTGAGCCAACCTCATATGACAATTGAACGATGCACAACTTTGAATCCGTCTACCTTGCTCCCAATCCCTGTGGATGGCACACCACACAGCTGCCTGCAGGAGATTGAGCAAAAGACACTACCTGGAAAGGATCTTATGGATGTTCCCTTGGATAATGCCGAGGTGACATATTACGTGGACGGCTCATGCAGAAGGGGTCCTACGGGGCAGAACCTAGTAGGGTATGCAGTAGTTTCTGATACAGAGATTTTAGAAGCAAAGTCTTTACCACACAACTTATCTGCACAAGCAGCAGAATTGATTGCCTTGACACGGGCATGTACCTTAGCAAAGGGTAAATGTGTAAACATTTTTACTGATAGCCAGTACGCTTTTTCTACTGTACATGTTTTTGTGCAACAGTGGAAGAATAGAGGAATGATAACATCTACTGGCAAACCAATTAATCATGCGCAGTTTATTTTAGATTTGTTAGAATCTATTCAGTTACCTCAGAAAGTAGCTATTTGTAAATGCGTAGCACATACCAAGCAACAGGATAGGATTTCAAAAGGTAATGCGAAAGCTGATACAGCCGCAAAGCAGGCAGCTTCAGCTTCAAAAGTATTTCTTTTGAGTGAGGAATTACAACCTTCTGAGATTTTAGATTTAGAAATGTTGAAAACAGTGCAGACACTTACTACGAAAGCAGAAAAACAGAAATGGATAAAACGAGGAGCAATTCTTGAGAAAGGGCTGTACATCTCCAAAGAAGGAAAACCAATTTTGACGTCTAATTTGTTTAGATATGCAGCTTTGTTGAGCCATGGGCAGTGCCATGTCTCAACAGGGGTGATGGTACAGTTAGTGAATCGAGTGTTCACAACATACGGATTTATAAACTACACTAAAAATTTTTGTGCGGCATGTCATGTTTGTAATAAGCATCATGCACAAGGGGCGTTGAAGCCTAAGCAAGGGAGTTTCCCTACACCACCGTACCCGTTCCATACTATCTGTATGGATTTCATAGAACTGAACAAATGCGAAAATAAGAAGTATTGTCTTATCATTATAGATATGTTTTCCAAATGGGTGGAACCCTTTCCGACCAAAAATCCAGACGCAGCTACTGTTGCGAAAATTCTTGTTAAGGAAATTATTCCTACATTTGGCATACCGGAAAAGATCTACAGTGACAATGGCACATACTTTGTAAATCAAACTATACAACAGTTGAGCCGATTTTTTGGAATTTCTTTGAAAAACCATTGTGCATATCATCCACAATCTGCAGGACTAGTAGAGAGGCACAATGGGGTCTTGAAGGGTAAACTTAGGAAGCTAATTAGTGAAACACAAAAAAATTGGGTGCACTGCCTGCCTCTGGCACTGTTGAGCATGAGAACTGTTCCAAATGCAAAGGGGTTAACTCCTTTTGAAATATTGTTTGGGAGGGCATATTATATACCTCAGTGGAAACCTCTCATGCCTGCAGATCAGGAGGCTGACAGTTCACTCGCAGAATATATGAGACGACTTCTAAGTAATAAACAACTTTTGCAGTTAAATTCTGTTTCAGATAAAGAAAGATACCAGACCATCGGAAGCAGCTGTAGTCCCAGGCTCGTGGGTCTGGGTGAAGATCCTGAAGAAGAAGAATTGGACATCTCCGAAGTGGGAAGGGCCATTTCAAGTTTTACTGGCAACACCCACTGCAGTCAAGATAGCAGAACGTGTGTCCTAGATTCACTTGACACACTGCAAACTGGTTAAAAACTTTAAACTGGACAAAAACTTTGTTACTGTTACACAACAAGAACAAAAATTACCAGATATGGAGCAAACAGAAATGCAGAACAACCTCAGAAGTATTGCATGATCATCCTGTTAACCATACTGGGTAACAATAATCTTTTTGCTGTGGCCTTTTCTTTTTCCAGCCACACAAGCTGAACTGAAAAAACGTGATGCATTACTCATAGACTGGCATCCGAACTTTAACACTTAGCAAGCAATTAAATATGTGTATGCTGAAACTTTTAATGTTTCGAATTTCTGGATTTGCACAGCTATACCAACAGCATACGGGGGATTATTAATGACTGCTGTCCCCCTAGGGGTCAATGAGACCTGGGAAAATTTGATATTTTTGATACTATGACTGTAAAATCACAAGACAAAATAGCATTGTACCTGCCTGTTACACAAAAGGGAATTGTGCGTTTTTACAAAAATGATACTGTTCAGGTGGGTTGGAGCAATTGCAATGTGACTGTTCCTTACAAGTGTTACACCAAAGCTAATAATGCAGGTTATAGTTGTGATACAAACTATGACTCCTATCTTGAATCAATGCATAAAACGGTTGATGAAGTACAACATAATCCTGTTCTTTTTAAGCAACTATCTATCATTGTTAGGAAAATGTTTCATGCAGGGCAAGTATATATTAATACTAACGTAGAGAATTGTTATTTTGTGTGTGGGAAAAAGGCATACAAATGGTTACCTGAGAATTGGTCCAGCAGTTGTTTTTTGGGTTACCTGGTCCCGGCCATACGACACACTGCAGTTTTGCCTCAGGTTCGAGGAAAAATTTGAAACGTCAGAGAGGTCACCAAGAAACCTGGAAATCCAATCAAGAGACCTGAGAATCCAGTGGGATGAATTGAAGCAGGCTGGAGAAACCATAATTCCGTGAAAAACAAAGATAAACTGACACACATGGACTTGAGTGACACTATTATATCATGGGCAGGTATAGCTCCTGCATATGGCGCAGTGAAATCGATTTGGGAGTTGAGAAAATTGTCCAAACTTCTTGAAGTAATGAGCAATGCAACTTTTTCTGCTCTCGAATTAGTAACTGATGAACTGAACGTTATGAGAACTGTGGTGCTTCAAAACCGCATGGCTCTCAACTTCACCCTAGCGGTGAAAGGCAGTATGTGCACTTTAATAAAAGAGGAGTGCTGTTTGTATATTCCCGACAACCAGCACGAGATAAACGACCATCTTGAGGTAATTCAGCAAGTGTCGGCCATGACCAAACCAGGCCCAAACCCACTGACGGATTTTTTCCAGAATTTGTTTGGGGGTGGGGTACCATCCTAATGAACATCCTGATTGCCATTTGTGTGGGATTACTCCTATTAGGAGTGTGTGTTTGTTGTGGTATTCCCTGCATGAAAAGATTGATCAAAGATTTTATAGACATGTCAGTTTCTGAGACTTTGTATCAAAGTACTGAGTTTGAAGAATTGTTGAAAAGTGAAACACTTTCATAAGTTTAAACTGAATGACTCACTTAACTGCAAATCCTGAATGGAAGAGGTTAGGAGAAGAAACAAACTGTTTATGCTTTTGAAAATTGAATAAAAAGTATTAACAGGGGGGAAATGTCAGAAAAATATGTATTAATGTATATGATTAGTGCTTATTAGACGCTAAAAGGGTTAACACATTTCATTCTATTTTATGTACAGCTTGGTTTTGTATGAAACTACAAGATGCTTTTCAAACTGCAATATGCTTTCTGAAACTGCAAGATGCTCTCTGACCTAGTATTTGCTAGCACAGCAAAGTTCATGTTATGCCTTTTGGAAATTCACTGAGAAGCAGGTGATTATCTGCTAGGTCAGGAAAATAATGAATAGAACAATACTGTTTTCTATAATGTTATTAAACTTGAACAATCAGCTCTGTTCAGGTTATGAGAACATGCACAGCTGCAGAAAAGATAGATAGATACAGTTGAACAAAGACTGCTTGAAGACATTAACTATAATCTGTACATGCTTTGTGCTCAAATTAGCCATAGTACCTTGAATGGTAACATTGTATAGTGAGAAGCTGTATCTGACCGGTGGTCATCAAGGCCACGTTGTTTTTCTTAGGAAGTTTTTCATAAATTTGACAGTGCAAGCAGAAAATCATGGACAAACAGCTGCTATGAAATAATATTGTAAGAACTTGTGATTTGTTACGTCAGCTTAGTAGGCAATGTCTTGTAAGAAATGTATAAGAATGGCTTCACTTCCTGATTCTAGTTAGACAAACTCTGTATTAGCATGTTTTTGTCTCCTTGCTGCAAGATTAAAGTGCCTTAACCTGAACCTGCCATGTATTGATCGTTTTGAAGTTGTTTTTTCCTTTGACATAGTGACACAGAAGTAATCCCCGGGGTAAACCTACGATCTCACATCCACTCATCAAGATTCCTCTTGAAGAGAGTCAGTGAGGGGCTCTGCCTAACATGGACTGGGATTTTATTCCAGAGCGAAGGGAGCCTCTGGGTTATGAATCTGTCCCTCCAGCATGTCCTATTTATTTCTGTGCTGAGGTTCAAGTCCCTCGAGCGTGTAGCTCTAAGGAATTTGGATTTTCTGAGGTGGAGCATGTCCATTAATTCCGGGTTTGACATAGCTTTGTACGTCAGGCATAGATTGCCTCTAAGTTGGCGGTATGCTACTGAGTAGAGCTGGAGTTTCTTTAACCGAGCAGCATATGGCATCTGTTTGAGTCCCTTGATCCTCTTTGTGAGGTACTTTTGGGGTCTTTCTAGTTGCTGCAGGTGTCGGGTAAGGTACATCCCAAATGGGGCATTGTATTCTATTATGGGCCTGATGAGGGATGAATAAAGGGGCACTATGACCTCCCTTGATCTAGATGTGAATCCTTTCATGATAAGGTGGGCTATATAGAAGGTCTTTCTAACCACTTTGGCAATGTGGTTGTCAAAGGAGAGATTACTATCAACTTGGGTCCCCAGGTTCCTACTTACTTCTTCTGTACTTAATGGATTACCACCTATGTGGTAATTTGTGGGCACTTTGTTTTTGCCAAAGGGTATGACTATACACTTTTTGGTGTTTAGCTTTAGGCCATGGCTCTGGCACCAGTTATCCGTCTCTGTGAGACCCTTTTGGAGGATGTTTGTGTCAGCTGGAGAGTCAATTATGGCACCCAGTTTGCAGTCATCTGCGAACGTGGTCAGCCACAGTCCTCCCGTGTTAGCCTGTACTTCAGAAAAATATATACCGAACAAGAGAGGTCCCAGGACTGAGCCTTGTGGGACGCCACTTGTAACTGGTTTCGAGTCTGACATGGCTCCAACAATTCTGACCATGTGGGTTCTGTCTTTGAGCCAGTTTGCAACCCATCTTATGACATAAGGGTTTATATTTAAGCTGGAGAGCTTATCTATGATGCCCGAGTGGGTTATTGTGTCAAAGGTTTTTGCGAGGTCCAGGTAGGCTGTGTGGACTACCTTCCCTTCATCAATGGACTTGGTGACTGTTTCAAAGAAGTTGACCAGGTTCAAGAGGCAGGATCTTCCCTTAACAAAGCCAAATTGGGTAGGATCCAGTGTCTGTAGGTCCCCAATGTCTTTGTTTATGAGTTCCATGATGATCCTCTCCATAGCTTTGCAGACCAGGCTAGTCAGGCTTATGGGGCGATAGTTTCCAGGGTCCGTAGAGGCACCACCTTTGTGGAGTGGGACCACTGTCGCTGTGCGCCACTCTTTGGGTACATATCCTGTAGTAAGGCTGAGACTGAACAGCAGCTTTACGTGAGGGTTTAGCTCTTCTTGGAGTTCATGTAGGACGCAACCTGGGACACTGTCAGGTCCCATTAATGCTGTGTTTTTTGCTTTGGAGAGGGCGGCTTTCATCTGAGCATCTGAGGTGTTAGGGAGGCTGTACTCTGCTGGGATAGTTATTTGCTCTTTTGGGGGGGGGGAGAGTTTGCACTGAATCTGTCTGCCAGGATGTTGGCAATGTCTGTGGGTTCAGTGTATTTTTTGTCATTTTGGATCAACTCTGAGCATATCTGGAAGTTGCCAACCAGGTTCCTAACATAACTAAAGAAAGCCTTGTGATTATCTTTAGTGTCCTGTGCAATTTTTCTCTCGAAGCTGGCCTTGGAGGATTTTATGAGGGATTCTAGTTTTTTGCTAGTGCTGATCAGAGATGCCTTCCCTTTTAGATATTTTGCTCCATCATGTAGTAGCTTCTTCCTTCTGTTGTACAGCTTATTTATGGCTGGGGTCCACCAGACTGGATGCCTGCCTTTGGAAGATTGGGTCTTCATTTTGTTTGGGATAGCATGATTCATGAATTCCTGGAGGTGTCCATAGAATGCGTTTATAAAGGATTCTGCAGTTTGGGCTGTAGTTTCCACTGCCCCGGGGGCCTTGAAGGATTCCACCTTGGTTTTGAGAAGTGTGAAGTTCGCTTTTGAGAAGTTTTTCACTGTGGTTTTCTGGGCTGGGGGTGGGGTCGGGATGTGGATATCCAGTGAGATTAATTTATGATTCGATCTTACCAATGAGGGGTATACCTCTGGTATGGAGCATAGAGTCCCCATGTTGGTGATGACCAGGTCCAGTATGTTTTCCCCTCTTGTGGGAGTGGTGACTAGTTGTTCCATAGCATTTGAGTTTATAAATTCTAGGAACCTTTGGGCTAGGGTGTTGGGGCTCGAGTAGTGCTCCCAGTCTATGTTTGGGTAGTTGAAGTCACCCAATATAATGGTGTTTGGAGAGATCTTCATATTCTCCAGTGATCTCAGGAAAGCTGAGTGGGATTCCTGATTTTGAGAGAGTGGTCTGTAACATGCTACAAACTGAAAGGCAGTTTTGCCCACTGTTAGTTGCACATGGATGGTCTTCGATGCCTCGTGCAAAGCCACTAACCTGGAGGTGTGGGTATCTTTGATGGATATGGATACTCCCCTTCCTTTTGTGGTTCGGTCTGAGTTTTGGGGCCGAAAAGCATGATATGAGGTATAACCTGGTAGTGCTGGGGTGCTCTCTGGAATTACACTTAATAAAAAAAACAATAATAATCAGAGTTATAGACATCTTTGTTTTCATAAAATGTATATTAATTCCCATTCCCTTATTCTGTCACTGTTAAAGTTAATAATACTAGTATTTTAAACGTCCCTGATGAAGTCATATCACCCTTATTTACATCTTCACCCCTTCTAATCTTTCTTTACCATTAATTAAAACATGTATAAGATATATATCTATGCCTAACTATCAGGAAATAATTCTATGCACGTTGTGGAGCACCAGTATTCTGTCTGCTGCTCTTAGAGCACCTTGAAAATTAAAGCAATAGGACTGTTTTAAGCATTATATTTCCTTTAAATGTGTAGTAATATGATTGCTTAAATTCCTTAAACTGTAGTAACGTGTACAAATTGTTATGTTACACGCCATCTTGTTTTGTTTTTGTATATCACTGTTTGTTTTTTATAATACTGTTTGTATCTACTAACTGCTTTGAATATTATGTCTGATGTAGTAACTGCCTTGTGCAGCTGCCATTCATTAAATAAATAAATAAACGAAAGTATGTACATACCCAGCCCCTTTGTTTAAATATGCGCGCATGCGCGGAGAAGGAAATGAAAATGCACCGCCTCCTATCATCGGGAATGTGACAATTTAGTTTTTTTTCATGCAAAGCAGCCTAAAGGAGACGTCTTAGCCTATGCAGTTAGTTAAGGATTCGTGGACTCGTATACTCTCAAAAAAATCAAATAATAGTGAAAGCAACTCTGTATATTTCTGCTGCTGCTGATGATAAAAAAAAAAAAAAAAAAACAGCTGTAGCAATTTCAATAAATATCAGAAATATACAATAATTTTTTTCGTGGGTATGGACTATATTTGGCAAAAGTTTTACCCTTGATGTCGTTGGGATCGATACTGATATAGTTATTGGAGTTTTGTGATTTAGGCAATCGCAGACCGGTTTTACATTATAAATAGGGAAATTTCAGTATGTCGTAAGTTTTGTGTATTTATTGTATGTTTTTGTGTTCGCGTGTAGAATGAAACGTGGTTATTAATTACATTATTTGTCATATTGATATACTGCAGTATTGTACATTTGTCTAAGACTGACAATGTACAAGGCCAAATCGGTGACAAAGCCCAGTGAAATCAGTTTTTTGGTGAGGTGGATTTTCCATCTGTATGTGGAAGTCGGTATTGCAGGCAGTGCTGACTAAAAAAACACTGCAGTGCATAGTACTACATACAGGTGGAGCTGCACTGCAGGCATTAGAAATGGAGGGTCATGGTGAATGCAGCCATGAGGGTAATGATGGCCATCACACCTGCATTGAGCTGTGGTACCTCAAGGCTTTTCTACACCTATTAAGAATAACTGAAATAATAACATAGTTAATTTGAGGGGACCCATGCATGGGGTAAAGCATTCTGGAGTTGCCTCTGTCCATTAGTAGTACAGGGGACAGTCCTGGTGTAAATTTTCGGGTTCCCGGCATCTATACAGCTAAGTTGCACTTCAAAACGGGCAGAGATTAACCTTGTTTTGGTGGATGGGAAGCCTGTTCTACAGTAGCGATATCATCTGTGAAATATACCTGTCCCTCCAAACCATTCTGCTGATCTTGCAGCAGAGGTTTAGATCCTTTGGCCAAGTATTTCTGATACCATTTCACTTGCTGGTGTGCAGTAAATGCATCAGTAATAGGTCAGATATGCCTTGTATGCCAGATACAAGTCACATCTTAGCAGTCTGTAAGATATTGAGTATTGTGGCAGGACTTTAAGCCGATCCTATGTAGGACATGCCATCTAGGCCTTGTATACTTTTAGTAAGGTATCTCTGTGGGAGTTGCAGTCGTTGCTTGCGTCTGGACAGATACATGCCAAAGGGGGTGTTATATTCAATGATTAAGCTAATAATAGATGAGTAAAGGGGGGCAATGACATCCCTAGATCTAGACCCAATCCTTTTATTTATAAGCTGTGCAATATGCAAGGAATTTCTTCATCCAGAAGATACATGCTGGTCAAAAATTAGGTCACTGTCCAGATAAGTTCCTAAATCATAAACAACTGGGTCAACTCGTAGGGCTGTATTGTCAGTGTGGTATTTCTGTGGGGTAGATGGCTTCCCAAAGAATACAATAATGCATTTTATGGCATTTAGTTTCAGACAGAGATTCTGACATCTGTTATTTATTTGATATGAAACTTCCTGCACGACTGCTAGCTCATCTGGGGATTCAATGACTACTCCTAGCTTAAGTTACAGTCATCTGTAAACTTAGTCAGCCAGAGCTCTTTGGTATTCGCCTTTACTTCAGAAAAGTAGACACCAAACAGGAGTGGTCCCAGCGCAGAGCCATATGCTTTATAATAACTGCTTATGCAATCTCTCTTCCCAATCTTTTCAAACCTCCTCTGACTAATTACTATAGTTAATATTTTATATGCTCCACTAATTATCCCTTTTTAACAGCAGCTTCTCTTCTAGATTCAACAAAAAAACTGTACCAGAGAATATCTTCCACCTTTGGATTCCCCTATCCCTTTCTGTTTGCCTCTACTCTGATATCAGTCCCTGATATGGAAGGCATTCTGCACCCTGCAGTCCAAATGCCTTCTTGACCTCTTCCCATTATAATACCCTTCCCTCTCTAGTTATGTGCTCCCAATACCTGGGTCTCTTTGCCAATTTCCTTCTAAAAATTCCAGATGCCTCTTGCCTATTTTCTGTACCCCTAATTGCAGTCATCCGTATTGGCAAAATCTCCTTTCTACATTCTTGCGTTGGCTTAGTTCCTGGAATACTTTCTGTTACTTTATGAATGTCATATTCTGTATGTCCTGCAAAAAGAAAGAAATCTATGCAAAAGTAAACATCACCTGCAAGAGGAGAACAATATTTTAGGCAATGTTTGTAGAAAAGCTTTAGGTACTGAGCAAGGTCCTCCACTGCAAAAAAAAAAAAAAAAAAACGGAGTTCAAGAGTAGTGTAAACCTCCGTGTAAGCCTCCTGATTCAGGTACAGCCCAAACCTCCGTGTAAGAGACAGCTAACACGTCTCTTACACGGACTGGGCGTGAAAATGCTCAATACCTCATTTGCAGCTCAAAGATATGCAAATGAGGTATTTGAGCGATCCACGAAGCTGAAACCAGTCCGTGTAACGGACGTGTTAGCTGCAGAAATGTACTCAGCTGACAACTGAGTACATTTCTGCAAAATCAAAAACGGAGCTATGTCAACTCCAAATAAAGGGTGCATATGTTTCATTAAGCATGCCAATGGCCAAATATGTGGCCATTGGCATGAAAAAGTGCTGCAAAAATATGTTATATAACTTTTTTTTTTTTCGTGGGATTATGATGTGTAACTGCAGTGCACACCTGCACAAACAGGGTGCGCTACCTAAAACTGAAAACCGAAGCTTATAAGCCCACAATTGTGGGATTTATGTATCACATGGAATGTCAATGGAGGGACTTGCAGACCAAAAACAATATGGCCTCCGTTTAGTGGTTGTCAAGGGGGGGAAGCTCCGTGTAAGACATGTAACTAAGCATTACTAGGCAATCCTATGTAAATGAGGGTTACAATACTGAATCACACTGCCACATAGGTAATGAGCACTTTCTGAGTAGTGTAAGAGTTAGAGAAGGGGGAGGAACAGAGTAAGAGGTAGGTGACATCACGGGGGGGAAGGATAGAAACAAATGTACCAGATTGGAGGGTGACAGATGACAGACAGACATCAGGGAGGGAGGTGTGTCCCAACAGAACACTAGGAAAGTCAAGAAATTGAGGGTATACGCTATCCCTACACTCAAAGTTTCTTGAAATACGTGCATGCACGCGTGTGCGTGCGTGTAAGGCAGGTTCAACATGTGGGAGCGTGTTGCAAACTGTTTACAACGGTTTGCGCGGGCATGCACGTGTGGAAGGCAGTGTGCGCGCGTTTTAACATGAATCAGCCAAGTTCACACCGTGTAAGGATGTGTGCGCACGTGTAACACCGTGTAAGGATGTGTGCACGCATTTAAGTGACTGTGAGTGTGCTTAAGCTGGTGTGCACATTGCTCCCCTTGAGGAAACAGAGAGGAAACAGGAAACAACCAAAATACAGGGAAACTGCCAGAGGATACTGCTGGAGTTAATTGGTGGAAACAATTGGAAGCAGGCAATTACACAGGCAGACTAGAAGCCCAACCCAGCACTTAAAACACTGCAAAGAGCAGTGCAGGGTGTTTCTCACAAGAGATACTGCAAGAAAGTAAGCTATCAGAATTGAAAACTGAAAAAGCTGAACTCAGAGCAGAAATGCTAGGGGCTGCCATAGCTGTTATAATCAGGCATAGGCGAATTGCTGAGGGTGGTGACAATGCAGATGCTGACAGACAACCCAGAGTGAGGAGAAGGAGAAGAGTATACAGGCCCAGGATCACCTACCATGGGTTACATGAGCTGGAGATAGTAGAGCGCTACAGAGTGGACAGAGACCTTCTGCAGCAGATTGTTGAGCTGTGCAGGCCACATCTCACACACAGAACCAACAGAGGGGAACCCATCCCAGTGGAAACCAAGGTATGTGTTGGCCTAAGAATACTAGCAACAGGTACCTTCCAGAGACCAACTGGTGATATGATGGGGATATCACAGGCATCAGCCTCCAGGGTACTGCACCAGTTCCTGGATGCCATGTCAGCACATGTCAGTGATCATATATATGTCCCTAATGACCGTGAGGTTGTGGCCAGCAATATGCGTCTCTTCCAGCAAATAGCGGGATACCCTGAGGTGCTGGGTGCAATAGACTGCACGCACATGCGCATCAAAGCACCAGCTGGTGAGCGGGGTAGAGCCTACATTAACTGCAAGGGATACCACTCCATCAACTGCCAGGTCGTGTGTGATGCCCAGGGCATAATAATGAATGTGTGTGCTGGCTGCCCTGGGAGCTACCACGATTCCCACATCTGGCATCTGATGCAGCTGTACCAATCATTTGCCAGTGGGGACTTCCCACACGGACACCTAGTCGGGGATGCAGGTTATGCACTTGAGCCGTGGCTGATGACACCCATCAGAAATGCACACACACCTGAACAGGAACGCCATAATGAGGCACACGCACAAACACGTAATGTCATAGAGCGTGTGTTTGGGCTGCTCAAGTCACGGTTCCGGTGTCTGGACACATCTGGTGGAGCCTTGCAGTACACACCAACTACAAGTACCCAAATGGTCATGATATGTGCTATGCTACATAATATGATCCTGCGGAAACAGCTGCAGCAGGACCAGCACAGGGCTGGGCCTAACATCCCCCACCATTGCCAAGGCCACCACAGGCAGAGGGTGACTCGGAGGAGGAACAACCAGACCTTGTCCCAGTAGGCAGAAGGAGGCGTGCCCAGTATGCCCTGGCCTTGGCAAAGAGGCAACACATAGCACATACACTTGGTCAGTAGGAACACTGGGACTGATACCTGCTCTGACTCACTCATATAGTAACAGGGATGCCTAATATGACACAACCTGCTTCCAAACATGTACAGGGAGTGTAGTATGCGCATCCGACAGAGGCAGCCCTGCAGCACCACCTCAGGCATGAATGCCATGTGTTAAGTAATGTAATACCATGTACCATATGCACACCTGAGGACCCGACTAACATCCACCCTCACCAATCATAAACCACAAAAAACATAAACCTACCTCATAGGTACCACAAGGGATAGGAACCTAGATGTAATGCTACCCAATGCCAGAAGTATAAATGCATGCAGTGTAAACGCACACAGTATAGAGAATGTAGATATCAGTGCTGTAATAGAAAACAGGGTCAAAGCCCACATCAGCACCCTGACACTACCAGGTCCCACCTCATACAGTGATGTACATGTGCAAAAACATGGAACAAGCTACAAAATGAGGGTGACTAGCAATAAATGGCATGGCTAACCACACACCCATGTTGGTACCACAACAAGAAGCAACATGGATTAGCCATGGTCAAATACCAATGGCTAAAACTGACTACTACTATATAGCTTGCTGCAGACCACTGTCCTAATAGCAGGAACTGCCCCAGACCTACTCTGGCAACGTGAGTGTCAAACAAAATATTACTGTCAACCCGGGTGCCCAGGTCCCTGATAACCTCTTCTGTGCTTAGAGGATTGCCACCTAGATGGGAACTAGGGGTAACCCTGTTGTTCCTGAAGGGTATGACTATGCATTGTTTAGCGTTTAACATAAGGCCATGGCTCTGGCACCAGTTATCCGTGTCTATGAGACCCTTCTGAAGGATGTCTGTGTCAGATGGGTTTCCAACTATGGTTCCCAGTTTGCAGTCATCTTCAAACTTTATCAGCCATAATCCTCCTGTGTTTGCTTGTATTTCTGAAAAGTAGATGCTGAACAAAAGTGGGCCCAGGACTGAGCCCTGTGGGACACCACTTGTGACAGTTTTGGAGTGTGACATGGCACCAGCAACTTTGACCCTGTGTGTTCTGTCACTTAGCCAGTTTGCAACCCATCCTGTGATGTATGGGTTCACATTTAAGCTGGTGATGTTTTCAATGATACCTGAGTGGGGTATTGTGTCGAAAGCCTTTGCCAGGTCAAGGTAGGCTGTGTGGACTGCATTGCCCTCGTCAATGGCCTTGGTGACTGTCTTGAAAAAGTCAACCAAGTTTAAAAGGCATGATCTGCCCTTGACAAAGCCAAACTGGGTTGGATCCAACGTCTGCAAGTCCCCTATGTCTTCATTTATGATTCCCATTATGATCCTCTCCATAGCTTAGCAGACCAGGCTTGTCAAGCTGATGGGATGGTAGTTTCCGGGGTGGGTGGAGGCACCTCCTTTGTGAAGTGGGTCCACCATTGCTGTATGCCACTCCTTGGGCACATATCCTGAGGTGAGGCTAAGATTAAACAGCTGCCCTAACTGCGGGTTTAATTCTTCATTGAGTTCATGGAGCACACAACCGGGGACACCATCTGGTCCCATGGATAAAGTGTTTTTCGCCTTGGATAGAGCAGTTCTCACCCCAGCATTTGAGATGTTTGGGGGGCTACAATCCTCTGGTATAGATATCCCTCCAGATGGGGGGAGAAATCTGCACTGAACCTGTCAGCCAGTATGTTGGCAATGTCTGTAGGTTCAGTGATATTTACATCATTCCGAACTAATTCTGAGCATATCTGGGAGTTCCCTCCCAGGTGTCAAACATAGGTAAAAAAGGCCTCATGATTGTCCCTTGAGTCCTGAGCGGGTTTACTCTCAAAATTTGCCTTGGATGATTTTATGGGGGAACTCAGTGTTCTACTCATAATGAGCAGGGGTGTCTTCCCTTCTACGGATTTCGCTCTATCTTGTAGTAGCCCCTTCCTTTTGTTGTAGAGCTTGTTTATGGCTGGGGTCCACCAGACTGGACGCTTGCCTTTGGTACAAAGAGTCTTTGTTTTGTTTGGGATTGCCTGATCCATGCAGTCCTGGAGGTGCTGGTAGAAGGCATTTGTAAGTGATACAGAGGCTTGGGTAATGGTGTCCGCTGGCTTGGGGGCCTTGAAAGAGACCACACCAGTCTTTAGAAGTGTGAAGTCGGCTTTTGAGAAGGTCTTCACTGTTGTCTTTTCTATCTGGGGTGGGGGTGGGATGTGGACTCCCACTGAGATTAGTTCATGATCTGACTTCACCAATGATGGGTATACTTCTGGTGTTGAACATTGTGACCCCATGTTCGTGATGATGAGTTCTAGTATGTTGTCTCCTCTTGTGGGGATGGTGACTAGTTGTTCCATGGCATTTGAGTGTATGAACTCTAGGAACCTTTGGGTTAGAGTGTTGGGGCTTGAGTAGTGATCCCAGTCTATATTTGGATAGTTGGAATCACCCAGTATGATGGTGTTTGGAGATACATTTATCCCCTCCAGTGTTTTCAGGACAGCTGTGTGAGGTACCTGAGTTTGAGAGGGTGGCATGTAACATGCTACAAACTGCAGAGCAGTCTTGCCTACGGTTGGGAGGGTGGCCTAATGGTTAAAGTGTTTGTCTTACAAACACAAGGTGCAGGGTTTGAGTCTCATAAGGGATAATTGGCTAGGCTTAAAATGGCTCACAAGGGCAGTTAGCTTAGTACTAATCTATGACTATGACTTGCACCTGGATGGTCTCCGATGCATCGTGTGTTGCCATCAACCTTGGGGTGAGGGTGTCCTTGATGAATATGGACACCCACCCTCCTTTCTTGGTGTTGTCCGGATTTTGGGGCCGGAACGCATGATATGAGGTAACACCTGATAGTGCCGGGGTGCTGTCAGAAGCCGTGAACCAGGTTTCAGTCACAGCACAGACATCAATGTTCTCCATACTGAGAAGGGCATTGAGTGTGCGCAGCTTGAGGTTGAGACTTCTGGCATTGAGCAGCATTACCCTTAGTGTTTTTCCTTTTCTGTGTTCTATGGTGGTAGGTGTAGAATCTGATTCTTGCATAAAAAAGGCACAATGGGGGTGGCAAGAGCCTCAGCCAAAATCTGGAAGCCCAGGGGTGACAGGTGCAAGCCGTCCCATGCAAATCAGCGTGGCCTGTCCAGCATGTCATCCCAGGCAGACAGATATTGGACCCCCTTTGAATGACACCATAGTTTAAGCCAATTATTACAGCTGATCATCTTGTCTCTGTTTATGTGGCATCTTACTTGGTGAAGGTAGGATACTGCTCAAGGTCAGGGTCATACCTGCCTGGCCTACATAATCAGAGAGATCCTCTATGTCTCTTTTCATGTAGTCCAGGGAGGTACATCTCAGGTCGTTCACACCAGCATGGATAATGACTGAGTCAGACTTGTACTTGCAGTAGAGTGACCTGAGTGCTTGCATTATGTGGTGGATTCCAGTGCCCGATAGTCAGCTTACTGTGACCTCCTCCGTGCTTTCGATCTGGTGAGCGGACGTCATTGTGTCTGACTATGGAGTCACCTATGACAAGTGTGTCTGGCATTGTGTTTGGCCTTAAGGGCTGTGACTGTTTGGCACACTGACTCTGTGGTCTATGTGTTGCATGTGCTGTGCCCTGTGGAGGCAGTTGTGTGGGTGTCTGCTGTGGTGGCCTCTGCTGTTTTGGTAGAATTCTGATCAGAGCCTCCGAGTATGTCTTTGTGTGTCTATGTGTATGATTTTAAGTTGTGATAGTGCTATGTGAGACTGGGTTTGTGGTGTGTGTGGTTACCTTCACCTTCTCTCTGGTCTTGCTAGTCCTATGTTGAGAGAGCTCAGCCTCCACTTTGGCTATATAGTTGCATCTCTCGCATGTATTTGTGTTTTATGGGAGAAGGAGAGGGTTGTCAGTGTACATGAGGCAATTGTAAAATTGCCTCAATATTCCCAGGTTCACCAGCTGAGCAGGAGAGGACACTAGCAACTGATCCCTAGACATGCTAGAAGGAATAGACAAAACAATGTTGGAATACAGGGAGATATCAAGCCCCCCAAACCACATTATAGTGCTTGACTGACAATACCTACACATACACCATAGTGTCATAGTTTCATAGTTTACTACTAAGCTATCTGCCCTAGTGCATGTATAAGCCTAGCCATAGTGATGTGGCTATTGCCACCCCTTATAGTGGTAATAAGTGTACAGAATAGATTCCGAATATTGTGCCTCTGACTTAGTAGTGACACATTATGACCCCCTTACGTAATTGAATAACGTGACTGTGCCTCTGTCTAGTCTGTGCCTCTGTCTCACATGCAGTTGTCCAGATGTCTCTTGAAGAGAGTCAGTGAGGGACTCTGTCTAACATGAACTGGGATACTCTGCTAGAGTGTGAGATGCCTCTGAGTTATGACTCTGTCCCTCCAGCATGTCCTATACATGTATGTGCTGAGGTTCAAATCTTTAGCTCTCATGGTTCTGGTGGATTTGGATTGCTTGCAGTGGAGCATGTCCACCAAATCCTGATTGGACATGGTCTTGTATGTCAGGCATAGGTCACCTGTAAGTATGCGGTATGACACTGAATAAAGCTGGATTTCCTTTATTCTGGAAGCATATGACATGTGTTGTAGACCCCTGATCTTCATGGTAAGGTACTTTTGGGGTCTCTCCAGCTGTTGCAAGTGCTGGGTGAGGTACATACCAAATGGGGCTTTGTATTCAATCATGGGCCTGATAAGGGAGAAGTATAGTGGTACAATGACCTCCTTTGATCTGGATGGAAAACCCTCCATGATAAGGTGGGCAAGATAGAAAGTCTTTCTAACCACTTTGGCAACATGGGTGTCAAACGAGATGTCACTATCTACACGTGTCCCCAGGTGTCTGATTTGTTTTCTGTGTTCAGTGGGTTGCTGTCTATGTATTGATCTGTGGGTACTTTGTTCCTCCCAAAGGGGATGACTACACATCAGTTGCATTCAGTTTCAGGCCATGAGTCCGGCACCAGCTATCTGTCTTTGTGACGGCATTCTGTAGGATGTGTGTGCCGGCTGATGTATTCACTATGGTGCCTAGGTTGCAGTCATCTGCAAACTTTGTCAGCCACAACCCTCCTAGGTTTGCTTTCACATCTGAAAAGTAAATACCAAATAAGAGGGGTCCCAGGACACATCCTTGTGGGACACCACCTGTGACTGGCTTTGAATCTGACAAGGCACCTGCAATGTTGACTTTATGGGTTCTGTTTCTTAGCCATTTTGCAACCTATCCTGTGACATATGGTGTTATATTTCAGCTGTTGAGCTTGTCTATGATGCCTGAGTGGGGTATTGTATCAAAGGCCTTAGCCAAGTGCAGGTAGGCTGTGTGGACTGCGTAGCCCTCATCAATGGCCCTACTGACAGTTTCATACTAGTCAACTAGGTGCAAAAGGCAGGATCTGCCCTGTACAAAGCTGAACTGGGTGGGATCAAGGGTCTGTAGGTCACCAATGTCTCTGTGTAAGAGCTCCATAATGACTCTTCCCATAGCTTTGCAGACAAGGCTGGTTAAGCTTGTGTGGTGGTAGTTGCCATGGTCTGTGGAGGCATCTCCTTTGTGGAGTGGGACCACTGTTACCGTACGCCAGTGTTCAGGTACATATCCTGTAGCAAGGCTAAGGTTAAATAGCATTTGTATATACGGGTCCAGCTCCTTCTGGAGTTCACATAGCATGCAACCGGGGATACCATCAGGTCCCATTGATGCTGTGTACTTGTCTTTGCTGAGTGCGGCTCTCACATGGACATCCAAGATGACAGTGAGGTTACATACGGCTGTGATAACTATCTTCTTTTGGGGGTGAGGGAGGGGGTAAATTGCACTGAAGCTGTCTGCCAGAATGTTGCCAATATCTGTCAGGTCACTGGAATATATGTTGTTGTGTACCAACTCTGAGCATATCTGAGGGTTCCCATCCAGGTGTCTGACATAACTGAAGAAAGCAGTGTGGTTACCTTCATTGTCTTTGGTGATTTATGTCCCCAATTTGACCTTGGATGTCTTTATGAGAGAATGTAGCTTTCTACTAGTGCTGATCACAGCTGCCTTCCCTTTTGGAGATGTAGCTCTGTCTTGCATTAGTATCCCTCATCTGTTATACAGTTTGTTTATGGCTGGGGTCCACCAGACAGGCCACTTTCCCTTGGTGGAGAGGGTCTTGTTTTTATTTGTGATTGCATGGTCCATGCTTTCTGACATCTAGCTAAGGGAAGGTCATTGTGGTTCTGCAGTTATCTTTCATCAGCATTAGAAATGACCACAACAGCCCCTGTGAGGTGTACCTCAGCAGACACATCCAGCAACTGTAAAGTCCACAACAGTACCTCACCAGGAGTATGAAAGAGCTGGAACACATGTAATGTGTCGCCTGATTAAACAGAGTGCAGCTCCACACACTGCCATGCTGGCCACCCAGATGCAAGCTGTGCCTGATGTAGAAAGCCATGTCCAAGCTGGAATCAATGCACATGCTGCACCTTGTACAATCTGAATGGCAGGGAGCTATGCACATGTGGGACCTGAACCCCAGCACTGACATACATAGGACAAGCTGTACTGCATTATCAATAACACAGAAGCCACCCCCACGCATGAGTAAACTACCAGTACAGGTTATCCATAGAGTCACTTGTTGATTCTCCTCAACAGGAATCCTAATGAGTGGATGGGAGATGGTAGGTTTACCCTTGGTATCAATGTTATGTCACAGGTAGACAGAGGCACAGTATACTAAACAAGACATATGTCATGGCAAACTACACTTACAATGTGTTGACGGACAAACACACTCTCCAACTAGCATTAGAAATGGCCTAGGGCACATCGGTAGTGTTTGCCAATGTACACCCATGTTGTGGAATACACTACTGATGTTGGATGAGGCTGTTGTAAGTAGTTCACATCTGAACATTATGCAACATGGTCAGATAGGTTCATAGGTACATAGGTTTATACTAGGCTATCTTCCCTAAGGCAGGTATAAGCCTAGCCCAGAGTTTGTTGGCGTACACCACCCCTTATATGGAAACAGTACTGTGCCCATTAGTTTGTCGTGCCTCTCTCCAGCAGTGACACAGTGACGATCCCCAGGGTAAACCTATGATCTCCCATCCACAGGTCAAGATACCTCTTGAACAGAGCCAGCAAGGTGCTCTGCCTCACATGGACCGGGATTGTATTCCACAGCATAGGGAGTCTCCGAGTGATAAATCCATCCCTCCAACATGTCCAACTTACATCCATGCTAAAGTGTAAGTCACTTGCACTAGTGGTTCAGGTGGATCTGCCGATTTTGAGGTGGAGCATGTCCATTAATTCCTGTTTGGACATGGCCTTGCATGTCAGGCACATGTCACCTCTAAGCAGACGGTATGTGACTGAATAGAGTGGGAGTGTCTTCAATCTGGCAGCATATGACAGATGTTGGAGTCCCTTTATCCTTTTGGTGGGGGACATTCAGGGTCTCTCCAATTGCTGCAGATGTCGGGTGAGATACATCCAGAATAGGGCATTGTACTCGATCACCGGTCTGATAAGTGAAGAGTACAGGGGAACAATGACCCACTAGATCTGGATGTGAATCCCTTCCTGATCAGGTGGGCAATGTAGAAGGTCTTTCTAGCCACTTTAGCAATGTGAGTGTCAGAAGAACGGCGACTGTCAACCTGTGTCCCCAGGTCCATGATAACCTCCTCTGTGCTTAGAGGATTGCCACCTTTATGGTAGCTTGTGGTTACCTTGCTTTTCCCGAAGGGTATGACTACACATGTTGTGCAATTTGACTTCAGGCCATGGCTCTGGCACCAGCTATCAGTTTCCATGAGTCCCTTCTGAAGGATATCCGTGTCTGGTGCACTGTCCACTATGGCGCCCAGTGTGCAGTCATCTGCAAACTTTGTCAGCCAAAGTCCTCCCATGTTGGCCTGTACTTCTGAGAAGTAGATGACAAACAATAGGGGGCCAAGGACTGAACTCTAACCCTGTGGGTCCCATCCTTAAGCCAGTTTGCAACCCATCTTGTGACATATGGGTTTACATGTCAGTTGGTAGGGTTTTCTACAATACCTGAGTGGGGTATTGTGTTGAAAGTGTTTGTAAGGCCAAGGTAGGCTGTATGGACTACCTTTCCCTCAACAATGGCCTTAGTGACCGTTTTGAATATGTCAACCAAGTACAAAAGGCATGATCTGCCCTTGACCAAGCCAAACTGGGACAGGTACAATGTCTGCATGTCCCCTATATCTTTGTTTATGAGCTCAATTATGATCCTCTCCATAGCTTTGCAGACTAGACTTGTTAAGCTTATGGGGCAGTAATTACTAGGATCCGTAGAGGCACCGCCTTTGTGCAGATGTGCACAACTGGACCCTAACCAGGCTGTTGTGCACACTATGGAAATGTAAAGCAGTGATAGGACTAAAGCCCAGGATACTGACCACCACAGTGAAAGTACTGAACCACTACACTATACAGTACTACAGTGTTAGGTCAGTATGAACGGATGTTGACAAGTGTGTGCAAAGTATCCCATGCAAAACCTGCAGGCACAGTATACTCCCTGTTGTGTTCACACAAAAAGCATTTGGACAGTAACTACACAACATGGTACAGAACACACAACCATAAACTGGAGGTATTTGTTGAAGGTCACACTCATCCACAAATGTGATGGGCTGCAGAGTTCAACATATGGAAAGCTTACACTGGGCATGCTCACACACTTAGATAAATGAGACATCTTTTACACAACATGCCATGGGAAGGCTGAACTGGGCATGCTCACACACTTAGTCCAAATGTTACTCCTAGCAACTGTGAAAACACACCAGAGGATGCTCATTCCCCTTTCTAGACACTGATCATGTCAGCACCCTATAAGTATATCAGGAGAAAAGAAATCTCCCAGTAATCCGAATAGCGCGCTCCGCTAATGTGTCCGTTTCTAGTGTCATAACATAGTTAGGTATTGGTTTGAATCCAGCAAGTGTGTGTGGAGGGGGGTAAGTGTGTATGAAAGGAACATCCCTTTTGGCAATTGTGTAAACACACCACAGGATGCTCATTCCACTTTCTAAACTCTGATGATGTCAGCACCCTATAAGTATATCAGGGGAAAGGAAAACTCCCAGTAATGCAAATAGCGCGCTCTGCTAATGCGTCCGTCTCTGCTGTCATAACATGGTGAGGTAGGGGTTTGAATCTGACAAGTGTGTGTGAAGGGGGGTGTGTGTGTATGAAAGGAACATCCCTTTTGGCAACTGTGTAAACACACCACAGGATGCTCATTCCACTTTCTAAACTCTGATGATGTCAGCACCCTATAAGTATATCAGGGGAAAGGTAATTTCCCAGTAATGTGAATAGCATGCTCCGCTAATGCGTCCATCTCTAGTGTCATAACATAGTGAGGTAGAGGTTTGAATCCAGCAACTGACAAGTGTGTGTGAATGGGGGTAAGTGTGTGTGTATGAAAGAAACGTCCCTTTTGGCAACTGTGTAAACACACCACAGGATGCTCATTCCACTTTCTAAACTCTGATGATGTCAGCACCCTATAAGTATATCAGGG
This sequence comes from Protopterus annectens, assembly GCF_019279795.1. Taxonomy (NCBI): domain Eukaryota; kingdom Metazoa; phylum Chordata; order Ceratodontiformes; family Protopteridae; genus Protopterus; species Protopterus annectens. The sequence goes on from NC_056741.1 coordinate 79,487,011, forward strand.
GAAAGGAAATGTCCCAATAATGCGACTAGTGCAGTCTGCTAATATGTCTGTCTGTCGTGTCATAACATACTTAGGTAGGGATTTGAATGCAGTAAGTGGCAAGTGTGTGTGAAGGGGGGTAAGTGTGTATGAAAGGAACATCCCTTTTGGCAACTGGGAAAACACACTACAGGATGCACATACCCCTTTCTAAATGATATCACAATTATTTATGGCTTTTGATTACAGACATGCCACGTATGGTTTGCCCACACAGAATGCCCATGTGTGCGGGTTGTCCCTCACAATAATGCATGACATTGATTAAACCAGTTATGGAAATGCACACATGATGTATGTGTGTGCCAAATACACATATGTACCTGTGACCTTCAATAGTTACCATGTGTGATGCCTGCCACATGTGAATACATGGTATTTGCACAGGGTAACATTATGACTGTGGTCTTCTGTGCAGGTGCTGCATGTGGGATATGTATATACAGTGTGAGATGTAGATGCTATCAGCCTAGTAGTGAGGGATACACACCTGGTTTGGGGCATATAGTCTACCTGTTGTTGATGAACAGGTGCTGCATGTTTTCACCTGTTGTGGGAGTGGTAAGACGTTATTCCATAGCAATGCAGTGACCGCATGCCAAGAACCGTTCAGCTAGGGTGTTGTAGCTACAGTAATTCATTAGCATTCAGTAATATGTCAGAATCCCTGGTGAGGGTCTGATGCCAACCAAGGTCAGGGTTCTACCAGCCTGTGTCACTTGCTCAGTGATCCCTTCCATCTTCCCTATCATGTATCCCAGTGAGGGACATCCCACATCAGCTGTGGTGGCATGGACAATGACCGAGTCATATGTGTCCATGCATCTGACTGACCTGTATACTTGTGTTATGTGGTGGACCATAGTGCCCCATGAGCATATCACTGTGACCTACACCTTGTCCAGCCTGGTGAGCATGTCCTCACTGTACTGGACAATAAAAGTACCTAGCACAACTGCAGCAGTAGTGTTGTATAGCTGTACAGACTGTGCTTGTTTGGCACACAGGATTTGTGTGCTATGTGTTATGCGTGCTGTGTGCAGGCCTAATGTATGCCTGTGTGCCAGCTGCAGAGATGTCTGCCAGTCATGTAGGATGCTATCCTTAGGCTCCACAAATGGCCCGGTGTGTTTCCATGCTTGTATTGCTGTCAGTGTAGGTCCACATCAGATTGGTATTGCTGTCACTGTAGTATTTCATGCCACCTGACAGGTTATGCCAGTACTGGGTTCAGAGTGCTTAGTCCACAGTTTGGCCATGTGTTTCCATCTCATACATGTGTTGCACATCCATGGGTAGGGGATAGGGTTGACTGTGTACATGTGGCAGCTGAGACATTACTACATGACACACATATTCCACAACTGTACCATAGAGGTGACTGACAACTGACCTTTGTACATGCTACCATAGTATTGAGATTGCATTGGTGATTAACAGCACATAGGGCCAATGGTGAACAAGATACATAGGTCCATAGGTTCATACAGGGATGTCTGCCCAGGGCATGTATCCACCTAGCCAGAATGTGTGTGACTTTCAACATGCATTGTAAATCTGTCTTGCTATGCCCATTTCCAAGGTTAGTATACTGTGCCTCTGTCTCACAGTGACACATAAGTGATACCCAGGGTAACCCTACAATGTCACATCCAGTCATTAATATCACTCTTGAAGATAGTCACTGAGTCACTCTGCCTAACCTCTATTGGGATAATATTCCAGAATGAAGGGAGCCTCTGAGCTATGAATGTGCCCCTCCAGCATGTCCTATGTACATCACTCCTGAGGTTCAAGTCTTTCCAGCGTGTATCCTGATGGGATCTGGATATTCTGAGGTGCAGCATGGCCATTAAGTGAGGGTTTGACATGGCTTTATATGTCAGGCACAGATTGCCTATGAAGAGGCAGTATGCCACTGAGTAGAGCTGCTGTTTCTTTAACCAGTCAGTATGTGACATCTGTTTGAGCCCTTTGATCCTCTTGTCGAGGTATGTATGTGGTCTTTCCAGTTGCTGCAGGTGTCTGGTAAGGTGCATGTCGACAGGTTCATCATAGTCAATTATGGGCATGATGAGGGATGAGTAAAGGGGCACAATGCCCTCCCCTGATCTACATGTGGATCCCATCATGATGATGTGGCCCATATACAATGTTTTCCTAACCACTTTGTCCATGTTGTTGTCAAATGGTAGAATGCTATCAACCTGTGTACCCCAAGGTCCATAATTCCTTCGTCTGCACTTAATGGATTAACACATATGTGGTACTTTGTGGTCACTTTGTGTTTGACAAAGGGGATGACTATATGCTTTTTGTCATTCACCTTGAGGCCATGGCTGTGGCACAAGTCGTGTGTTTGCAAGAGGCCCTTTTGGAGGATGCGTGTGTTAGCTGGAGAGCTGATTATGGCGTCCGGTTTGCAGTCATCTGTGACTTGCTCAGCCACAGTACTTCCATGTTGGCCTGTACCTATGATAAATATATAATGAACATGACAGCTCCCAGGGCTGAGCCTTGTGGGACACCACTTGTACCTGGTTGGAGGCTGACATGGCTCCAGCAATTCTAACCATGTGTGTTCTGCCCTTGAGCCACTGTGCAATATCCATAGTGACATAGGGGTTAATATGTACACTGGTGAGCTTCCCTAGAATGCACAAGTGGGGTATTGTATCAAAGGCTTATGCAAGGTCCAGGTAGGCTGTGTAGGCCTCCTTCCCCTTGACAGTGGCCTTGGTGACTGTTTCAAAGAAATCAAACAGGTTTGGGAGGCAGGATCTGCCATTAACAAAGCCAAAATGTGTATGGTGACATGTCTGTAGGTCCCCAATATCTATATATGTGAGGTTCATGATGATCCTTGCCATAGCTTTGCAGACCAAGCTAGTCAGACATATGGGGCGAATAATGTCCAGGATCCGTTAAGGCACCACCTGAATGTAGAGGGACCACTGTTGCTGTACGCCACTCTTTGGCCACATATCATGTAGTAAGGCTGGGATTGAACAGTAGTGTTATGTCTGGGTGTAGCTCTTCTTGTGGTTCATGTAGGACACAGCCTGGGACACTGTTTGGTCCCATTGATGCAGTGTTTATTGCTTTGGGAAGGGCATCTCTTACCTGAGCATCTGTGATGTCAGGGGGGGCAGCACTCTGCTGCGAGACATATTTGCCCTTTTGGTGTGGTGGGGGGAGAAGGCAGCAGTGAACCTGTTCACTAGGATGATGGCAATGTCTGTGTGTTTTGTATTTCGTGTGACATCTTGGATTACCTCTGAGCATATCTGGGTAGTACCACCCAGGTTCCTAACATAACTACAGAAAGCCTTGTGATTATCCTCAGTGGCTTGTGGAATCTTCTCTCAAAGATGGCCTTAGACAATCATATGGGTGCCTGTAGTTGTCTTCCAATACTCATCAGTGATGCCTTCACATTTTGGGAGTTTGTTGTATCATGTAGTGGCTTCATCCTTCTATTGTATAGTTTGTTTATGGCTGGTGTCCGGCACACAGGACGTCTGCCTTTGGAGGATTGGGTCATGCTTTCATATGTGGTTTCATGATCCATGCATTCCTGAATGTGTCCATAGAATGCCTTTATACAGGTATCTGCAGTCTGGTCCATATTTTCAACAGGCCTGGGGCCTTTGAAGGTTTCCACATCATTTATGAGGGGTGTGAACATGCTTGACATGAGCTGTTGACTGATGTCCCGCCCTCCAGACTGAGCAAGGTGCGGGTCACATTTAGCTACCTGTCGGGTGATAGAATGTGCCACATAACACAGGCACACAGGTCACTCCACAGCAAGTACAACTATGAGGCAGTCATTGTCCATGCTGGTGCAAACAACCTGAGACGTACCTCCCTGGACCACATGGAAAGAGACACAGAGGAGCTCTTACAGCACCCTCTCAAACTCAGGACTCCCACATAGCCTTCATGCTCACACAGGAGAGTATAGATTTCTCTGCAAACACCATCATACTGGGTGACGTCAGCTACCCAAACATAGACTGTGAACATTACACAAGCCACAATACCCAAGCTCTAGAGTTCCCATAGATCAGACATTCTTTATCTATGGAACAGGTAATCAACCTTCCCACAAGAGGGGCAGATATACTAGACCTGATCATCACAAACATGAGTACAGAATGCTCACCACTGGAAGTATACCCCTCATTGTTGCAATCGAACCATATACTAATCACACTGGAGTACTGGATCCCCCACATATGCAACCTCGAACACATCGATGTGCGTGTGGGAAATGCCCCTATTAGCAACTGTGACAGTACAGTACAGGATGCAGATCCCCCTTTTGAAACACTGATGATGTCAGGACTCTATAACTATATTACCTGAATTAAAGTCCTCCAGTAATTCGTATAGTGCGCTCTGCTAATGTGTCTTTCTCCAGTGTCATAACATAGTTAGGTAGGGGTTTGAATCCTGCAAAGGGAATGTATGAGTGGGGTTTATGTGTGTGCATTATGCTGGGAGGGATAAGTGCCTTTTGCCAACTGGGAGAACACACTACAGGGTGCACATCCTCCTCCTACACACAGATGATGTCAGCACCCTCTAAGTACAGCATTAGAAAGGATTTCTCCCACTAATGCAAATAGCACACTCTGCTAATGTGTCTGCTTCTACTGTCATAACGCAGTTAGGTATGGGTTTGAATCTTGCAAATGGAAAGTATGTGTTTTACTGTGGGTGGGGTTAGTGTGTGTGCACAATGATGGGGTGGGATGTGGCTTTTGCCAAATGGGGCTATGCACTGCAGGGTGCACATTACCCTTAACAAGCAGTGATGTTGACAGCACCCTATACAAACAAAACTACAAAAGAGAAGGTGGTGGTACCAATAACACATGTAAGGTAACACTTCTTCAAGTAATGTCCACAAAACAAAGTAGGATAAACGAACAATTCTTTTACTCTATACAAACAACATGACAACAGACAACTGCCAGTACTCAGTATAGTGTTACATGCTACTGTAACACGCACATGTACCAGAATATACCTAGATAGTGTTTTGAAGCCCGAATGTGGCAAGTGTGTGGATGTGGGATGTGTCTGTGTGTGCATTTCCGTATGGGAAACATGTTTGATGTGGCAATCAGGGCACCACAGTACCTGATGCACATTACACCTTTGAACTGATGAGCTTGCCTGCACCCTGTGAGTACAGGTAGAGAGGAGGAAATCGGTAGTAAACAACATAGTGCACTTCTCAAATGTGTACCTGTCATGTATCGACAGCTACTCATGTAGGGTAATAAATAATGGGAATGGCAGGTGAGCATGTGTATGTGTGGGGGTAGCAGGGTGTGTATAAATGCATGTGTGACAGAGCAGATACATATAGCTGAATCTACATAACAGCACATGATGCACATTCCCATAGTCAATGTTAGCATGTGATGGTGTGCAGCTGGTACACTTTGCTAAGTAGTATGGGTGCAGATAACAATTGAGGACATTCATACAGTTACTGCAGCAGGACTGCTGGGATATACACACAATCATAGTGGAACAATGAACAGTTACCAACATGTTACTACTTATACACATCTATGTAGTCACCCTGTGCATCAGCAACGTGTTTACCTTTTCCTGCACCAATGTTGTAGTATGCAGGAGGTGGCACAGTGTCATCATATGCACAGGGTGTGGGTTAGGTATGCCCAAGCCAGCCACTGGTAACACCAATTGACGTGTGTGTATGTGTGTTTGTGAGGGGCAGCAGTACAGGGTGGACCAGTGTTGGTGCAGTGTGTGTGTGTGTATGTGTTTGCCCTAGGTGTTAGATTTCTGCATGTGTGTAAGCATGCACACAGTCCCACATAATGGCTGCCATGTACAGGGTTTTGTGGACAGCCACAGACTGCACCTGTCAGGTCATCCAGATCAGTGTCTGTGGGCATGGACACGGTACCTGTGCCTGGCAGGGGTGCTACGGGCCGTATCCGGTACTAACCCAGAATGGGTACTGTCATCAGAAGCAGGGGTGTGTTGACTGGACACAGTTCCCTGTTGGGACTGTCCAGAGCCACGTGCACGTGGTCTCCTGGGGCATCCTGATGACAGCACAGACCCAGCATTGCTGGGGCTGGTGCTGGCACTTGAGGTGCGTGAGTGGGCCTGTTGTCGTCCGCAGCCACTGCCAGCTGGTGCTGTTGCTGGCATACAGCCACGTCGACGTCGCAAATGCACACCATCGCCCTGGCCCATGGACATCTGGTTGTAGAGCAGCTGTTGTATGTCCCCACAACGTCTGTCAACGACATCTGTGAGGTTACGGATAGCATTTGCAACGTCACGCATGCCGTCTGTCATGGCTGTGCGACATGCTCTCAGCTCCCTCAGACCCTGCCTGGTGTACCTTTCCATACGTGCCTTTGCCTGCATAACAGTCCAAAACATAGTGGAGGTTGACATACCTCCTTGGGCACGTCGGCCAGAGACAGTACGGCCACGGATGCCGCCACGAGAACCCATGGGCGACTGTCTGCGTGGTACCATTGGAGGACCCTGCTCATGGCTGCCATGTGGGGATGCATGTACCACAGGTACCACATTACCCTGATCTATGCCTACTGCATACTGTCCATCACCTAGGGACAATGGTGACAAAGGATGTAAGGGCAGGATGACTGTGCGCATTGACGGGGTTGACAGCTGTGTACTGTCAATTGGCTGACCAATGGCGGACCCAAGCACACCTTCCTGCACCATTACAGACATTTCCTCATCATCAGTACCTGGGGCACAAGATTCAGGTTCCCTGCTGCAGGTCACCAGAGCAGCACCAGAACCTACGGGAGGAAAACAGGGAACACAGATTACAGTCTCAACACATATTTGACAGATGCACTTCAATACTAATGCACACATTCAGAAATGGACACATGCACTCATGGACACAAACACACATGCACACATGGGCACAGGCACACTCGCACACATGCACACCCCACAGTAAACACACACATCAGTACTGTGTTACACTACTCTTAATATTGTTAAACTGGGTATTGCAGGTATTATTAAACACACTCACCAGCATGTATACTACAGAGTTACACTACTCTTACTAGTATTATAAATTGTTTTCAGGTAATGTTAAACACACTCACCAGCATGTATGGCCTGCCTCGTTGCTAGATGGGAGGGACCTGGAAGTATGAAGAGAGTAATGTCAGTGGGCACAAGTGTGCCATTTGTTTTGCACATGATACAGTACAGTAGTACACTAGTTCCCTTATACACATCAGCTGCTCATAATGTCTGTATCACATGCACAATTACATATCATGATGACAGATACATACCACATGCACACCTTATGCATGCATGAAGTAACAGTGTACAGAACAGTCATATGTACATACCAGGAGTTAACTCTAATCTCACCCTTACCTCTCTTCAAACGACAACTCAAACTGTACTTCCAGAACCACTGGCTTTGTTCTTGTAGTACTCCAGGCTAACGTCCCTCTCCCCACCCTCTCTTTACCTTTAACCCCTCATTGTGCATAGAAACTAGCTTCTACCCTGTTTCTTTCCCCTTGATGTCCTTCTATGCTCTGACCTACTTCTCCCATCCCTCCCACCTCCTCTTGACTGTCTTCCTTTTTTTCCTCACTTCCCTTCTTGACTCCTGCCTCTTCCCTATTATTTTATCTTTCATACTCCTTCTACTTCTCTACCCTTCTGAGCTTTAACTATTATCTATATGGCTTTTGCCTTATTGCATAACCGTTATGTTTTAGGTAGAATTGCTTTGAAACCGACAGTACATTGTGTATGACTTTAAACTGTTTGAGTTCCTTAAATGTATGTTGATTTAATTAACAAGCTGGTGTATATTTCTATTATGTTGGATGTTTGTATTAACAACTTGTCTGTCTGCCTTTATTATGTTATGTGTGGAGCTTTTCTCCCCAGGCCTCTACTGAAAATGGACATATATCCAGCTAGACTATCTCGGTCAACAAATGTAAAAGTAATAACAATAAATAAATATGGCATCTTACCTGCACGCTCGGTGTCTTGCTGCTGTGTGGATCCAACCTCCATCATGATGCATGACTGTTGTTGTTGTTGTTCTGGGGCTGGATCCACAACACTTAGCAGTAGCCCTCCTGTCTGGTGAGGGGGATGTGTGGCCACCCCCCCACCTGTGGCAACCTGTTGCCTGCGGATATCTGCAGCACGCTGGCGGACATTTCTAATCAAATCACTGCAGTGATGTCTCACCTGCTCATATGTCCTATCATGCATGCCAACATCATTTATCCTGCTAACAAGATTTTGCCACAGTGCAGACCTCTCCTGCTGATTCTGGGTGGTGCGTGAGAACAGGATGGCATAGTCACGCACCAGGCTCTGGTGGATCACTTCATCCTCTGCAGCAGAATATGCGGGTTCCTTTTGGAGCCATGTTCCCCTGGAAAGGTACACAAACAGGTTATCAGCATAGTATCTCAGCAATACATGGTACACATTCTATATAGGGAGTATTAAATTGTACTTATTACTGCTTGGTTGTAACTTGATTAAAGTGTAGCTATCATTCTAAGTCATTTGGACTAAGCACTTGGCCTTCAGACCAGTTGTTTTACATTAGGGAGGTTTGTGGCAAGCACTGTGGTGGCAGGACACATATCTTTCATCCTTTGAAGTTGGGAACTGCTGATTGAGAGCCCAGTGTCCAAGTGTATTAGTTCTGGTATAGGCAGTTGGCCTTCAGGCCAGTTATTTAACATTAACAGGGTTTGTGGTCTGCACTCTTGTGTGACAATAGGCTGTACTCTGCCATTCATAGCTGGGTACATCTGGTTTCAGGTTTATAGTGCCTGCATATTTGAGCTGTATCTTACTGACATTGGTACACCTTGTTTTCTGTAGCAAACACTACATCCAGGCCTCCTGAATCTAGCTTTGTTTATACGCTTGTTATTTGTTAGCTTGTTATTCCACTGGTACGCTACTTCCACATAATACACAGCTTCTCAACACTTCCGTGACTCACTACTCATATCTGCATTGCTTACTGTACGTATTTCCATGTTACACATGACAGCAAGTGACTGCTTGTCATTGTTGCATTTACTTAATTGTGACACATTGCACTTAAGTTACCTGGCACTTGCTCACTGAAGCTATTATATCAGTCAGCAGTAGAAATTAATATCAGTACACCCTCACTCCCCACTGGACCTTGTTTTCAATTATTACAGAATTCACAATAGTATTCTAGCATGTCCAAAGGTCAGTTGTCAGTCTCCTCCCCAGTCCAGCTGGTGAGTGTGGTAATCCAGAGACAATGTTAGAACAGCTGCATGTACACAGACAACCCCCTCCTCCTAACAACAAATTCAAACTCATGTGAGTGATGCAACCATATACCAAACTGGAGGCTAGGCTCTCTCTACTCAATACTGCCATAACCAGTCAGGTGGAGAAGGAAACCACACTCACTACACTTCCAGTCTCACATAGACCTACCACGACAGCAGAACTAACACATGATCACACATGAACACACTCGTAGGCTCGGACTACAGGTCTGCCTATGCAGCAGAGACCTCCTAAGCAGACACTCAAGCAACCACTACCACGGAAACAAACACGTGCAACACATATCACACAAAGCCAATGTGCTGAACACTCACAGCCATTAACAGTAAACAACACACCTCATACACCTGTACTAGGTGCCTCTATCATCAGGCACACCACCAGGCTTAACGAGGTGAGGGTCACAGTGTGCAGCCTGTCGGGCACTACGACCCGCCACATAACACAAACACTCAAGTAACTCCAAGGCAAGTACAGGTATGACTCAGTCAATGTCCATGCTGGTGTGAATGACCTGACACATACCTCCCTGGACTACATGACATGAGACAGTACGGAGCTCTCTGAGCATGTAGCCCAAGACAGTTTGACCCTGACCTTGAGTAGCATCTTACCCTCACCAAGAACGATGCCACAATATCAAGGCACGATGATCCCTTCCAACAATTGACTGACATACTGGTGTCATTCACAAGTGTGCCAATGCCTGTCATCTTGGGGTGGTATGCTTTGCTAGGGACAGCTTGCACCTGTCACCCCTGGCCTATTGGATTTTGGTGGAGGCTCTTGCTACACCCATAGTGCCTGTATTAGGCAAGGCTCATAAGGTAAACCCACATCCATTTGTATCACAAAGGATAAGGAAGTAAGAGTGATGCTACTCAACACCAGAAGTCTAGACCTCAGGATACATGCACTCAAAACCCTACTTAGCATTATGGACATCGATATCTGTGCAGTAACATAAACCTGTTTCAGGTTTCCCAGAGCACACCAGCACTACCAAGTTATAGCTGTTACCATTCTTGTCGGCCCCAACACTTGAACAAAGGAGGGGGAGTATCAATATTCAACGCAGATTCCCACACCTCCACATTGGTGGCAAAGTACCACATAGGTGTTAGGCCATTGAGTACAGAAGACGTAATTGGGGACCTGGGGAACAAACATGATAGCAGTCTGTCATTTGTCAACCACATGGCCAACGTGGATTGAAAGACATGTTATATAGCCCAGCTAATCATGAGGGATTCACATGTATGGCAGGGGAGGTCATTGTGCCTCTTTACTCATCCATCATCAGGCCTATAATTGCGTACAATGCACCTTTTGGGATGTACCTAACCAGACACCTACAGCAACTGGTACAGGACAACAGTACCTCATCAAGTGGATGAAATGGCTCAAACAGATGTCATATGCTGCCCAGTTAAAGGAAATCCAGCTGGACTCAGTGGCATACTGCCTGTTCAGAGGCAATCTGTGCGTGCCTTATACAGCCATGTCCTACCCAGCAGTAATGAACATGCTGCACCTCAGGAAATCAGAGTCCCATACAGCCACATGCTCAGGAGACCTGAACCTCAGCACTGACATAAATAGGACATGCTGGAGGGGCATATTCCTAACCAAGAGGCTCCCTTCACTCTGTAATGAACTCACACTACAGGTTAGGCAGAGTCCCTCATTGACTCTCTTCCATAGGAATCTGGATGAGTGGATGGAGATCATAGTTGTACCCCAGGTATCACTTCTATGTCACTGTTAGACAGAGGCACAGTATACTAACATCGAACAAGGGCATAGCAGCATAACTTGTAATTGGGTGATGAAAGACAAACACATTCTACTAGGCTTATCAATGCCCTAGGGCAAATAGCCTAGTATGAACCTATAAACCTATGTGTACTGCTATAGTACTTCTGCCATATGTTGCATGTGTGTGTGTTGTGGGGGATGCACAGGTAATGGCCAGATATTTCTGCACAGGCGACACGTCTGAAACACTCTGGGTGTTCATCCCTACATACTGGATGTGTGTTGCCATCCAACCCTGTGATGTGGACACACATTACTCAGCCTGGATATACATATCCCAACAACACCACAAGCACAGTACACTACCTTGCTATGTATGCATGTAATTACACAGTTATTCACTAGTTATGACTGTGATGCTATCCATGCAGCCCATTGGGCCAGTGGAAGCCACAACACACACTGCTGGCCTTTGCATATGCTTACCACAGACATCCCACATACTGCATGTACTGTGCACACACATATCTAACCCAGAACATATGCACACCACTTATTTATCCTGTCCAGTGGACTACAGATACAGGCACATTGTATAACAACAGCAGGAGGCTACTGCAGCACAGGGCAGATTCACATGAAGGCAAGGCATCTGTGGTCATCAGTGTTAAGATGCTTCACATTCACCAAATGCACAGTTTTTGGCAACATTGTTGCAGACAGTTTAGGTGCAGGTACCCCCCCCCCCATTCTCCTACACATGCGGTATTAGTTATCACAGATGACTGTAACCTCCCTATCCTCTCACATGTCCAGGTGAGGGCCACCCTCAACATTGCAGAACACATAGCATCACTGTTACAAAATGGTATCCCTGGATGTGTGCTACGTTCACCCCTGGAGGACATAGCACCACATGACAGTCTGATATTAATCCCTGGCCATACTACAGGATATGTACCTGAACAGTGCCATACATACACAGTGGTCCCACACCAATGAGGAGTAACCTCTACTGACCCTGGTAACTACTGCATCATATGCACAACTGGCCTTGTGTTCTAAGCTATGGAAGTTTTAAGTATGGGCAACATGTACAGCAATATTACATATGTATATATTTCAGGACTATGTACACACAACATATCTCATGGACATACCTATAGATAGTGAACTATGATACATTTGGAGGTGTCACAGTAAACACAGTATTAACCTGCTACTTTGCATTACCTGTGTTTGTGGCAGCTGTTGCTGTGTCAGTGGTGCTGCTTGCTGTTTGCTGCTGCTGGTTTTGCTGCTGGCTGTCTGTATATATTTTTATTTCTCTCTCTGTCTCTCTCTCTTTCTCATTAGGTTTGTGCAATGACTGTATTGCATGTGTGGAGTGTGGGTACTGAATGCTTTTGTAGGTATCTGCATAGGTCCATGTGATGGCCTCTGCACCAATTGTAAGGCAGCATTGGCTAATTGCATACAGCCAGTTGTGTACTGATTGCATGTCTCACTGTGATTTCAGGACAGTGCTATAAAAGGGTATGTGAGATAGGCTTTGCCCTTTCAGATTGTAAGGGCGTGGACCATGCTGGTATGCTGTTGGAAAATGTTCTGTGAGTATGAAGGTTAGTACATCTCTCATGCTTCATGCTGTGTTGTGAATTCAGGTTGCTGCATTTCTCCCACCTGTTCCCTGTAGTGAGTGTGTATGCATACTGACGCCTACGACTATATTTCATATGTATTGCTATATATACATATGTGTACATATACATACTTTCATATATGTACATTAGCTGACAATATTGGGTACAAGCTAACAATTTGCAGGGCTGTTTCTGTTAACACTACACTAGTATGGGAATCCAGTAATTGGGACAGTGAAAGTCTGCCTGACATGCTTTGGGTAGTAGACATACTATATTGCCTTTATCTTCATTCCTACTATTACATGTTCCACTTATTTAGCACTATATTCCTGTATGAGAGTCATGTCTTGCTGGTAGGTCATACAGACTAGTGTTACAATGGTCTTGTGGTAGGGCCTACTAGTATGCTTGTATTTTGCTTTCAAATTGAGTACAGGGTCTATCAATCAAAGTGGTGGAGGCACCTTTCAGCAGTAAAGGGGTTAGTAGGTCTCACAGGAGTCAGGCTGTGTTGCAGATTCTGGCTGCTGCATTTATCTTCACTGCTTCCTGTAGTGAGTGTGTATGGATACTGACACCTACGACTATATTTCATATGTATTAATATATATTTATATGTATGTATGTGTACATATACATACCTTCATATATGTACATTACCTTACATTATTATGTACAAGCTAACAATTAGCAGGGCTGTTTCTGTTAACACTGAACTAGTGTGGGAATCCAGTAATTCAGCCATTAAAACTCTACCTGAAATGCTTTGGGTAGTACACCTCCTATATTGCCTTTATATTGATTCCTACTATTACATGTTATATTTATTTTAGCACTATGTTCTTGTATGGTAGTCATCGCTTAGTGGTAGGTCATACAGACTAATGTTACCAAGGTCCTGGGTTTGAGACTGGCAGTGGGAATTTATTTTTCTTTCCAAACTTTCGAAATGAGTACAGGACCTGTCAATCAAAGTGCTGAAGCCACCTTTAAGCAGTTAAAAGGGTTAGTAGGTCTCACAGGGGTCAGGCTGTGTTGCAGATTATGGCTGCTGCATTTATCTTCACTGTTTCCTGTAGTGAGTGTGTATGGATACTGACACCTAAGACTATATTTCATATGTATTACTATATATTTATATATATGTATATGTACATATACATACCTTCTTATGTGTACATTACCTTACATTATTATGTACAAGCTAACAATTAGCAGGGCTGTTTCTGTTAACACTGAACTAGTGTGGGAATCCAGTAATTTGGCCATTACAACTCTACCTGAAATGCTTTGGGTAGTACACCTCCTATAGTGCCTTTATATTGATTCCTACTATTACATGTTATATTTATTTTAGCACTATATTCTCATATGGCAGTCATGGTTTAGTGGTAGGTCATACAGACTAATGTTACCAAGGTCCTGGGTTCGAGACTGGCAGTGGGAATTTATTTTTCTTTCCAGGTTTTCAAAATGAGTACAGGACCTGTCAATCAAAGTGCCATAAAGGCACTTTTAAGCACAAAACCAGGTCTGCTTTCGTTTGCGCGGAGCTCACGCATGCGCACTAGCGGTGAGCTCCGCACCTGCACAAGCACACCCAGCTATTTTCTTTGAAAGAAAGAAAAAGGGGTGACAGGAAAGTGGTGAAAAGGGGTCACAAAGAGGGTAAGACAGTAGGGAAACAAGCGTGGGATTTGCAGGAAGGATGTGGGTAAGGCCCATAGATGCCTATGTCTTTAGCAGCAACAGCTGTGTATTTCTATGTATTTTGGTGGGACATTTGAAACCTTCCACCCCTGAGAGAGGTGTCAGGACAACATTAATATTTGTTGTAAAGCCAATTGTAATTAACAGTTTCAATGTCCAGCGGACATGTGTGCGACATGGACAGCTATGTATGGGGTACTTTTTTGTGGGTACAGAGTGCCCTTTTTTTCAGGTGAGAGTGGTATGTCAGGTGAAGGAAGTCAGTATAGCTGGGAGGTAGGTTGGGTAGATTAACAGACAAGACAGACAAAGGCATACAGGGCGGTGTATGACACAAGTGGGGGTTACACAATTGGCGGGGGCGGAGGTTGGGATATCCAAGGCATGAGCCCACAGATGGCAACAGTGGAACTGATATCCCCACCCATAGGCAGTTGCCACTGTTCCTTCACAGCCCAG